>NC_142079.1:11237500-11537500 GCF_059756535.1 Pantherophis guttatus | reverse complement strand
CTGGCTCCTCATTTTACCGACCTCGGAAGGATGGAAGGCTGAGTCAACCTTGAGCCGGTCAGGATTGAACTGCTGGCAGTCGGCAGAATTAGCCTGCAATACTGCATTCTTTCCACTGTGCACCATGAATGGATGAATGGATGGAAGGAAGGAAGGAAGGAAGGAAGGAAGGAAGGAAGGAAGGAAGGAAGGAAGGAAGGAAGGAAGGAAGGAAAAGCAATAACATTAGCAATAGCACTTAGACTTATAGACTACTTCACAGTGCTTTACAGCCCCCTCTCTAAGCAATTTACAGAGTCAGCCTCTTGCCCCCCAACAATCTGAGTCCTCATTGTACCCACCTCGGAAGGACGGAAGGCTGAGTCAACCTTGAGCCTGATGAGATTCGAACTGCTGAATTGCAGGCAGCTGGCAATGAGCAGAAGTAGCCTGCAGTACTGCATTCTAACCACTGCCCCACCACGGCTCCACGGATGCTCCAACACTGGGGTTTTTAAGAAGAGTTTGGACAATCATTTGTCTGAAATGGTACAGGGCTTAATGCCTGAGCAGGGGGTTGGACTAGAAGACCTCCAAGGTCCCTTCCAACTCTATTATTCTGTAAATGAGGAGCTGATGAATAGCTTGGTGCCTTGAAATTCCTCCTCAGTTAAAGGGGAGGACAATGGATAGCCCATAAGTGCTTCAAACAAATAATCTCTATGCTTTAGACCATTGCTAGCCAAGGCAAAGTTATCTTTGACCAAGCCTTCAAACTGAGTTCATCCACTAACTTTTCTAATACCTTCTAGAAAGGGCTTGTTAACTGCTTTTGGGAATGAAGAACCTTCAAAATGTCAATCCCATGGATGATTCTCTTTCAACCCTTAACAAAATAAATGTCATGTAAGTTTAAGAATTTTTTTTTAAAGTATTCTGAAACAAACAGCAAACGGATAATTAGAATGTTAATTTTGGAAAGTTTTAAAATGAAGGGGGTCAGATGAATTGGAAATAAGAGGTTGAAACTAATTATAAGAATCCTTCCAGTGGGTTTTTAAAACCCTATTAAAAATATATGAAGGTTTTGATTCTAAGTGTAAGAAATCTTCCCATGGGTAAGTGTTGTGGATTAGAAGAAAAACATGATAAGAGGAGACTTTGAAGGCTGGACACTAGAGGCAACCAGAAAGAGTTTAAGATTATAATTAAAAGAGAAGAGACCCACTAATGCAGAATGGGAGGCAAGTGTTTTAACTTTGGAAGAATTTGAGGATATTTGGCAACAAGGAACTCCGAAATGAACTCAAAGTTCATCACTTGAGATTTTCAAGAAGAGATTGGACTGCCATTTATCAGAAATAGCAATAACAATAGCCCTTAGACTTATATACCGCGTCACAGTGCTTTACAGGCCTCTCTAAGCGGTTTACAGAGTCAGCCTCTTGCCCCAACAATCTGGGTCCTCATTTTACCCACCTTGGAAAAATGAAAGGCTGAGTCAACAGTGAGCCCGTCAGGATCAAACTACTGGCAGTGGACATAATTAGCATGCAATACTGCATTCTAACCACAAGGAAGGAAGGAAGGAAGGAAGGAAGGAAGGAAGGAAGGAAGGAAGGAAGGAAGGAGGAAGGGCAATAGCACCTATATTTATATACCGCTTCATAGTGCTTTCCAGCCCTCTCTAAGCGGTTTACAGAGTCAGCCTTTTGCCCCCAACAATCTGGGTCCTCATTTTACCCACCTCAGAAGGATGGAAGGCTAAGTCAACCTTGAGCCTGATGAGATTTGAACTGCCAAACTGCTAGCACCCGGTGATCAGCAGAAGTAGCCTGCAGTACTGCACTCTAACCACTGCACCACTTCGGCTCTTGGTGTAGGGTCTCCTGCTTGGATGGGGGGTTGGACTAAATGACCTACAAGGTCCCTTCCAACTCTGTTTGTTAAAATCTGCTACATTTCTCTTAAGATTGTCTGCTATTATCAAGCTGGCTTATTTGATTAAGGTTAAAATATACAATAGATTTTGTTGTTTTCAGTTGAGGGATGCTTAAAAAGCTTTTGTCTATTGATCTTGAGACTTTGTGTGTGTCGTGATGCCTCATGACCGAGTGGTTTATTCTTAACTTGGTAAAATGTCCCTGCTGTGCCACTCATTACCCAAACATCACAATGAGAACTGTTTTCCTTGATTTTTCCCCCGGTATGGGCAATGGGATGGGACTCAGTGGCTCAGTGGCTAAGACGCTGAGCTTGTCGATCGAAAGGTTGGCAGTTCAGTGGTTCGAATCCCTAGTGCCGCGTAACGGGGTGAGCTCCCGTGACTTGTCCCAGCTTCTGCCAACCTAGCAATTCGAAAGCAGGTAAAAAATGCAAGTAGAAAAATAGGGACCACCTTTGGTGGGAAGGGAACAGCGTTCCGTGCACCTTTGGCATTGAGCCATGCCAACCACATGACCACGGAGACGTCTTTGGACAGCGCTGGCTCTTCGGCTTTGAAACAGAGATGAGCACCACCCCGTAGAGTTGGGAACAACAACATATGTGCAAGGGGAACCTTTACCTTTACCTTTATGGGCAATGGACCCATTTTTTTTCCTGACTCTTCTGAGAGAGAAAGAGACAGAAAAATTGCTAGACCGTATGCTCCAAACCCTTATCTCCAAAAAGTTCCTAATTGTTAGCTGACCCAATAGTGATAATTTTCCAGCTGTTTTAGAGTGGAGAACCAGTTCATAATAAAGCATTTTTTTGGATTCCAGCCTCATTCTTGCTACAGGCAGACAGAGTGTGTGATGCCACTTGAATTAAGTGAACACTTCAATAAGAAAGAGATGGTTTCCAAAACTTAAATATCTGAAGAGGTACTTCAGATTCACTCTGCAATAATTGAATGGAGACTTTGAAACCTCTCTTTCAGGAGATTGCACCAAATGTCAGCATATATTGTCTCCAGTACAATATCTGGTCAAAAGCTATAAAATTTGGACTTTTCCTTCAAATTCTTGCTTTGGCAAGATTGGTAGGGAGGTAGAAGAAGGAAATCTATATATATACTGTATAACTGGCTCTGTGTGTGTGTGTGTGTGTGTGTGTGTGCGTGCATGCGTGTGTGTTCCAGCATAACTCTGGAACGCCTTGAGCAATTTCAACCAAACTTGGTACACAGATGACTTATTCTCTGGAAAAAAATACTGTGGGGGTAAGACACCTCTAACACCTCTCGGGATTTGTGTTCTGTTAAGATACAGCCTGTTGTGCCTTAGAATGGCTTCTACTGTACTGCCTTAAAATGGCTTCTCTTCTACTATACAGCACAGTGGACTTGCCATGGTAACGGCTTCACAGTACTCCACAAGGGGGCTTCCTCTGGTAAGGGAGGAAACATTAGCAATTACGTTTGGTCCGGACATTTTCAACAAGGCTTTGATTATTCTTGAGGACAAATGTACGGCCCTGATCAATAAAACATTACTGCAACTCAGCCTGCCTGCACCACTATGAGACCAACACGACATACTTCATGCAGATTACATACGAGAAAAGAACTACAGTATCGAACAGCTTAGTGCATATATCGCGGACAAGAAGCCACTTCTAAATCAAAGTCAGAAAAAAGCACACCAAATGATCATGGATCAGCTAGCAAAACAACAAGGTGGTATCATTTTACTTGACGCTTCTGGAATCACAGGGAAACCATTTTTAACTAATTTAATTCTCGCTGAAATCAGGGCTCAGGGTGAAGTTGCGCTTCCTGTCTAATACAGGATTGTGATAAATAAATACCTAGGCAACCCTCTATTATCAGCTAGTACATGAATAAAATGCAAAGCTCTCCTGTTAGAGAACAGCATAGCAGGCAGAGTGAAGTAAGTCACCAGCCTAGAGTCCTTACATTGCCACAAACGGTTGAAGCCCAGCCCCTCTTGATTTCCATTGACCCTTACTTGGTATCAATTTAGTATTGAACTTTAGTTGACTAGATTTAGTTGGGTAGAGGCATCTTCTATACTGCATCTTAACATATGGCCCTGATCCAGAGGTGGGTTTCAGCAGATTCTGACTGGTTCTGGAGAACCGTTAGTGGAAATTTTGAGTAGTTCGGAGAACCGGTAAATACCACCTCTGGCTGGCCCTGCCCCCATCTATTCTCTGCCTCCCGAGTCCCAGATGATCGGGAGGGAATGGAGATTTTGCAGTATCCTTCCCCTGGAGTGGGGTGGGAATGGAGATTTTGCAGTATCCTTCCCCTGGAGTGGGGAGGGAATGGAGATTTTACAGTATCCTTCCCCTGCCATGCCCACCATGCCATGCCCATCAAGCCACACCCACAGAGCCAGTAGTAAAAAAAAAATGGAACCCACCACTGCCCTGATCCTTTGCACCTGACATCTCCCATATGAAAAAACTCAGCTCTGCAAATATCTATTTCCTCTTGATGTTCTCAAGCATCCTTTAGTGCTTTTTGCAGGACAACATTTGACTCAGAGACAGCCATGCAGTTTTCTTCCTAATTACCTGGCGTGGCAAATTATAGTTGGAATAATGAGGGGTGGTTTTTTTTCCCCCTATGCTGTAAATTCTAGGCTTGCAGAATATTAAGTTTGGCTTAATGAGAGTTTTTGAGTTAAAAAGAAAATAAACACCAAACCATGTTTCATGATGATAGATGAGATAAAACAGAATTCTCTTTATTATTTTTCCCCCCCAAACCTCCATGCATAATTCCCAGCTAATTGGGTGTGTGAATAAAATGTATTGCTTTTTCTTTAGGTATATATCTCAGAAGCAAAAGAAAAGTCCCCATTTCTATCGTTCTGATCCTACCAAGCCATTTAGAAGAAGGGGTCTCAACCTATTTTCCAAAGCACATGAAGGCAGGACAAGAATTAGAATTATTAGAATTAGAATTAGAATTATTTATTATTTATTTAATTTGTATACCGCCCTTCTCCAACAGGACTCAGGGCGGTGAACAGCCATGGTAAAACATAACATATAAAATTTAAAAGCAGTTTAAAAAACATTAAATAATTTTGGCTATCCATTTAAAACAACCCGGATTAAAACCAATTACAAATTAAAACCGAAGGGATGGGATCAAGCCAGCCCGGCTAGGTGAAAAAGATGTGTTTTCAGGGCCCAACGAAAAGTCCGGAGGTCTGGTATCGTGCGTATCTCTGGGGGTAGGTCGTTCCAGACGGCAGGTGGATTAGAATTAGAATTAGAATTAGAATTAGAATTAGAATTAGAATTAGAATTAGAATTAGAATTAGAATTAGAATTAGAATTATTAGAATTCTTTATTGGCCAAGTGTGATTGGACACACAAGGAATTTGTCTTGGGTGCATATGCTCTCAGTGTACATAAAAAGACAAGATACGTTCATCAAGAATCATAAGGTACAACACTTAATGGTAGGGTACAAATAGGGTACAAATAAGCAATCCGGAAACAATATCAATATAAATGGTAAGGACACAAACAACAAAGTTACAGTCATACAGTCATAAGTGGGAGGAGATGGGTGGTGGGAAGGATGAGAAGATTAATAGTAGTGCAGACTTAGTAAATAGTTTGACAGTGTTGAGGGAATTATTTGTTGAGCAGAGTGATGGCGTTCGGGAAAAAAACTGTCCTTGTGTCTAGTTGTTCTGGTGTGCAGTGCCCTATAGTGTCGTTTTGAGGGTAGGAGTTGAAACAATTTATGTCCAGGATGCGAGGGGTCTGTAGATATTTTCACAACCCTCTTTTTGACTCGTGCAGTATACAGGTCCTCCATGGAAGGCAGGTTGGTAGCCATGTTTTTTTCTGCAGTTCTAATTATCCTCTGAAGTCTGTGTCTCTCTTGTTGGGTTGCAGGCAAATGGGTGGAAAATCATCAAGGAAAGAAGCAACTTAGAACTAAGGAGAAATTTCCTGACAGTGAGGACAATTAATCAGTGGAACAACTTGCCTCCAGAGGTTGTGAATGCTCCAACACTGGAAGTTTTGAAGAAGATGTTGGATAACCGTTTGTCTGAAGTGGTGTAGGCTTTCCTGCCTGGGCAGGGGGTTGGACTAGAAGACCTCCAAGGTCCCTTCCAGCACTGTTATTCTGTTACTCTCTTAAGCCTTGTAGACAAGAAAATATCTCCGAAGACACCACATATTAGTCCTTCAAGATAATCCAGACTACCATGAAGCATTTTGGGGGATTATAATTCATGATGTCTTTGTAAGCTTGGAGACATTGTGCACAGAGGACTTTGTGGACTTCAGTACCAGAACTGAATTTCTCCCACCCACAATTTCTTGATCTTGGCAAGCCCTCAATGGTTGCATTTAGACACTTTTCTGATTTCCCACAATGCATTAAACTAAGGCTGTTGTCAGGTTTCGATGCTATCTCAAAATAAATGAATTTCCAAACTGCCGATCTTTGAGGAAATTTTCTCTTTATTTGGCATAGCGAGCTGATCCTGGCTCTTTCACGGTCAGTACTGACCTTTACCCCCCAATCCCTCCCTTTCCGATCCCCAATTCTCTGCTTCTCATTGGCTATCTTCCAAGCCACTTTCCTCATCCCTTCTTCGTCAGATCACAGGAATGTCTTCCCCCCTCCCAGCTCCGAGGAGACAGAATCTTCAAAGGGATTTAGTAGGCAAAAGTTCAAGCTTCTCCTCTCTTTATGGGAGCGTCTTGGGACACTGACAGCTGTACTGGAAGTAGTAAAGGGTGAAAGTTTCCCCTGTCCAGTTGTATTTGATTCTAGGGTGCAGGGCTCATCTCCATTTCTTGGACCAGGAAGCTAGCATTGTCTAAAGACAATTTCCATGGTCATGTGCCCAGCATGGCTGTACACCAAAGGTGCACGGAACGCTGTTACTTTCCCACCGAAGTGGTATCTATTTATCTACTCACATGTGCATGCTTTCAAACTGCTAGGTGAGCAGGAGCTGGAGCAAGAAACAGGAGCTCACCCCGTTGCGTGGAGCTCAGGTCTCGAACCTGGGCTGTCAGCTCTCCAGCTGACAAGCTCAGTGTCTTTAATTGCTTGGCCCTACTGGCAGTATGATGAGTAATAAAGTTGGCGGCTACTTCCAGCTGCTTGCGCTGTTTGTTTGTTTTTTTATCTGAGCATCGCGCGACAGGGTGAGCTCCTGTTACTTGCCCCAGCTCCTGCCCATCTAGCAGTTCAAAAGCATGCAAATGCAAGTAGATAAATAGGTACCACTTTGGTGGGAAGGTAACAGAGTTCTGTGCACCTTTAGCATATATAGCAGCCCCATTGAAGAGAGTTTATGCAGAGTGATGTGGTGGCCTAGAGGTGGAGCTCTCACCTCACAATCAGGAGACTGTGAGTTCGATCCTAGGTAGTGGCAGATATTTCTCTCTCTGGGCACAATGAGAATAGATCTGCTGAACAAAACTCAGCATTGGCAACAGGGAGGGCATCCGGCCAGTAAACACTCAGCTCCATTCAGTTGCCCAGACTCCATCCCGCAAGGGATTATGGGGTCCTTAAAAGAAGATGATTGAAGAAAGTTTACCCAGAGATCCTTCAAGCTGGAACAGCTGGGTCCACAAGGGACATTAGACAACTCAAGAGAGAGCAGTGAAAGATATATCTTTGGATGTTGAAAAATTGTATTGAGCTATTCCAAGGAACAGCGCTTTGCTGTTTCACGTCGGCTGAAGGATGAGACCGGGAGATTACAATATGTAGCCTTTGAAATCAGAGATGAGAAAATGTCAACCAGAGGATGCTTAACTGGGTCAAAAGATATTAAGGGACAGGACATCAATCAAAGATCACGGTGAGAGGAGACAAAAAGGACGCAGCATCAGCGAAATTAGTTTTCCTTTTTTTTTTTTTCCCCTCCAAGAGATGATGATGAAATTTCCAAGGGAATGAATGAAACTAATATTTCTGCTTGGGTTTCAAGGGGCAATCTTTTCTTTCTTAAAGGTTGATCCACCAGACAGTACAACTAAGAGGGGGAAGGCAGATATGTCTTGATTTAAGGCCTGTTGCAGTGATGGCTAACCTTTTTGCCATTGCGTGCCAAAAGCACGGGGAGCGTGGTGGGGTGGTGGTGTTGCGCTTGTGTGTCCACACCCATAATTCTATGCACCCTGCCCCCCCCCCCGGTGCATGCGAGCGCAACCCCTCTGCGAACCTGCTTTTGGCATGCAATGGCACAGTGGGCCCGTAGAACCATTTTTTTGCCCTCCCCAGGCTCCAGAGGCTTTCTAGGAGCCTGGGGAGGGTGAAAACGGCCTTCCTCACCCCCACCCCCACCCTGAGGCCCTCTGGAGGCCAGAAACAGCCCGTTTGCTGACTTCCAGTGGGACTGGAAGGCCCGTTTTTTTGCTCTACCCAGGCTCCAGAGGCTTTCTAGGAGCCTGGGGAGGGTGAAAACAGACTTCCACACACACCTGGAGACTCTCCGGAAGCCGGAAATAGTGGGACCGGAGGCAAACAGGCCATTTCTGGCCTCCGGAGGGCCTCCGGGGGGTGGTGGGGAAGGTTGTTTTCGCCCTCCCCAGGCTCCTAGAAGCTCCTAGGAGAGCAAAAAATGGGCCTTCCCCAGCCGCACCCCCCACCCCCCGAGGCTCTCCGGAGGCAGGAAACAGCCTGTTTCCCTACTTCCGGTGGGCCCAGGAGGCCCGAAAATCAATATTTGAATATGTCAGTACTTCTATTGTAGAAAGCCACATTAGTATGTTCCGATAATGTTTTTCTTTCACTCTCTCCCATACTGATAACAAGCCATTTCTTACATAATGTCTCTGGAAATATCCTTTGTTGTAGGATAACAAATGTATCCTTTGCTTCCCGTACCATAGAAAGGCATACCAACCCAGTTGTAAATCATGGCCCTCCAAGGTCATTCCTCAATAAAATCCATTCTTTAATCCATGTTAACGCTGCCACTTGATAATACATTTCCCAATTCGGTAGGCCAAACCAACCTCTAGTTCTTGCATTTTTCAGCATTTTTATGTTAATTCTTGCTCTTTTTCCTTGCCACACATATTTCCATGTTATTCTCTTCAAAGTATTTTTTTCTCCAGTTTTATTGGTATAGTTTGAAATAGAAATAATAGTTTTGGTAATGCATTCATTTTTATTAATGCTATTCTTCCCACCCAGTCACCTGACCCTCCCAAGCCCCGCCCACTAATTAAGCCCCACCCACAGAACCGGTAGCGAAAAATTTTAAATTTCACCACTGCTTTAAAGTCCCTTCCAACTATTCTATTCTATTCTATTCTATTCTATTCTATTCTATTCTATTCTATTCTATTCCATTCCATTCCATTCCATTCCATTCCATTCCATTCCATTCCATACCATACCATACCATACCATACCATACCATACCATACCATACCATTCCATTCCATTCCATTCCATTCCATTCCATTCCCTATTCTATTCTATTCTATTCCATTCCATTCCATTCCATTCCATTCCATTCCATTCCATTCCATTCCATTCCATATTTTATTCTATTCTATTCTATTCTATTCTATTCTATTCTATTCTATTCTATTCTATTCTATTCTATTCTATTCCATTCCATTCCATTCCATTCCATTCCATTCCATACCATACCATACCATACCATTCCATTCCATTCCATTCCATTCCATTCCCTATTCTATTCTATTCTATTCTATTCTATTCCATTCCATTCCATACCATACCATACCATACCATACCATACCATACCATACCATTCCATTCCATTCCATTCCATTCCATTCCATATTCTATTCTATTCTATTCTATTCTATTCTATTCTATTCTATTCTATTCTATTCTATTCTGATGAGAATGTCTTCCCTGCTGAAGGGCCTTTGTCATAAAATTATGATGCCCACCATAGAACATCTGAGTTTATTTTGGGGGGGAGGGGGTGGCTGTGAGGGCCACAGATCAGTCAATGTCATATATCTTTATTGCTTTTCTACAGAGGAGGGGGGAAGGAGCGAGAAGACCAAGGCCACGTATCGGACCCTACCGTGAGTGCGTTTGATTTTATAAAGCGAAAATAAGATTTTTGTTTCTCCTTCTCTACTGCTCTCGGAGGAAGTTATTAAAACTTAATGTGGCTGCCTGCCCACAATTTTTGCGTGTCAGAAGGTTTTTGCGTGCCACTGCAGAGGAGGAAATCGTACCGCACGTCGCTGGATTCACCCGTTCCCTAGTAACAAGGAAGGGGACACAAAGTCTGTTTCCCCCCCCCCCCCCAGTCGTTCGGGAGACAAAAACATTTATGGAATCCACCCACCCACCCACCCTCTGCTCATCTTCCCTTCTGCTTAAGTCAAAGGGTGGGGGGAGTCTAATTGTAGATGCATAGAAGCTGGGTGGTAGGCAGTAGCTCACCCAGGTTCTTTGGCTGTTTTGAGAAATGCGCGTAGACCCGTCCATGTTTAATTAAATGTTTCCCTAGAGCAGGTTAAATAAGACGTTTTCTTTCTTTTTTTGCTTTGCAGTGTTAAGAAGCCAAGGTCTGTACGGTTTTGGGATGATTGGTCTTTCCCGCTCGTGCAGACAAAGGAGGCGTGCTGTGGGTCCCATCAGCCTGAATGTCCCAAAAGTGCTTTTTCAGGAGGCAATTGGACTTGTATTTTTCTTTTGAAGATGATTCGCTTCTCATCCAAGAAGCTTCTTCAGCCCTGGCAGGATAGAAAGTCCAGTTGGTTCCTGAAAAAAGCTCCTTTGGGACAACTATGACCTGGAGGACTGAGAATCTCTACAGACTTTTAGATATGACATTTGGGATGAACATCCTTTGAATGGGGTGAGAGTAAGAATGGATTTCCAGAGAGAAAAAAAATTGCAGATTACAGGAACAAAGAGCACCACTCTGGTGACCCTGAGGACACAGAGAAACCTCCAAGTGGCCTCAACGACCCTCTAAAAGGATGCAAATGACCAGCTGTCTGCAAGGAGTATAAATCCTTCCATTCCCCACCATCCTGTCAGAGCTGAAGAAGCTTCTTGGATGAGAAGCGAAACATCTTCAAAGAAAAACCAGAAATTCCAGTTGCCTCTTGGAAAAGCACCTTTGGGACAACCATAACCTGGATGACTTAGAATAAATAAATATTGAACCGGCATGATGGATCTAGTGCCTGGATGGTGAACCTATGGCACATGTGCCACAGGTGGCACATGGAGCCATATCGGTGGGCACGTGAGCTCAGCTCCAGCGCGCTGATTTTCGGGCCTTCTGGGCCCACCAGTCAGCAAACAGACCATGGGGAAGAGTGAAAAACGGGTCTACCAGGCCCACTGTGCCGTCACGTGCCAAAAGCGTGGGCAGCATGCGGGGGGGTCGTGCACGCATGCACGGGGAGGCGGGGCGCATAGAATTATGGGTGTGGGCACGCGCATGTGTGACCCCCCCTGCTCTCCACCCGCTTTTGGCACGCGGTGGCAAAAAGGTTAGCCATCACTGCTCTAGTGTATCTTCAAACTTTGCCCAATTTAAAAGGTGATGTCTATTAACTATCCTGAGCAACTTGCCATGAATAGCAATAGCAATTAGCACTTATATACCGCTTCACAGTGTTTTAAAGCCCTCTCTAAGCGGTTTACAGAGTCAGCTTCTTGCCCCCAACAATCTAGGTCCTCATTTTACCCACCTCGGAAGGATGGATGGAAGGCTGAGTCAACCTTGAGTCTGGTAAGATTCGAGCTGCCGACAGTGGGCAGAGTTACCCTGCAATGCTCCATTCTACCCACTGTGAAAGAAGGAAGGAAGGAAGGAAGGAAGGAAGGGCAGGAAGGAAAGGAAAGGAAAGGGAAGGGAAGGGAAGGGAAGGGAAGGGAAGGGAAGGGAAGAAAAGGAAAGGGAAGGGAAGGGAAGGGAAGGAAAGGGAAGGGAAGGAAAGGGAAGGGAAGGGAAGGAAGGAAGGAACAAATGAACAAAAGGCAGGCAGGCAGGCAGGCAGGAAAGGAAAGGAAAGGAAAGGAAAGGAAAGGAAAGGAAAGGAAAGGAAAGGAAAGGAAAGGGAAGGGAAGGGAAGGGAAGGGAAGGGAAGGAAGGAAGGAACGAACGAACAAAAGGCAGGCAGGCAGGAAAGGAAAGGAAAGGAAAGGAAAGGAAAGGAAAGGAAAGGAAAGGAAAGGAAAGGGAAGGGAAGGGAAGGGAAGGGAAGGAACGAAGGAATGAAAGGCAGGCAGGCAGGCAGGCAGGAAAGAAGGAAGGAAAGGAAAGGGAAGGGAAGGGAAGGGAAGGGAAGGGAAGGGAAGGGAAGGGAAGGGAAGGGAAGGGAAGGAACGAACGAACGAAAGGCAGGCAGGCAGGCAGGAAGGAAGGAAGGAAAGGCAGGAAAGGAAGGAAGGAGTAAAGAAAGTACAATAGCAATAGCACGTAGACTTCTATACTGCTTCACAGTGCTTTACAGCCCTCTCTAAGCGGTTTACAGAGTCAGCCTCTTGCCCCCAACAATCTGGATCCTCATTTTACCCACCTCGGAAAGACAGAAGGCTGACTCAGCCTTGAGCCTGGTGAGATTCGAACTGCCAAATTGCAGGCAGCCGGCAGTCAGCAGAAGTAGCCTGCAGTACTGCACTCTAACCACTGCGCCACCGTGGTCATCAAATTCATTGGAAGTTGTTTTCCCTCCGTTTGCATCATCAGGATTTCTGACTGTGGGGCCTGCAGACTTTAGGGGTGATGGTTGGGTAGATGGGTGGGGTGGGAAGTGCAGCGGCCATTATTCAGTTGTCAAAAACCTTGCCAAGCAAGCACACCACGACGGAGGAAAACAGACCTCCTATTTTGATGACTTCAACGCTCATTTCCATCACCATCTCTCATTTCCTGCCTGGAAGATCTCTTTGGTTATTCTGCCCCACCCACCCCTCAAAAAAAGATGGAGAGGAGCATCAGCTGGCAAACAACCAAAACAGAGCCCAGCTCTGTGTCCTCCTCAATATTCAGTTCCCTTTGTCATCTTGTCATATTTTCAGCCTGATAATGAGACATTCAATGTCATCATAATTGTTTGGTCTGATGGTGGGGAGGCTCTTGAAGATCTATCAGCGGGGAAAGGATGGTGACCATAAAAATACAGAAATAAAAGCAGAGAACGAAAGGCAAACGGTGGTTCCTGATTTATTTACTTTTTAATCTCTGCAGAATCAGGCATTCAGGCTGTGTCTCATCCATGCTGGCATTGAGCAACGGGTACACTCATTCATCCAATGAAGGCAGTTAACGTCCTTCCTTTTGGGTATCCTACCTGACAAAATTAAAAAGGAATATACCGTATTTATTTGATTATACACATAATAACAGCTGCAAGGATTGTTTATGCTCAAAATTGGAAATTAGAGAAAATACCTTTGGAAGATGAAGTAATTGAAAAAGATTTTAGGTTGTGCAGAAATGAACCAATTAACTTTGTTGATTAAAGATAGGGAAGAATCAGAATACTTTAGAATATGGAATTATTTCTATTGTTGGTTGGAAAAGAGATATAAATGATTAGTTTTATAACTATGTGTAAAAATTTGATGGCAAGAATATGGTTATAGGAATGAACTTTTATAGTGGTTTGGATGATGATTAAGATAGAAGAAACTGTTGGAACAAGAAGAATAAAAAGAACTGAAGAAGTTAACACCAAGATGTCACGGGGAGGGATGATTGATGTATTAAATGTTTGTTTGTCTTAAAAAATAAAAATAAAAAATAAAAAAAGAAGGTAGTTAATGTCCCATAACAGCTCAGGGTGCTTTTAGGAATGCTATTTATTGTTTATTCCCAGGGCAAAGTGGAGGTGAGGATCCCACAGTTTGTGAATCTCTGTGAATCTAAGATTTCTATGGATTTCTGCAGATTGAAAAAGGAGTCAAGGTTTCCAAGAGTTCTGTTTAAGAGTTGCCCTCTAGGGCCTCTGAGCAATGAGGGCCGTTTTTGAGCTTGCATTGAGATTTGGAAGTAATAGGCCATAATCTGCCACACTGGTCCAATGCGGATTGGCAGATGTGAGTGGTGCAAAGAGCCACGGAGAGATACATGCTCGGCATCTCAAGACAAGATGGAAAGACTTGCACGTGGATTAGAGAACAGACAAAAGTATAGGATGCCATCAAGAGAGTCAAAGAACTGAAATGGAAACGGGCTGGTCACATCGCAAGAAGAACTGCTGGCAGGTGGACCAAGGCGGTCATAGAACGGATCCCACTTGATCAAAAGCGTCCATGAAAGAGACCTAAAACAAGATGGATCGATGACATCAGCAAGTATGGCAGGCCCAATTGGCTAAATAAAGCTCAGGTCTGTATTGGTTGGAAACATACGGAAAAGGCCTTCATCGGGCAGAGGAGGAGGAGGAGGAGGAGGAGGAGGAGGAGGAGGAGGAGGAGGAGGAGGAGAAGAAGAAGAAGAAGAAGAAGAAGAAGAAGAAGAAGAAGAAGAAGAAGAAGAGTGTTTCCCCAAAAATAAGACCCTGTCTTATATTTTTTTGAACTCTGAAACTTGGCCTTATTGCCATGCGCTCAGAAGCCCGATTGGGCTTATTATCAGGGGATGTCTTATTTTGAGGGAAAGAGGGTAGATACCGATAGGTAGGTAGGTAGGTAGGTAGGTAGATAGATAGATAGATAGATGATAGGTAGGTAGATAGATGATAGGTAGGTAGGTAGGTAGATAGATAGCTAGATGATATATATCTACATCTATATATAGATGATAGATAATAGATAGATAGGTAGGTAGGTAGGTAGATAGATAGCTAGATAGATAGATAGATAGATAGATAGATGATAGATAGATTGATAGATCGATCGATCGATAGATAGATAGATAGATAGATAGATGATAGATAGATTGATAGATAGATCGATAGATAGATCGATAGATAGATCGATAGATCGATAGATAGATGATAGATAGAATGTTTTCCCCAAAATAAGACCCAGTCTTATATTTTTTTGAACTCTGAAATAAGCGCTTGGCCTTATTGTCATGCGCTAAAAAGCCCGATTGGGCTTATTATCAGGGGATGTCTTATTTTGGGGGAAACAGGGTTGTAGTAGTTTAAGAGATCTCCTGGTATGGGAGGTCTCACCTGGAACACATGTATGGAGAGGCATCTGATAGGCTTGGTGATGAATGCAGTTTGTACGTGAAGGAAGGTGGATGCTTTTTACCACAACAAAAGTGTGATAAATGGCAACAGACTGTTAAAGAACCTAGGCTCTTGTGTGGTCAAAGAGATACAAGATTATGAGTTCTCCCCAATTTAAGACTACAGGTAAAAAGTGTGTTATGACCATTTTTGACCATTGTAGCATCCCCATGATCACGTGATCAAAATTCAGATACTTGGCAACGGACTCATATTTATGACGGTTGCAGTGTCCCGGGATCACGTGATCCCCTTTTGTAACCTTCTGGGAAGCCAAGTCAATGGAGAAACCTGATTTACTTTACAACTGGGTTACCAGTTTAATAACTGCAATGATTCACTTAACAACTGTGACAAGAAAGGTCATAAAATGGGGCAAAACTCACTTAACAACCATCGTGCTTACCAACAGAAATTTTGGGCTCAACTTTGGTCGTAAATCGAGGGCTCCCTGTAAGGGCAGACCCATCTAGACTGCATTCTGCTCTCCAAGGTGCTGAAAGGTGCAATTTGGCTTCAGCACCTTGGAGAGCAGAATTGCAATCTTGATGGCTTGATTGAGAGGACTTCATTCTTCTCCACAGTAGTGGCCAAAATTGTGGGAACCTTTTGGGAAAAGTGTGTTTTTGAGGTTTGATGGCTAATAACATCACTTTTTGGGGGGGGGGGAGTTTCAAGATAATCATATTTCACTGCTGGAATGGCCAGGGGTCAGCAACCTGCGGCTCTGGAGCCGCATGTGGCTTTTTCACCTCTCTGCTATGGCTCCCTGTCACTCAAAATATGCATCACAACTGCCAATGTGCGACACCCACCGGCACGCAATTTATTGAGCTTTTACACCACCAGTAGGCCAACCATGGCTAAATCCAAGAAAAGAAAAGTTTCAGAAGAAAACAGAACAATTAATTCAACTACATATGCTAGTTTTGTGGCCACTCAAGAAATAGTCAGGCATGGGAAGGGTTTTGTGGCTCCCGGTGTTTTCTTTTCTGTGGGAAACGGGTCCAAAGGGCTCTTTAAGTGTTTAAGGTTGCAGACCCCTGGCCTATACCTTAACCCAACTGAAGATCTATGGAGCCAACTAAAGAAACGTGTTAGTCAGAAACGACCCAGCAATAAAACCCAGTTAATAGAAGCCATCATTCAATCTTGGTTTCACATTATAACAGCTGCAGAACTCAAAGACTTGGTTCACTCCATGGGAAGACGTTGTAAGCCCGTAATTCATGCTAAAGGTTACCCAACGAAGTACTAACTGACATGGTGATCATTTCTGCATATCTCGTTTTTTCTATGGTGATCATTTTTGTATTCTTGTTTTTTTTTTTACGTGTTCCAATTTTCTCCTTTATACTGTAACTGATATTCTAATAGCAAATCCTTCATAAAAGTTATTGCATGACATTCTTGATTAAATTACCTTTCCATTGATAAATCATTTTATGGTACTACTCCAATAAAAAAAAAAGTGGTGTTATTAGCTAGTTTTAGAAAATACACTTTTCCCAAAAGATTTCCACAGTTTTGGCCACTACTGTTGTGTTCCAGGTGATGCTGAGTTCGATCTTAAACTGGTATTTTGGGGAGATGCCCAATAGCAAGAGATATCCAGCCTGGCTTCTATAGGTCGCAAAAGACTTGAGGATATTTTGGAGAGTAAGATATCAGCAGTGGGATTTGCCCCGAAAGGAAAGACTTGTCAGCCAATCTGGTGGAAGCCACAGATAGTCCGTCTTTGGGTAGGCTATGCCAGGTCTTGTGGCTTGCATTGATAAACATTGGTGGGGGCTCAGTTAAAAGAAGAGGGAGCGGGGGGTTGGACTAGATGACCTATAAGGTCCCTTCCAACTCTGTTAATCTGTTATAGAGTTCAGGGTATTTGCTCCATAAATCTGAAAAACAAATTGACTCATTAGATGAGCAGTTGACATTATGATTTTGTTTATGTTCTTCTTTTTTTATTAAAAAAAACCACCTTAATTCTTGTATGGTCTTATGCTGTATTAGAGAGGAGGTACACCAAAAAGGAAAGCAGGAGAGATTAGATGCTATCTGTTGGGAGTTAGCACCATTAGGCCTGCAAACAATCAGGAACATAATTCATCTTTTCACAGATTGAAAAATGCTGAATTTCTAGTTAAACTACCTTTCCCTTGAAAGTTACATGAACATGTATGAAGCAGCATTGTATAAATACTTTTAATCATCTTCCTTCCTTCCTTCCTTCCTTCCTTCCTTCCTTCCTTCCTTCCTTCCTTCCTTCCTGTGGTGGGTTTCTAATTTTTTTACTACCGGTTCTGTGGTGTGGCTTGGTGGGCGTGGCATGGCTTGATGGGCATGGCTTGGTGGGCGTGGCAGGGGAAGGATACTGTAAAATCTCCATTCCCTCCCCATTCCAGGGGAAGGTTACTGCAAAATCCCCATTTCCTCCTGATCAGCTGGGACTCGGGAGGCAGAGAATAGATGGGGGGCGGGGCCAGTCAGAGGTGGTATTTACCGGTTCTCTGAACTACTCAAAATTTCCGCTACCAGTTCTCCAGAACTGATTAGAACCTGCTGAAACCCACCTCTGCTTCCTTCCTTCCTTCCTTTTCTTCCTAATGTCAGGGTTTCGAGTAATACCCCCAACGAAAGAAGACTCAGAGGCTCGAGGTTCCTCAAAATTCCATTTTATTAGAGATGTCATATTGGCACATCTGGGAAAACCTGAATCAGAACGTTTCCAGGTTTTCCCCACCCAAAGGAAAGTCCAAGTCCCTGCCCAGCACCATCACATGGTCCAATCAAAGCACCATCCCAACTGGAGATGCCTCCCAGTCACATGACTCAAAATGCCAGGGCAAGATGTCCTTGACTCTCTGAGAAAGGAATGTTATTTTGACTATATATCTCCCATACTCCATATAATCCCCCCTCCCAGTTTCCCACAGTAGTAAATGTGGCAGGCCTGAAGATCCAACGAAAAAGATGGCTTCCAGGTCTGACACCTTCCTTCCTTCCTTCCTTCCTTCCTTCCTGTTTTCTCTCTCCTCTTCCCTTTTTCCTCCCTCCCTCCCTCCCTTTTTCTTTCTTCTTCCTCCTCCTCCTCCTCTTCTTCCTCTCGTTCTTTCTGCCACCATGTTTAATCCACTAAAATTTTAACCTGGCTCAAACACATGAGTGTTTTATGACCCATGAAATAATAATTGAAAGAGACCAACTCCGCTCCTTTAGGGTCTGGGCAAAATGACAATTACAAAACAGACAGGAATTATATTATTTGGTCAGTTAATTAGTTAGTTGAGTAATGGCTTGGCGCTGAAGTCTCGGGAGAGTTATATCGGGCTCCCATAGCGTATGCCACGGATTCACTCTCCTTAATGAATGGAAGGAAATTTGTTTTATTGTCTGGGAGCTGTTATTCTTAATGGATCTGAGAGACAGGCTAGAAATATGCTCTTGCCAGGGCAGGATTGATTCTGAACAGCTGGCAATGCCAAGGGTCTGGGAGAAGATTTAATTTGGAATCACGTTGGGAATGCACCCTTCTGCTTTAAACCACGTTAGCAAATGGATGGCTTACATGCTGATGAGCAAAGCTATTGAATGTATGCAATCAGATCAACGGCGAACTACCATAAACTCAAACATATTAGAGCCGTGGATTGAATAGTAAACCAGTGGTTATTGATAAGTATGACTTAGATTTCTCTCGCTCTCGAAACAAAACAGAACAAAAAGCCCTAAACTTACAACAGTTTGTCTACTGACTATTCAATGTTACAACAACGCTGAAAAATGTGACTCTCAGTGGCCATTTTTCACGGTTACGACCTTCGCAGGATCCCCCATGATCATGTGATTGAAATTCGGATCCTTTTATGTTCTGTAATGTTCAATATGTTATGTTTTGACATGTTTTGTTTTTATATATGTGTGATTGTTTTTTGTGTTATTTTTAAAGACAAACTGTTTAATAACTTTTTTTTTTTTTTAAAGAAAGAAATTCAGATCCTTGGCCACTGGTACATATTTACGATGGTCCGGGGCAGGGGTGAAATCTACTTACCTTCCCTACCGGTTCGGAAGTGAGTGCGCGCATCACGTGAAATTTTGGACCCTCTGAGCATGGGCAAAGCCTTCTGCGCATGCGCAGAGGGTAAAAAACAGGGTACTTCCTGGTTAAAACCAGGAAGTAATGACGTCCGGTCAGGTGGGCGGAGCCTCACGCTGCCGCCACTACTGGGTCTCTGAACCACCTGCCAACGCTGCTACTGATTCGCCCGAACCGGTGCAAACCGATAGCATTTCACCCCTGGTCCTGGGGTTATGTGATTTCCCCTTTGCGACCTTCTGACAAGCAAAGTCAACGGAGAAGCCAGATTGACTTAACAACAGGGGTTCCCAACTTATCAACTGCAGTGATTCACTTAACAACCGTGGAAAGGAAGGTCGTAAAATGGGGGCAAAAGTCGCTTAACGAATGTCTCACTTAGCAGCAGAAATTTTGGGTGGAATTCTGGTCGTAAGTCGAGGATTACCTTTATTTATTTATTTATTTATTTATTTATTTATTTATTCATTGCAATTTGAATACCGCCCTTCTCCTAGTTTACTCAGGGCGGTGCACAGCCAAAACTAAAACACATACCAATACAAAATTTAAAATTATTAAAAGAATTACATACTTTGGCCCAAATTTAAAACAATTCGAATTAAAACCTATTGACCTTTACCAGAGTTGGAAGCAACCTTGGAGGTCATCTAGTCCAACTCCCTGCTCAAGCAAGAATTCCTAAATTTCCAGAGGAAAAAATTGCAGACTACGGGAACCAGGAGTACTACTCAAGCAACACTGAGGACACAGATAAACCTCCAAATAGCCTCAACTGCCCTCTAAAAAGGATGCAAATGACCAGCTGTCTGCAAGGAGTATAAATCCTTCCATTCCCCACAATCCAGTCAGAGCTGAAGAAGCTTCTTGGATGAGAAGTGAAACATCTTCAAAAGAAAAAACTAGAAAAAGTGAAAAAGCACCTTACGGACAGACAGCCGTGACCTGGAGGACTGAGAATCTCTACAGACTTTAAGAAACCCTATACTATTTCAGACAAATCGTTGCCCAATCTCTTCTTAAGATGCTTCTGGAGGCATTGCATTTTTATTTTTTATTTTGCTTGGGGTTGGCTTTTCTTTAAGATGAACAATTCTTTTGTTGAATTGCCTTTCAGGGTATGCAAAGAACACACAAGACAAAATATTATTGTTGTGAGCATAGTGTTGTGGCCCACCAGCAGTCAGCAGGACTGGCAGCAGATTCGGACAGTGAGGAGGTTGGGGAGGAATGTGGGCCAGTCCTGGAGTCTGGGAAAGGCTTAGACGATGGTTCTGAGTCGGAGGCAGAGAGGGGGCCAAGGCCGTCTGGGAGTTCTTTGCTGCCTCTGGAGTCTGACATCAGCGAGGCAGAAGAACAGTGTGAGCCTGTTCCCAGTGTGCACATGTGCAGAGCTGCCAGGAGACAAGAACAATTAAGAAAACAGGGTCGACTTGGGAGTAAGGCTTGGAGATGATTGGCCCCTTCCCATAAGACATAAAAGAGGGGCGAATGGGACGTGAGCTTTTGCAGGAAGCAATTAATTCATCTGGTTGGTTCAAGCTTTGAAAAGCTCTGTTTGACTCTGTGCTAAGTTTGGCCTGGCCTTGCATGTGGCAATCAGTTCTCTGGCAGCATTCCAAGGGAGATAAGGTGGGTGTTTGTAAACATTCCCCTGAAAGACTGTTTGAGAAGCCTTTCAGACTGAGAATGACAATAATTCACAGCCGTATGAATTAAAGAGGTTTGCCGGGACTAAGATTGTGCTGTATGCATTCTAAGGAATCCTAGGTCAGAACACATATACGAGCAGACAAACCAGGGGTGAAATCCAGCAGGTTCTGAGAGGTTTTGGAGAACCGGTAGCAGAAATTTTGAGAAGTTCGGAGAACCGGTAGCAGAAATTTTGAGTAGTTTGGAGAACCAGCAAATACCACCTCTGGCTGGCCCCAGAGTAGGATAGGAATGGGGATTTTGCAATATCCTTCCCCTGGAGTGGGGTGGGAATGGAGATTTTGCAGTATCCTTCCCCTGCCACGCCCACCGAGCCACACCACGCCCACCAAGCTACGCCCACAGAACCAGTAGTAAAAAAATTTGGATTTCACCACTGAGAGAAACCGACAGGAAAAAGACTTGATGGACTTCATAAAACTCATTGCTTGCTTACCAGAAGCCAAAATTCTGAGTCTAAAACGGGCAAAGGGGAGACTGGCATGAAGTTCAAATGTTTCCATAGCAACTGCAGTCATAAGAGAGCGGAAAGACAAACTCGAAACCGAGAGGGCGGGGTGGGGGGTATAATCTAATTATGAAACAAGTGTTTCATGCTTTTATTTTTACAGAAACAGTGTTTTTGGTGCACCATTCATCGTCAAACAAAGGAACCCCGAAGAAAAGAAAGTATTGTCAACCAACTCAGTACAAACTCGATAGCAATTTTTATATTTTTCTTTTCTTTTCTTTCCTACAAACTTCATACACTTTTATTTGCAAGCCCTTACAAACGCAGGTAGGATTGTTGTTAACCGGTGCTTTTTTTAATCGTTCTTTCAATATGTGTTCTTCTGTTAGTATGCCTTGTTAACTGCCTGGAATTATTTGAATAGAATAGAATAGAATTTTTATTGGCCAAGTGTGATTGGACACACAAGGAATTTGTCTTTGGTGCATATGCTCTCAGTGTACATAAAAAGAAAAGATACATTCATCAAGAATCATAAGGTACAACACTTAATAATAGTCATAGGGTACAGATAAGCAATCAGGAAACAATATCAGTATAAATCGTAAGGATACCCGCAACAAGGTTACAGTCATACAGTCATAAGTGAGAAGAGATGGATGATGGGAACGATGAGAAGATGAGAAGATTAATAGTAATTCAGACTTAGTAAATAGTTTGACAGTGTTGAGGGAATTATTTGTTGAGCAGAGTGATGGCATTCGGGGAAAAACTGTCCTTGTGTCTAGTTGTTCTGGTGTGCAGTGCTCTATAGCGTCGTTCTGAGGGTAGGAGTTGAAACAGTTGATGTCCAGGATGTGAGGGGTCTGTAGATATTTTCACAGCCCTCTTTTTGACTTGTGCAGTATACAGGTCCTCCATGGAAGGCAGGTTGGTAGCCACTGTCTTTTATGAATTCTACTTATCCTCTGAAGTCTGTGTCTGCCTTGTTGAGTTGCAGAACCAAACCAGACAGTTATGGAGGTGCAGATGACAGACTCAATAATTCCTCTGTAGAACTGGATCAGCAGCTCTTTGGGCAGTTTCAGCTTCCTGAGTTGGCGCAGAAAGAACATTCTTTGTTGTGCTTTTTTGATGACGTTTTTGATGTTAGGTGTCCATTTTAGATCTTGCGATATGGTAGAACCTAGATATTTGAAGGTCTCTACTGTGGATACTGTGTTGTCTAGTATTGTGAGAGGTGAAAGTATGGGAGGGTTTCTCCTAAAGTCTACCACCATTTCTATGGTTTTATTTATTTATTTTATTTATTCATTTATTTATTTATTTTATTAAATTTCTATACTGCCCTTCTCCCGAAGGACTCAGGGCGGTGAACAGCCACAAGATAAAACACATAAATACAAAAATTTAAAATAAAATAAAAACGAATTAAATAATTTGGCTGAACAAATTTAAAATACCTCATAATTTAAAAACAAATTAAAATTTACATTTAAAAAGGGGAGAAGATTTAAGCCAGGCCAGCTTGATGAAATAAGAAAGTCTTAAGCGCGCAACGGAAAGTGCGTAAATCCGGGATCCTCCGTATCTCTGGGGGGAGCTCGTTCCAGATAGTAGGTGCCCCCACAGAGAAGGCTCTCCCCCTGGGGGCCGCCAGTCGACATTGTTTGGCCGACGGCACCCGGAGACCCTCTCTATGGGCGCGTACTGGCCGGTGGGACGCTATTGGTGGTAGCAGGCGGTCCCGTAGATAACCAGGTCCTAAGCCATGAGGTTTTGAGTGTGTTCAGTTCCAAATTGTTCCGGTCGCACCACGAGGCTAGTTGTTCAACCTCCCGTCTGTATGCTTGATTAAGATGTACAGCCTCCTCACATTTGCAGAATGAGCGAATGAACGAACGAATAAACAAGGAGCAACATGTTAGGTCAAAACGAGGACAACGACGCCTAACAGAAAGCACTTCCGAATGCTTTAACAATTGCTTGTGTCGTTGTTTTGTAAACTGCCAAAAAGCTGCATTGCGTGAGATGGGCTGCCTTATAAATATGATTAATTAATAAATAGGAACCGAAAAGCTTTGTGTCTTAGTAACTGTGGGGTGAAGGGAGAGAAAATTATAACTTAGAGGATCAAAGGGAAAATTTGAGAGATTAGATAAACGGTGATTCTATTCCTAATAGCCATTAAACTCCTGGAATATGAAGGTTTTTCTAGCACCTAATTTAGTATGTGTGGTGCGGTCAGAACCTCAAAATTACATATAATATGGCCTTTATCTGAACAAAAGAGCCAACTGAGAACTATGTAAGTGGTTATCACATCTGATTCGGGTAAATTGCCGGGGTGACACAGAAACATGATTTGCGTTTTCTTTAATTGTGCCTTTTATTCTGTTTTGTAGCACACTGCCTTTTATTGTTCTGTATTTTATAGTATTCAAAGATGGCCCAATAGGTACCAGCTATTTTGGTTAATTGCACAGTCAGCCAGGTGTTGAGACTGTATTTGGCATTTTGATCCACCTTTCAAGTCCTTCTCAAGGTTTTTTATTATTATTATTATATATTTTATTCATTAAGCATGAAACTCAGTCAACTGAACATTCAAAAATGCATCACAAATACCACGGACTGGTGCTAATGGTTGATACGGGTTGCTGCCAGCATCCTAGGTATCAACCAAGTACCTTCTTAAGATGTACGATGTTCCAAGTAGCACAGTTTTTTGCAGTTCCACTGGTGTTATTGCAGGAAGCTGCAATTTGCTGATGTATGTTATAAAATTCTTGGACATGGTACCAAGTGCCCCGATGACAATGGGTATCACGGTTACATGTTTCATCCATAGCCATCGATGGCCAGGTCGCAATACTTCATGATTTTTTCCAGTTCTTTTTCTTCAACTCTGGCATCTCCTGGTACCGCGATGTCAATAAATTGTACGTTTCGATTTTCGACAACTGTGATATCTGGCCTATTGTGTTCCAAGTGACAATCCATCTGTATTCGAAAGCCCCACAAGATCTTCACCTTTTCATTTTCTATAACTTTTTCCACTTTATCTTCCCATGACTTTTTGGATACAGGAAAGTCGTATTTTTTACATAATGACCAGTGGATTAATTTAGCAACTCAATCGTGTTTAGCTTTGTAATCAGTTTGTGCGATTTTGCTATTCCTTTGTTCTATTTTGTTCTATTCCTTCTATTTTTTCCATTTTTCCTCGCTGCATTATATTATTATTATTATTATTATTATTATTATTATTATTATTATTATTTAATCTTTAGTGAGATTCACAGCCTTTGAGGCTGGTTAATAGCTCAGCAGCTCGAGTCCTAACCAAGGACCTAGGAACTGTTAAGGTATCGTCGGAGGATGTAAGCTGTTCCGAGTAAGGTGTTTTTTTGTAGAGTCAAAATGTTCAAGTCCGGTAAATTTAGAATTTCTAAATAGCGGGGTAGCCCTTTGGGTATTGCTCCAAGGGCTCCAATTACAATTGGAACAACACACGATTTCTTTTTCCACAGTCGCTCAACTTCAATTTGCAAGTGCCGGTACTTTGTGATTTTTTCTTGCTGTTTATCTTCAATCCGTGCATCACCAGGTATTGCAATGTCAATGAACCATACTTTTTTCTTTTCAACTATTGTTATGTCAGGTGTATTGTGGACCAAGTGCCTGTCAGTCTGAATCCTAAAGTCCCACGAGATCTTGAGTTTCTCATTCTCTAAAACTTTCTCAACCTGATGTTCCCAGTGGTTTTTGCTGTACTCAAATCCAAACTTCTGGCACAATTTCCAGTGAATGATCTTAGCAACACAGTCATGGCGTTGTAGGTAGTCAGTTTGTGAAATTTTGCTGCACCCACTGATCAGGTGGTCGACTGTCTCATCTTTCTCATTGCAGAGGCGGCATTTGCTGTTGGTGGTAACATGTTGAATTTTTGCCTTCATGCAGTTTGTGGCTAGGGCTTGTTCTTGAGCTGCCAAAATAAAGCTTTCTGTTTCTTTTTTCAGTATTGATCTTAACCAGTTCCAAGTTAGTTTCTGGTCAGCTTTGCCTTCAATACTTTTCAAGTATTGGCCGTGCAGAGGTTTACTTTTCCAATTTTCAGCTTGCTGCTCAATTACTTCTTTCTTTCTGCCGTTTGCTTCTACCAGTGATTTAACTTCTGCTATCTTGTTTAACCCCAGCCCCTCTGTTGCTAAGCACTCAACACCCCCCCACCCCCCCCACCCCCCCCGTTCCTTGCTGCACTGCCAAAGAAAGGCATGGGCTGGGGGGCAGAATTGGGTACTAAGCTGATGTCTCTAAAGATATAAAAGGACGCCAGACTTTCCCCAAGGTGAAACCCTTTTGACATCTCTCTCTCTCTCCCTCCCTCCCCCTCCCTCTCTCTCTCCCCTCTCTCTCTGTATCTCTCTATGTCTCTCTCTCTCTCCCCCTCTCTCTGTATCTCTCTGTCTCTGCCCCGGCCGCTTCTCCATTCCCTGCCATCGCCCTTACCTTCTCAGACTAGGAGAGGAGTGACTGGGAGGGGAGGGCGAGGAGTGGGGCCAGCCAGTGGTGGGATCATCCAACAGGGAGCCACAGCAGACAGCCCAAAGAGCCACATGCAGCTCTGGAGCCGCAGGTTGCCGACACCCGACCCAGGCAATGAAGTAGAATTTATCTCCGGCTCCCGCTCTTCCCCAAAAAAGCCTTTTTCTCTTTTCCTTTTTTTTTTCCCCAAAGCAGGTGGGAAAACAATTCAGAGGAGGACAAAAGGCACAAAAGAAGCATACAAGGCTAAATGGAAATTTATTCCTAAATCAACATTGTGCTTTGGCAGGCTTTGAAAATGCAAAGTGGCATTAGATGCAGAGTTGGGAGTGCCAATATTTGCAAATCGCCTAAACCTACAATTATTCAATCAAGAAGCAGCTTATAAGTGCGAGGCCAATCCACCAAATGCAAGGAAGGGATTTTATATCCATCTATATTCATATGTTTGTTCCATAAACACACACACACACACATATATATTTGATAGGACTAGAATAGGATTGATTCCAGAATTCCTCAGAATTTATTAGATTCAGGGCATAAGAAAGTAACTCCTTCAAAGTAAATTAGTCTTGCAAAGTTTGTCAATGTGTCACGGACCAGGTGACATCAAGTATTACCGGGAATTCCGGGACATGAAGTCCACATGGCTGGGGAATTCCGGGACATGAAGTCCACATGGCTGGGGAATTCCGGGACATGAAGTCCACATGGCTGGGGAATTCTGGGACATGAAGTCCACATGGCTGGGGAATTCCGGGACATGAAGTCCACATGGCTGGGGAATTCTGGGACTTGAGGTTCACATGGCTGGAGAATTCCGGGACATGAAGTCCACATGGCTGGGGAATTCCGGGACATGAAGTCCACATGGCTGGGGAATTCCGGGACATGAAGTCCACATGGCTGGGGAATTCTGGGACTTGAGGTTCACATGGCTGGGGAATTCCGGGACATGAAGTCCACATGGCTGGGGAATTCTGGGACTTGAGGTTCACATGGCTGGAGAATTCTGGGACTTGAAGTCCACAGGTCTTAAAAGTCCCCAAGATTGAGAATCACTGAATCACTGCTTTAAAGCAAGGACAGCACCTTTATAATGAAGGTGTGAGTGGGTAGGGCATATTATTACAGTAGTCCTCGCCTTATGTCCATATTTGGGAGCAGAAATTTCATTCCTAAGCATGGAGGGTGTTAAGTGAGTTGCAACCAGTTTTATGGCCTTTTTTGTCAAGCAAATCACTGTAGATGTTAAATGAACCATGAGGTCATTAAGACAATGTAGGCATTTCCTTTCTCCCCCTTTTCAAAAACAGGAAAGACTTAATTGTCCCAAAGATGCTTTTTCAGGAGGCAACTGGACTTTCTTGTTTTTCTTTGAAGATATTTCGCTTCTCATCCCAGAAGTTTCTTCAGCTCTGACTGGATGGTGAGGAATGGAAGGATTTATATTCCTTGCAGACAGCTGGATATTTGCATCCTTTTAGAGAGTCGTTGAGGCCACTTGGAGGTTTATCTGTGTCCTCAGGGTCACCTGAATAGTGCAAATGGGAGTGGAGCCTTCTTGATTTCAGGATGTTTTCTGCCCTGTGTCCCTTTACTGTTGACCACTGTTGCTCCACACCCATTTGCATTACTCAACGTCCCATGTAATTTTTGATTGCCACCTATACTCAGATTTGAGGGAACATCAACTGGGCAGGATCTTTTATACCAGCACCCCTAAGTCTAAAGAGCACTTTTTGCAACATTGTCTGTTAGGTTCTAACTTGCAGTTGGTGAAATGGATTGCCAAATTTGCGGTAAAGTTGATGGAAAAAAGGACAAAGTTGGTGCAGCAGAATGTGGTAGATTGTAGGAAAGACCATTTGATCTAATAATGTAATTTTAATAGTAGTTTTAAGACTGATTGGGTAGATGCAGGGCTGACATTATAATATAATTTTAATCATATTTAAATCGTATCTCAAATGATTGTATTTTATCCCAATTTCATTTTAGATCGTATTTTATTCTAATTGCATTTTTAATCGTGCGTTATTCCAATTTCATTTAAATTGTTTTACCAAACTTTTGTAATGATTTGTTTCTGGAACTCTGCACTTTGATATGGCCCAAGGGCTAATCAATAAATAAATTCATTCATTCATTACTCAAGTGACCCTGAAAATACAAATAACCCTCCAAGTGGCCTCAATGACTCTCCAGAAGAATGCAAATGGCCAGCTGTCCGCAAGAAGTATAAATCCTTCCATTCCTCACCATCCAGTCAGAGCTGAAGAAACTTCTTGGATGAGAAGTGAAATGTCTTCAAAGAAAAACAAGAAAGTCCAGTTGCCTCCTGAAAAAGCATCTATTCTATTCTATTCTATTCCATTCCATTCCATTCCCTATTCTATTCCATTCCATTCCATTCCCTATTCTATTCTATTCTATTCCATTCCCTATTCTATTCTATTCCATTCCATTCCATTCTATACCATTCCATTCAATTCCATTCCCTTTTCATTTCTATTCTATTATTCTATTATTCTATTCTATTCTATTTCTATTCTATTCCATTCCATTCCATTCTATACCATTCCATTCCATTCCCCATTCCATTCTATTCCATTCCATTCCATTCCCTTTTCGTTTCTATTCTATTATTCTATTCTATTCTATTATTCTATTCTATTCTATTCTATTCTATTCCATTCCCTATTCCATTCCATTCCATTCCCTATTCTATTCTATTCTATTCCATTCTATACCATTCCGTTCCATTCCATTCCCTTTTCATTTCTATTCTATTATTCTATTATTCTATTCTATTCTATTTCTATTCTATTCCATTCCATTCCCTATTCCATTCCATTCCATTCCCTATTCTATTCTATTCTATTCTATTCTATTCTATTCTATTCCATTCCATTCCATTCTATACCATTCCGTTCCATTCCATTCCATTCCATTCCATTCCATTCCATTCCATTCCATTCCATTCCCTATTCTATTCTATTCTATTCTATTCTCTGCTTCTCCCTCTCCCTCCAGTGTGCTGCAGCTGCCTAAAAAAGCCAACACAGTCCTAAACTGCATCAATGAAAGGGGTTGGACTAGAAGACCTCGAGGGCCCCTTCCACCTCTGATTCTGAAAATAGTGGGGAAAATGGGGAGGAAAAAGGAGAATGGAACAAAGTCTTAGAGAAAAGGAAGGGGAGAAAGAAAAGGACTGACTTCCGAGTCTTTTGGGCACAATATAAGAAGATAACAACACAATCTGCAACTCTGCATCTGATTACAATCAAAGGGAGACTTTTGAAGCTCCTCCTCCCGCCCCTCCCTTCATTGAAACCCCGCCCCCTTTTTCTTTCCTCGCTCCTCTCAGGACTTCCCATTCGGGATCGCACTTTCGCCGCGGCGTAGCTTTTTTTTTTTTTTTATAAACCTTCAATCCGCCCTCTTCGTTCTCTACACAAAACCGCCCCCCCCTCTTTTTTTTTTTCAAACGCCTGGTTCGGACTTTTTTTTTTTTAATTGATTCATTTTCAAACCCGCCTCAAGCTCGTGACGAATCGGCCGAAGGAGAAGGTCCTTTCGAATCTGCGGCGCGAGAGGAAACACTTCCGGCCGTTCCTCGTCCTCGGACCGGAAGTCACTGCCCGCCATTTTCTGGCGGCTGATGGCGGCGTCAGGGAGGCCGTGGCGGCCGCTACTGCCCTGCGAGGGGTCCCGGTGAGGCGACGCCCGGGCGGCTTTTTTTCCCTTCTCCGGTTCTCGAGCGGCGACTTCTTCGGGGCCATGTACGCCGGGCGGCCAAGCGGGGCGGAGGCTTCGGCGGCGCCTGCTGGGCGGACGCTGAGCTCTGTGGGAGCGCTCCCGTCAGCGTCAGCAGCGGCGGCGGCCTCGCCCGGCGGCCCGAGCGGCGGCGAAGGCGGGAGCGGCGGCGGCGGCGGGGTGGTCGTCGGTGGCCGCGTGGAGCTGCTGGTCTTCGGCTACGCCTGCAAGCTGTTCCGCGACGACGAGAAGGCGCTGCAGCAGGAGCAAGGCCGCCACTTGATCCCCTGGATGGGCGAGGCCTCCATCATGATCGATAGGTCGGTGCACAGCAACCCCCCCGCCCGACTATCGCTGCTCTCGTTGTGCTTCTTCTTCTCCTCGCCCTCCTTGTGGGTCTCTGGGGAGGGGGGGGGGGAAGGGAGGGAAGGGTGGGGTGGGGGGAGGGGTTGTCAGGGATCCTCTGCCAAGCAGGACAAGGGAGAGCTGGGCCCAGGCGAGGAAAGGCTTATTATTATTATTATTATTATTATTATTATTATTATTATTATTATTATTATTATTATCATTATCACCCCCTGCCTTCTCCTATAAGCAAGGCTAAGCTTACAGTTCCCCATCTCTGGCTGGTTTCCCTGGCTGCTTTCAAAAGGCTGGACTACAACTCCCATCCCCGTCTGTCTTTCCTGTCTGATTTCAGACAGGCTGGACTACAACTCCCATCCCCTCTGTCTTCCCTGTCTGATTTCAGACAGCCTGGACTACATCTCCCATCCCTGTCTCTGATTTCAGACAGGCTGGACTACAATTCCCATCCCCATGTATCTTTGTCTGGTTTTGGATAGCCTGAACTGCAATTCCCATCCCTATCCAGCATCCCTGGCTGTTTTCACACAGGCTGGACTACATCTCCCATCCTTGTTGTTTGTGGTTTTGGGATATGTGGACTACAATCCCCATCCAGCATATCTAGCTGTTTCCGGATACCCTATGCTAAACGAATACCTCCACTTAGTTGTGCAGGGTTATAAATTTCATAATCTGTAGTTAACTTATTAAATGTGCTGAATTGCGACTCCCATCATCCATTTCCGCCTCCCTGGTGATCTCTACATGCTGGACTACAACTCCCACTGGCCCATCTATCCGGGTTGGAGATGACTGCCAAGGCCCCATAATTCCAATAAAATTGGAAATCCAATAAAATAAAAATATTGAATTTTGTTGCTTCCATTCAGCTGTTAGTTCATTGTAGAAGGAATTCCCAAGATTACCAGTAAAAAACTTTTGTATATTAGGTTGTTGTAACCCCATAAAATTGGACAGTGTGTTTGTTTTTGTGTAAACAATCTAATTATATAATTTGAGCTGTTGGAAAAGCTGTACTTCAAGTTACTGCGAGTTCTTGGTAAATAACAAATCTTGCCGTCACTTGGTTATAATACCAGGGCACAAACATAATGTAGTGTAACCTTAAAAAACTTATTAGTGGAAGTGCTAAGTCACATTTCAACTTTTTTCTAAAAAAAATATATATCTGCAAATATAGCTTCTGAGTAGCTTTCAGAAATCATGTATTGGGTTAATTACCTATGATAGTTTGTTTATGACAGAAGCCTGGATAAAGATGTCTCCCCAAAAAGGCTGCTGTTTTTTTGTGGTGTACATATAGAAAGTTTGATTTGGTAAAAGCAGCTTTCAAAGGAACAACAATTATTTATAAAATGTGTGGTTTTAACACTGAGACTGCACAAATCCTTCACTTATTTGAATGGTTTTTAGACCATGAAAGCTACCTACCTTTAAGGTGATGCTGGCTTGGTTTTTGATGGAAGAGACCAGCATGGCTACTCCTCTAAAGTTGGGTGTGATATGGCTCCTATAATAGTTGTTTTTTAAAAAAAAGATTAAGAGCTTCCCTTGCCTGTTGAGCTAGTCAAGGCACAGCAGAACTTTAAAAAAACAAACAAACTACAAAAATTTGTAGTTTCCTTTAGATTCCAGCAAAGCCAGCTTTGGGAATCTAGAAAGCTCCAAGGTTTATCTAATCTAGATAAATCTAAAAAGCTTTGTTTTTCGGGCTTTATCTGATCTAGATAAATCTAGAGGTCCCTTCCTCACCTCCCCATCTTCTCTTCCTTCTTGGCAGAGGATGTGTTGTGTTATTTACATTCCCTCCACTTTGAAGGAGTGGATCCTATATAAACTGGGGTTGGAGTACCCTCTTTTCAAACCAAAGTCTTTAATGACTCCTGTTACGAATGGAAGGAAGACTTATTTGCATCTCTGAATGCTTATCCTAGCGAAAACATACTCTCTAGGGCGATAAAGTTAATCTCACGATCTGTTATGCAGTATGACTTTGCCCAGGCCATATTTTTTTCTGCCTGAGTTTCCAATAAATGATGTAAAGCTACAGTCCAAGGTTAATGTGATTCTTGCATTCTCATCCTTCCCTACTACAATTCATTGATGAATCTTGTTTTGCTGCGGTCCCACCCCCCCTCTTCGAAGCAGCATAGTAGCAATCTTTGTAATGGTCCCGTAGAGAAGGTTAAACTGAGGTTTAGTGACTTGACTGTTTTAAAATCCTCCAGGGAATTTCAAGTTTGACAAAGTAGAACCTTGGTTTCCGAATTCCAAATATTCTAATTCACTTAGGGCAATAATGCCGCTTTTAGCGTGATGGAAGTTGTTGCGTGTATTGGCTACACTTGTACGGCTTCTGGCAAAAAACCTTGGTTTTCATTGATTTATAGATAGATGTTCCAGCTGTTTAGTTTAATAGTATTTGTAGCTTCATGGAAACTCGTTTTATTACCACAAAATGGTACAGAATTTAGATAATGGTTCCTGTAATGCTGTTACGCTTGGGGACTCCTGCTATTTAAAGCTAAAACTGACAGGTGGATTCTTTGTCTGGTTGTAATCTGATTGTTTTGGAAGATCAAAGCGTTTCTATTGGCATTTTAGTGAAAAAATGGATAGCCAAAGGGACTGAAAAGGCATTGTTGTTAGCACAATCCCCCTAGTGTAAAGCAAAGAGAGTCTGAAGGCTTTGGTTTGAAAAGAGTGTGTGGCATATTGTAAGAGCTTGCTCCTTCCATTTTTATTTTATTTTTATTTTTTTTTGCTTTACACAATCTTTGTAAGTTTACAAGGTCCCAATTCCCAAATCAAGCCCTACTGGGAACAATACAAAACTCATTAATGATGATTTTTGGCGAAACCTTCGAATGAATTTTCTTTAAACATCCAGAACAAAAACGTACTGTTGGTAACACCATGGCATATGTCTTGTATAAGGTTATGTGGCAATATTTTGTGACTTCCCGGAATCAAACTAAAATGTAAATTAAACATGGATTTGATCATTCAGCTTCATGGTCATCAGTCAAAACAATAGCACATACCAGCCAATGCTCTTTCACAGTTTCTGATAAGGCAAGTTAGCTGAAAACTGTAAAAATGGTAGGAGCAAGCTATGGATATGCTCATGATCTTTTATTATTTTACATTTGTAACTTAAGGAGGTTTGATAGATTTAGTCACTGTAGGAAACTGGCTCTAAATTATTGATTGATAATCTTTCAGAGCGGTGGTTTTGTTTTTTTTATCTTGCTCTCTCTGGAATTGTTTGTTTTTGAGGAAGCAATAATGGCATTGAGACTATGACATCTTAGAAGAAAGTTGCCTTTTTATTCACAAATCTGGTTTTTTAAAAAAAATAAAATAAAGTCTCCTACATTATATTAGTTTTCATCTTTTAACCAAACTTCATATTCCACATTCTTCTTAGAATGGTGGAATGGACTCAGTTGCTCCCTTCTGCTCATATTTTCCCAGCCACAAAGAAAATAGTTTTAAGTCTCAGCCTAATCCTCTTTTAATTACCGGCCTGGCACAGATTATACAAAAAAAATAAATAAATTATTAGCCCAAAGAAAAACTTAAGTGGCTTACAAATACAGACAATTTAAAAAAAAGTGACCAAATGAAATAAACGCCCAACGTAAAACGATGGATATCTAGTTCAGGGGATAGGCGAGCGTTTCCTGCAGAGAACCTCCTTAAATTGCACCAATGTTGCTGTTCCTATGTATGTGTGTCTCTCTATCACATAACCCAGGACTTCTTTCCTCAGCCACATAGCTAGGGGCCGAGCCTAGCCATGATTTTACCTCCAATGGATCCAGGTTTCTTTGATGAAGATTTCTCCTGAGAATGCAAGACTAGCAGAAAAGAAGCGAGGAATTGCCCACCGTTTGGTTCTTACGGATAGGTATTTATGTACTTGGGTTTGTGTAAATGTAAGTAATTTGCCTTTGCAGGAAAAAAAAAACCACAAAAATTTCCCCCTGTTACATAGCCGTTATATATGTCGGCCAAGGTCATTAAATGGTTGAACCACAAACGGTAAGGACGCATAGCAGCTGGTTCCTCTTTGTAGCCGGTTAGATAGTCCGCTTTTAATTGTAATCAGTAACTTCCAAAGGGGCTTGGTTTTTGCGCTTGTTAAAGGAAGTGGGTCAGGAGTGTTGAGTCAGATTTAACGAGTCCCTCGTTTAATTCAGTAGATGGTTCTTTTCCGTTATAGGTGGTAAGTATTGATAGATTTGGCAGGAAACCCAGCCCGAAGTCCCTTGGTTGATCCTCCCCTTCCTGTTGCAGATATGATGGGCGTGGCCACTTGCACGACCTTTCCGAATACGACGCCAAATATTCCACCTGGAACAGAGATTACCAATTGTCCGAAGAGGAAGCTCGAATCGAAGCTCTCTGTGACGAAGAGAGGTATTTAGCCTTGCGTACGGACTTGCTTGAGGAAGAGGCAAGGCAAGGTATAAAAATCTAGGACAATTTCCTGAGAATAGCACGCGTTGAATTTGAAAACAAAAATTGCTTTTCTCCCCCCACCCCCTTTGAAAAAAAATGTAACTTTTTTAAAAAGAAAAAAAATTGTTGTTTCCCACTCGTTATATACTCACTCTTTCTGATATTATTTTGACAGTAACCCAGTGGATTCGAAAAAAAGAGCGTCTTTGCATATCTGAGGACCTCAGGATATAGTTTATTTGTAGTGCCACCCAGAATGGCTGCCCATTCGTTTTGAGGGCAGGCTGAACGTTGCGCGCACTCTTTTAACTGTTCTTCTTTTAACAGTATCGTATCATCGAAAAGTTCACATCTTTTTTCTTCTTCTTCTTCTTCTGTGTTTTGAGTAGAAATGACATTCATGCTTATCTCAGCAGGAGAATTTTTTTAAAATATAAACCCGAGATCATTCCCGCCCCCCCAAAAAAAAGAAGAAGAAAGAAAGCTGATATCTTCTGCCCTTTTTTTGTGTGTTTGGGCGGAAATATCAGTGTCCATACATGACCCACATGGTCAGTTTGCTGTAACGTTTGTGTTTGAATGCTTGGGCGAATTACGTGTTGTTCATTTTTTTAAAAAAAAGAGTTAGCTGTATTTAAACGTTATCCCCCTTTTTAAAAATTGTGTGTTGCTTTTTTTCTTCAAGAGGAAGAATATAAGAGGCTGAGCGAAGCTCTGGCCGAGGATGGATCCTATAATGCAGTGGGATTTACCTACAGTAGTGATTATTACGATCCCTCAGAACCCACTGAGGAGGAAGAACAGCCCTTCAAGGCCAAAGGTAAGAGGAAATTCTGCGGGAAAAAATTGCTTCCTATATGTATCTTGGGAAAAAAATCATATTGGCTGGGCTAAGATTTTGTAGTTCTGTTGATGAAAGGCATTGAATTCCTCAGTTTGGGGACGCCTGTACATGAAACAAACGTCTCTTCCGCTTTCATGCCCAAGGCAGAACTAGAACTCACTGTCTCCTGGTGATTGGCCCAAAGTCACCCAGCCTGCTTCCATGCCCAAGGCAGAACTAGAACTCACCGTCTCCTGGTGATTGGCCCAAAGTCACCCAGCCTGCTTCCATGCCCAAGGCAGAACTAGAACTCACCGTCTCCTGGTGATTGGCCCAAAGTCACCCAGCCTGCTTCCATGCCCAAGGCAGAACTAGAACTCACCGTCTCCTGGTGATTGGCCCAAAGTCACCCAGCCTGCTTCCATGCCCAAGGCAGAACTAGAACTCACCGTCTCCTGGTGATTGGCCCAAAGTCACCTAGCCACCTTTCATGCCTAAAGTGGAACTAGAACTTGTGATTTCCAGGTTTCTAACTTAGTGCCTTAACTACTAGACCAAACTGGCTTTCAAGTATAAAATGTAGTACCTTTTAGAGGCTGAAAGAGTTTCTGTATATTTAAGTACCTTGCAACTGGCATGGAAGTGAGTAATGCAAGCAAGCATATTAGCTTACTCGATCCTTTTAAAAACCCACAGAGAAAGTGAAACCTCCCTCATTCTGATCAGTTCTTTTTCAGATTCCCTGAAATAGTCTTAAACTGTTGCTTCAAATACTTGGGAACGCTTTCTCACCTTTCTTGTTTGAGACATTCAGGTTGCCTTATAGCAGTGTTCCTCAACCTTTCCGGATTTGTGGCCTGGTGCGCGCGGGTACGCGTGTGAATTTGTGCGAGGGGAAGGTGCACAGCTTGAATGGTATGAGCTGTGGGGCTGCGAGTGTCCAGTGCCTGCCACTCAGGAGGGTTGTGAGACCCAACACCCACCATTTCCGGGAGTCAGGCTGCGGGCATCAGTGCATGCAACGAACGCGAGTGGTGCTGCGAGCACCAGTACTTGCCGCTTGCATGAGTCAGGCTGTGTGCCAGCCTGTCACTCACAGGGCCGTGGCCCACAGTTTGGGGATCCCCTGCTTTATAGGATGTAGACTGCATTGTGGCAAAGTCAAATTTTCAATTCATTTTTGCTACCTTGTAGCTGACTAGGGGACTCAGTGGCTAAGACTCTGAGCTTGTCGATCAAAAAGGTCGGCAGTTCAGCGGTTCGAATCCCCAGTGCCGCGTAACGGGGTGAGCTCCCGTGACTTGTCCCAGCTTCTGCCAACCTAGCAGTTTGAAAGCAAGTAACAAAAAATGCAAGTAGAGAAATAAGGACCACCTTTGGTGGGAAGGGAACAGGGTTCCGTGCATCTTTGGCGTTTAGTCATGCCGGCCACATGACCACAGAAACGTCTTCGGACAGCGCTGGCTCTTCAGCTTTGAAACAGAGATGAGCACTCCCCTTTAGAGATGGGAACGACTAGCACATATGTGCGAGTGGAACCTTTACCTTTAGCTGAGGTTGCTCATTGCTTTTCTGTGTGATGTAATAGGCACAACGTGGCTGGTAAAAAAAGTAATATAAAGTGCACCACCAGTTGCTTATACAGTCATACTGCAAGGAACATCCGAGACTGTCATGTTTGATTACAAGTGTCGTTGTTAATCCTTTTTTTGCTGGATTCTCGGTAAATTAAAGTTTAATGATGATCCATTTCCCCCCAGCAGTTTGAGTTCTCCCAGCTTGAGAACAGGGAGAACGGGTAGAGTGGTAGCTAGCTATTACATAGTTAATGCGTGATGTTTGCCCATTGCTCTTTGAGAAACTCAACATGCTTTTAAGAACTTGTAATAGTGAGGCTTACCGTAGTGTCAAATCACACAAGATTTTTCGATGCCGCCAAAAGAGAACCAGATGTTCTTGTGGCAGATCATTAAAACAACTCCCCTGTAGTGAGCTTAGCTGTCTAGGAGCGTCTCTGAAAATATGTTTGTTTGTTTCTCTCTCCCAGTGACAGTGGAAGTAGAAAAAAAAGCATTGCAGGAAATGTTTAACAATAGATAGGGGGAAAAAAATAAGACAGTTGTTAAATCGCTTTGTCTGCTGTACGGTTTGTAGTCCCCGCAGACTTTGGGGTAAGATAACGGCAGTCCTGCATAGAATCCTACTTCCCATGCAACTGACAAATTATGGTTACATTTGAGCCCATTTGTTTGCCGCAGGCATTAGTAGGAGCTGTACATCACAATTGTGGAGAGCCATTAGGACTTGTTTTGTATGGGAGAAGTGAATGTGACCCACATATCCCCTGTGCACAAGTACACACCGCTTGTGTTGAATCTGAGGCTTGCCTTCCCTTCCCCATAATTGAATTACAATTTTGAGATTGCTCTCCCAGATTAAATTGGGAGTGGGGGGGGGGATGCCATTAACAGCTGGGGAAAATTGTAGAAAAGAATTTACGGCTCCATTGATTCTGGGATAGATCAGAAGGTTGTATCTGCTTTGTCTGGTATTAAGCGAGAGCAGAATATCTCCCGTAGTTGTTAAGCAGATCCATCTTAATCTTCCCCCTACTCCTTTTGATGCTGTATCAGCCCCGCTCTGGAGAAACCGGGAGGAGATAGAAGTTGCGTTCTGATGTGGCTTTGCATATTTTCTTCTGATCCCAGTTCTTGCATGTGGCTGTTTAAACATCTCAAGACAGGAAGATAATTGAATTGAGTTCATCTAGTGGTGGACAACTATATCAAGAGGACACAGCATGTACACCACTCTGTGAATTAATGAGTTAATTTATAGAAGTTACTACAGGGAGTCCTCGACTTATGACCCTAGTTGAGCCCAGCATTTCTGTTGCTAAGGGAGACATTTGCTACGTGGGTTTTGCCCCATTTTACAACCTCTCTGGCCACTGTTGTTCAGTGAATCACTGCCGTTGTTCAGCTAGTCACATCCTTGTTAAGTGAATCTAGCTTCCCCATTAAGTTTGCTTGTCAGAAGGTCACGAAAACTGTTCACATGGCCCCGGGGCACTGTAACCGCCATAAATACGAATCATCTGAATTTGGATCACATGATCATGGGAATGCTGCAACAGTCATAAGGGTGAAAAACAGCCACAAGTCACTTTTTTTAAAGTGCCGTTGTAATTTTGAACGGTCACTAAACGGACTATTATAAGTTGAGGACTACTTGTATATCCAGATGTTTGGATCACCACAATGTAAAAAAGGTGTTGCAACTCTAGAAAGAGTGCAGAGAAGAGCAAGAAAGAGGATTAGGGGACTGGAGGCTAAAACATACAATGAATGGTTGCTGGAACTGGGCATGGCTAGTCTCGTGAAGAGAAGGATTAGGGGTGACATGATAGCAGTCTTCCAATATCTCAGGGGCTGCCAAAAAGAGAAGAGGTTCAACCTATTCTCCAGAGCACCTGAGGATAGGACAAGAAGCAACAGATGGAAACTAATCAAGGAGAGAAGCAACCTAGAACTAAGGAGACATTTCCTAACAGAACAATTAATCAGTGGAACAACTTTTTTTTTTTTAAATTTGATTTATATGCCGCCCTTCTCCGGAGACTCAAGGCGGCTTACAATGCGTTAAGCAATAGCCTTCATTCTTTTGTATATTTTATACAAAGTCAGCTTATTGCCCCCACAAACTGGGTCCTCATTTCACCTACCTTAGAAAGGATGGAAGGCTGAGTCAACCTTGAGCCTTGGAGAGATTCGAACCAGCAGAAATTGCAGGCAGCTGTGTTAATAACAGGGTGCACTAAACCACTGGAGGCTCTTGCCTCCAGAAGTTGTGAATCCTCCAACACTGGAAGTTTTTAAGAAGAGATTGGACAACCTTTTTTCTGAAATGGTATAGGGTTTCCTGCCTGAGCAGGGAGGTTGGAATAGAAGACCTTCCAATTCTCATTCTATTCTATAAAACAAGAATTAGGCCTACCCTAAGATTCCCCCCTCCGAATACTGTACAGAATGGACCAATTTAGGCAGTGTGCTTGCAGCCAGTTTTCCAGGGTTTGGGATAACTTGTGGATGGGAAAGAGAATGCTGCCAACTTTAATAATAATAATAATAATAATAATAATAATAATAATAATAATAATAATCATCTGAACAATTTTGGCTATTTTAAGTGGCTGAGCTGTAGGTACTGATTTGTAAAAAAAACAAGCCACCCAGGTATCAGAGAAAAGACTAAATTAATGAATGAAATGTTAGCCCAGCGAGGTCCCTAGTTATTCCTGTGAATTAATCTAGCAAGGCAGTGCAGATTATCTCAAAAAACCAGGTGCTGGTGGCGTAAATACATGCACCAAGGATTTATCTTCTTGACAGTGAGAAAGGAAAAGTCTGCAGTCTGATCGTTGTAACCGAGATGGATTTCTCCCCACTTCCCATGACTCTTAACTTCCGAATGGCTGGTGTACACCCTTCAAAGACTCCTTCTTTTAATTGGTTCTGGTTGTTGAAGCGATGTTCGCTGGTACATCGCTCAGGTGGAACATCTGCAAACACCTGCAGCGTCAACTTTGCCGAGACGCATTAAGGCTCGATCCTGCCATGTGTCTTGGTCTCTTAAGCGATAGTTACGCCATCAGGTTAGCAAAAACATGTTTGTGTTCTTCAGCAGAGGCAGGCTTCTTAACCCAATAAAACAGAGGTAATGAAAGAAAAATTGGCACTGTAACGCAGCCTGGAAATATGCATATGGGGGGGTGGGGAATAGACTGCCAAGAAGGGAAACTTAAGCCGATGTTTTGTTCGCATTTAGTTTATAAAAGAGAGGTGGGGTTTTTTTGCATGATAGCGTGTTCTCTTCTAATTTATAGCGGCTGTAACCAAGGCAGAAAGCGTAGAAGAAAACGAAGAGCCATTTATCGCCCCTTTGGGACTGACTGTACCTTCCGATGTGGAACTGGTGAGTATGTTTTTTTTTTAATACAGATGAACACCATGGAGTATCTACAGCATCTTTCTTTCTGTAATTTTGAATAATGCAACAAGTAAATTCTGTCTGTTCGGAAATTCAATTCTGAAAGCAAGTGTTGTGGTCCGCCAGCAGTCTGCGGAGCTGGCAGCAGATTTGGACAGTGGGAAGGCTGGGGAGGAACATGGGCCAGTCCTGGAGTCAGGAGAAGGCCCAGTCGAGGGCTCTGCATCGGAGGCAGATGGGGCCAGCGCCATCTGGGAGCAATGCGCGGATTCCAGAGCCTCCAGAGGCTGACAGTAGAGAGGCAGAGGAACAGGGGGAGCCTGTTCCTAGTGCACGCATGCATTGCCAGAAGACAAGAGCAGCTGAAGCAAAAAGGACGACTTGAGAGTAAGGCCAGGAGATGATTGGCCCCTCCCAGAAGGCTTAAAAGAGCAGTAAAGGCTTTTGGGCTCTTTGTTGGAAAAAAAATATTGTTACATTTGTTTCTTGTCGGAGTCTCTTGTTTCTGAACTTTTGCCAAGAAAAGCCTTTGGCAGGGTGCCAAAGGAGACATAGGTTGGTGATAAGGCCGAAGGACTGTTTATGAAGAATTTGTTTATGTGTTCTGCCCAAGCTACAGACTCCAAAGAACACAGCACACACAAAGTCCGTACAAACCTTAGTTTATTAATTTAAATCAGTCTTTTCTGAACAAAGGCTGTTAATTGAACTTCATTAACAGCCGACAAGAATCCAAAGAATAATAAATCAATTCTGAGGCACAATATTTCAGATAATCTTACTGTGGTTGGCAGAATGCCCAGAAGCAATTTGCAGGAAAACTGATAAGAGAAACAAGAGCCGAATCAAACGTTTTCTGGAATCAAGATGCGAAGGAATGTGAACGAAGTTGTTTCCTGCAAATTGCATCAGTTGTCGTCCTTCCTTAAATAGGCTAGGGGAGTGGCCAATTGGCCCCAAGCCTTACTCTCGAGGAGACCTCCTCCTGAGAAGCCACTCCTGCCTTTTGGCAGCTCTGCACGCCTGTGCATCTTCTTCCTCTTCTCTTAAGGGAGCTTCTGGAGGTTCTGAAGGCCCTGGCAGAATCCCCGCCTCTGGCACCACATCTTCTCCAGCCTCCTCATTGTCTGACTCGAGTGCCAACTGCACAGACTGCTGGCGCAGCACTACACCAGCCTCCTCGCTGTCGGAATCAGCTACTAACTGCACAGGCCGCTGACGGGCCATAACATTAGGACTGATTGTGTCTGGTAATAATTACTTGGGCCTAGGTCACAACAGCTTCCTGAATATCTGGCTATTGCATTAATTGACATTGTTGGCAGATTTAGATTGTATAGGTAGTCCTTGACTTACGACCGTTAATTGAGCCCAGCATTTCTGTGGCTAAACGAGATACTTGTCCCTTTTTACGACCTTTCTCGCCACAGTTGTTAAGCAAATCAACAGCACTTGTTAAATTAAGTCCCACGGTTGTTGAGTGACTGTGGTTTCCCCATTGATTTTGCTTGTCAAAAGGCCGCAAAAGGGGATCCCACAACCGTCATAAATACGAGTCAGTTGCCAGACATCCGAATTTTTATCGCGTAACCATGGGGAGGTTGCAATGGTCAGAAGTGTGAAAAATGGTCAGAAGTCCCTCTTTTTCAGTGCCGTTGTAACTTGGAAATGGTCACTACACAAACTGTTGGAAGTCAAGGTAATCCTAATGTAGTTTACCTGGGAGTAAACCAAGAGTAAATCTCTTCTGGGCAGAGAGTGAGCTTCTCAACGTTTAGCACTGTGTCAGATACTATTGATATTGTAAAAGGATAGTTGGCCAACTGCAAACAATTGCAATAATAATGTTCTGAAGAGGAGAAAAAAAAACCCACCGTATTTTAGGAAATTTGTCTGTAAATCGGTAAGATTTACAGCCCTGGAATTATTTTCCCAGTCTGGCTGTTTCCTAGTTGAATCATTCTGTTGTAACTCTTTATTTTATGATCCAGATCATCTATTTTCTGTTTTTTTTTCCCCCTGATTTGGAGAGGTAGCACAACATTTTGCCTGCTCATTGCATTTTAGACGCTTGGTTCTCTAGCAGCTTTCCAATCCACCATCTGCGGAATAATTTAAAATGGAATAAGAGCTGCGTTTGCATAGACGTGAGCCCTTTTACGATTAAAACCCACATCAAATACAGGAAGCGGTCTTGCTCTCGTGACTTAGCGCTTTGCGATTTCAGGCCCTGTGCGAATATGAATCAAAGTCCTTTGATGCAGGAGTAGCAACTCGATAGTTTGAAATTCTGAAAGAAGGTTAACTTTTACGAGGGCACAGAACTCTTAGAACTCAAAAATTCTTTCAGATGTCCAATGGGGAAGGAAAAAAACCTTCTGTAGCCTTTCTCTGGTTTTGTTTTGTTTTGTTTTGGGGGGGTTTTTGGGGGGTTTTTTTTGCTTGTTTTTGTTTTTTTCCTTGGTGTGTGGAATTCGTTTTCTTAGTATTGCTACATACCCATATTTATGACTAGAGACTTTTTTTAAAAAAAAAAAACCCTCTTTATTAACAAATCATGGTTATCCACCCGAGATGACCTATATGTAAACTTCTATTAACATCAGAATTATTTGCTGTGATGGCGCAGTGGTTAGAAGGCAGTGTTGCAGGCTAACTCTGCCGACTGCCAGCAGTTCGATCCTGACCGGCTCAAGGTTGACTCAGCCTTCTATCCTTCCAAGGTTGGTAAAATGAGGACCCAGATTGTTGGGGGCAAGAGGCTGACTCTGTAAACCGCTTAGAGGGGGCGGTAAAGCACTGTGAAGTGGTATAGAAGTCTAAGGGCTATTGCTATTCCTTCCTTCTTTCCATCCACCCATCCATTGTACACAGTGGATAGAAGGCAGTGTTGCAGGCTAACTCTACCGACTGCCAACAGTTCGATCCTGACCACCTCAAGGTTGACTCAGCCTTCTATCCTTCCAAGGTCGGTAAAATGAGGACTCAGATTGTGGGGGCAAGGGGCTGACTCTGTAAACTGCTTACGGTGAAGCAGTATATAAGTCTAAGTGCTATTGCTAGTGTTACTGCCCTTCCTTCCCTCCTCCCTCCCTCCCTCCTTCTCTTCCTTCCTTTCCTCCATCCATCAATCCATGGTGTGCACTGGTTAGAATGCAGCATTGCAGGCTAACTCTGCTCACTGTCAGCAGTTCAATCCTGACCATCTCGAAGTTGACTCAGCCTTCCCTCCTTCTGAGGTCGGTAAAATGGGACCCAGATCATTGGGGGTAATATGTTGACTCTGTAAACCGCTTAGAGAAGGCTGTAAAACAGTGTGAAGCGGTATATAAGTTTAACTGCCATTGCTGTTGCTATAGCTCCAGTGTTTTCCCCTTAAGTCTTGTCACAAAAGCAGGGGTCTGTCTTAGATAGGCTTCAGGTATTTGAAAAGGGAGACGTAAATTTTTATGGGTGGCTCCATGTTCTTTTTTTTTTTTTATGATATTGTTCCCTGGCTGCCTTTGAAATTAACTGCGTGATTGCGTAAGAACTCTATAAACCTGTTATGAAATTTGTGTCCTGTGTAAATCACAGGATGGAGTGGGTTCATTTTGCCACCTAATTTTAGCACCTGCCTTTAAAACGCCTTGGGTGATGCAGCAGGCAAGTGTCAGGCTGGTTAGGACAGGTTTAATCTGCTTTCAATTATGGAAGCACTTTAGATGACTTCGGGCAAATCAATTTCCCTTGAACAAGCCTATCTAACTTGGAGGTTGACAGAGGAAAAACTGGAGAAAGGAAAGCATGTCACCCTGCTTGGATTTCTCTTTTTAAAAAAATGGGGTAGAAATTTAATAAATAGTACTTTTTAAAGAAGCTTTTCATGCAGTTAAGGCAGGGATCTGCAACCTTAAACACTCAGAGATCCATTTGGACCCGTTTCCCACAGAAAAGAAAACACCGGGAGCCACAAAACCCTTCCCGTACCTGACTATTTCCTGAGCGGCCACAAAACTAGCATATGTACTTGAATTAAAGATTCTGTTTTCTTCTGAAACTTTTCTTTTCTTGGATTTAGCCATGGTTGGCCTACTGGGGTCGAAAAGCTTAATAAATTGCGCGTCGATGGGTGTCACATATTGGCAGTTTTGACGCATATTTTGAGCGACGGAGCCGCAGCAGAGGGGTGAAAGAGCCACATGCGGCTCCAGAGCCACGAGTTGCTGACCCCTGAGTTAAGGGAAACAAAAGCTGACAGTGGGGAATACAAAATAAACAGTTCCCAGGTTATTCCTCTAAAAGCCTTACACGTTATAATGTTTCTCAGATGATTTGTGTCAGAATTCCAAGTAACACCCCCAACGAAAGAAAACTCCGAGGCTTGAGTGTCCTCAAAGTTCCATTTCATTAGAGATGTCATATTGGCACATCTGGGAAAACCCGAATCTGAAAGCTTCCAGGTTTTCCCCACCCAAAGGGAAGTCCAAGTCCCTTTCCCTGCACCCACATGTCCATCACATGGTCCAATCAAAGCATGGTCCCAACTGGAAATGCCTCCCAGTTCCATCCATCTAGCTGCAGGGTAAGATGTCCTTGACTCTCTGAGAAAGGAGTGTTATTATGACTACATATCACCCATGCTCCATACAATCCCCCCTCCCAGTTTCCTACAGCAGTAAATGTGGCAGGTCTGAAGGCCCAATACAAAAGAGATGGCTTCCAGGCCTGACAATTTGACTAGGGGAAACAAATGGGGGGGGGGATCGGATCATTGATTAAAGAAAAAGCACCATCCAATACAGATAGTCCTCTGCTTACAACCGTAATTGAGCCCAAAGTTTATGTTGCTAAGCAAGACAGTTGTTAAGTCAGTTTTGCCCCATGTTTACGATTTTTCTTGCCACAGATGTTAAGCGAATCTCTGCCGTTGTTAAGTTAGTAACACGCTGTTAAGTGAATCGGGCTCCCCCATTGATATTGCTTGCTAGAAGGTCACAAAAGGGGATCACGTGACCCCAGGACACTTCGACCGTTATAAATATGAGTCTTGCCGAGTGCGTCTGAATTTTGCTCACGTGGCTGTGGGGCTGCTGCAACAGTCTTAAGTGTGAAAAAAAAACGTCCTACGTCACTTTTTTCAGTGCCGTTGTAACTTCAAACGGTCACTAAGCGAACTGTTGTAAATCAAGGACTTCCCTGTATATTCTTCAAATAACATTCTTGTTGGTAAATGCTTCGTATCAAAGATTCACACTCCCTTTTTGGTGTATTTATTGCCCCGACCTTTCCTTTTGGCAACAATGGAAAAATCTGTGGTTTCGAGAGCCCTAAAAACGGGCGAGGGACCCCAGTTGCCAGTTAATGCCTCAGGTTTTATGATCGCACCCATATTGAAAAAGAATAAAACTGTAATGCGGACTGTTCGCGGTCAAAAAATGAAAAAAGGCGAGAAAATTGGCCTTTTTTCTGAGCTTTCTAATGACCGTTCTAATGGCCACATTTTTCCCCCCCTCCCTCATCTTGCTTTGCAATCATGAGATCCAGGAGCTTTTTTTTCCCAGAGTTTTATCTCTATAGCCTGCTGCTTATTGGATGACCACGGTTCACAAGTAATGCGTTATGGTTTCCCGCTTTTATTGTTGCAATTCCAGGCAGATGGAAAGATGATTTGATGGCTTTTTCTGCTCATCCACAGCCGAGCCGTGCTTAAGTTTTGGCATCGCAAGTCGCGAAATCACACCCTCGCCTTTGTCTTAAAACCAATTTGTGGTGTAAAATCTCTGCATTGCCCTGTTGTAATTGCGGCGAGGGAATATAAAGATTCACTTTTGATTTTCTCTTTGGCGATGCAATGCTCGGGAAAGAGCAGGCGGTTTGGCTGCTAGGGTTAAGATAATTTGCCACAGCGTGAAAACAGAAAAAAAACAAAAAAACAAAAAAGAGGGAAAGGAAGCCCCGAACCAAAAGAAGAACTGTATCTGTTAAAAGATAAACCTAAATGAACAGATAGTCAGTAAAATATTGGAATGTGCAGAAATGTGCAGGTTAACACATATGCTAAATGAGAATGAGGATTCGGAATTTTAATTGTGGTACAGGTGGCTAAAAAATAAATGCAAAAGTTAACTATTAAGGGGGACAATGCTTAACTATTTATGTAATCTATATATTATAGTAATACTATAATTCATAATGTAATAATCTATAAGTATCCTATGTTTTAATTTTAAAATACCTATGTAATCTATTAGATACCACTTATATAAGCATATAGCATGATTGCACATTGCCAAACCGAAAATGTTGAATTGTCATATATTGTTTACTTAATAAAAATCAATTTAAAAAAAAAGAGAAACCTAATTTTTTTTATCTCCCCCCCCCATAGCCCCCCACTGCCAAAATGCACGCCATCATCGAACGGACGGCGAACTTTGTCTGCAAACAGGGCGTCCAATTTGAGATTATGCTGAAAGCAAAACAGGCTCGCAACTCCCAGTTTGATTTCCTGCGGTTTGATCACTATCTCAATCCTTACTACAAATTTATTCAGAAAGCCATGAAGGAAGGGCGCTACGCTGCTTCTTCGGAGAAGAAAAAAGAGGAGGAAAAAAGTAAGCGATCTTCGTGGGTTCTTGTTTTTTAAAAAAAAAACACGGTATCAGGCGGGAGGCAGCCTGCAAGCTTGTGCGTTCCTTCCTAAATCACTCCAGCGTCTTTTGACAGCTGAGGAAGCTGTTTGCTAATATCTGCTGCAGATGTTTTAAGTCGGTTTTTTTTTCCCCCTTCCAAAGGCTATAGAGAGGATTAGAAGTTTAAATGCTTCGAATGACAGCCTCCCCAGGCATAACCCAACTTTTGGCAGCGTTTAAACCGAGTTCTTTTTTAAATCCATTTTTTAAAAAAACTGAAGTTTGATGCTTGCGTTTTTTAGATGGTTTTACTCCTTTGACAGGGACGCGGTGGCTTAGTGGCTAAGACGCTGAACTTGTTGATAGAAAGGTCGGCAGTTCAGCGGTTCGAATCCCTAGTGCCACGTAACGGGGTGAGCGCCTGTTACTTGTCCCAGCTTTTGCCAACCTAGCGGTTCGAAAGCACGTAAAAAAATGCAAGTATTAAAATAGGGACCACCTTCGGTGGGAAGGTAACAGCGTTCCGTGCACCTTTGGCATTGAGTCATGCTGGCCACATGACCACAGAGAATTCAGAATAGAATAGAGAATGGAATGGAAGAATGGAATGGAATGGGGAGGGAAGGGGAGAGGAGAGAGAATGGAATAGAGTAGAATAGAATAGAATTAAGAATAGAATAGGAGGAGGAGGAGGAGAGAAGAGAAGAAGAGAAGAGAATATAGTAAAAGGAGGAAGAAGGAAGAATAGAATAGAGGAGAGAAGAATAGAATAGAAGGAGAAGAATAGAATAGAAAATGGAATGGAACAGAGTAGAATAGAATAGAATTTAAAATAGAATAGCAGCATAGCATAGCATAGAAAAGAATAATAACTTTATTGTCACTTTGAATGTACATTAAAATGAAATTTCGTTGCATACAGCTCGAAAGAGTCACCACCTCTGATACACACAACATGAACATGACTCAATAAATAAATAGAAGTGAACTTAATGAGCATGACAAAATAAATAAATGGAAGTGAACTAATATAAGATGGGGATTACCCGTATTGCTATGGAAAATGGACGCTGCGCAGGGCGAGCTTGCCCAACCAGCATCGGTGCCTTCAAGGCAGCATCATTTGCAGCATTCCGAACGTCGCGTTGTCAATCACCACGGCAGCCTTTGAACCAAAGCTTGCCAATGCGGCGGCCTCTGCGGTGCCCCGGAATGGTGCCTAGATAGTTTTGTCTTGGCTTTGGGCTTTGGAACTCCTTCCTTTCAGGGCCCTTCCCAACAATGTGGCGCTCTGGAATACTGCCGTTTAAAAAAAAAAAATCTCATCCTTTCTGTCCTTCACTCGGCAGAAGCAATGGAAGATGGCGATGAAGATGATGACGACGACGATGACAATGAAGGCAATTATCTGCATCCCAGCCTTTTCGCTTCTAAGAAACGGAGCAGGCTAGAAGAGCTGATGAAGGTGATGCAGCCGGTTCCTTTGCTTTTAAAGAAACTTCCCAGCTGGTTTTAAATGTGCTGTCAAAGTTTGTGAGTTTCTATATACAGTAACTCCTCCATGCCTTCCTCCCCCCCTACCCCTTTGCTTGTCCTGTAAGGACCAGCCTCCTCCCCCCCGCCCTTTCAAGAAAGTATAGACCAGGGTTGAAATCCAGCAGGTTCTGACAGGTTCTGGAGAACCGGTAGTGGAAATTTTGAGCAGTTCAGAGAACTGGCAAATACCACCCCTGGCTGGAGTGGGGGGGTGTGTGTATAGACCAGGGGTCAGCAACCTGTGGTTCTAGAGCCACATGTGGCTCTTTGGGCCCTCTGCTGTGGCTTCCTGTCAGGTGATCCCACCACTGGCTCGCCCCGCCCCTTGCTCTGCCCTCCCAGTCACTCCTCGCCTGGCCTAAGAAGGTAAGGGCGACGGCGGGGCATGGAGAAGCGGCCAGGGCAGAGAGAGAGAGAGAGAGAGAGAGAGAGATGTCAAAAGGATTTTGTGGTTCTCGGTGTTTTTTAACAACTGGTTCTCTGCCCTAATGACCAGCTGGGTAGGCGTGGCTAGGGGGGTTTATGTGACTGGTGGAAGTAAGTGACATCGAGTTGGCCACGCCCACCCAGGTTTTGTGGCTGCCGGTGTTTTCTTTTCTGTGGGAAACGGGTCCAAATGATTCTTTTGAGTGTTTAACGTTGCAAACTCCTGGTATAAACTCTTGAAACTTTGTACTTCGAAAGGAACCTGTTATTGAAAAGAGGCGAAAGCAAGTCAGAATTCAAAGCAGGCTCCGAGGTCCCTCAGGGCATGCAGTCCAGGATAAAAGAAATTAAGAACCAGAGGACCCAGTTGTGGGGGCAATAAGCTGACTTTGTATAAATATACAAAAGGATGAAGGCTATTGCTTAGCGCATTGTAAGCCGCCCTGAGTCGCCGGAGAAGGGAGGCATATAAATCAATTTTTTTTAAAAAAAAGAACCCCTTCCAGCCATCCGATTGTGGATTCCACCAATCCGCAGGTGTGAAGATTTTTTTCGTGCCGGCCTCTCTGAGAAATGGATAAACCGTTTCTCAGGGCCGTCTTATGGCATTGCAATCCACATGGCCCTCCCCTTGTATTCCCCAAGAGGTGAGAAATTTCCAGGCATCTGAAGCGCCAGGCAACGGTTATAAATCAGGTGAAAGGTTATACAAGGCAAGAAATAGGATATCCCGGATACCTAGAAAGGAAAGAGAAACTAAATGTATCAAATCCAAACCCACCCACCCCCCTTCTTCCACCGAAGAATGGCAGATGCACGGATCTGACAAGACCCCTATTCCAGGTTACTAATGGTAGATAATGCCCTTCTAGGTTTGCACGCCATATGAAGTGGAGTTATTTTCCTCTTGTTCACTAGCAAAAAACCTTTGAGATTTTCCTTCCTTCACCTCTATTTAGGTGGTAGCTGTTTTCTACGATGACGTTTCAGAAGCCACTTCTCTGATCTCAACCCAGTTTCTTTCAGGGAGGGGACACAATTCAACGTTTTTCCCCACCTCTTTTGGATGGGCAATAAAAGCTCGATAAAAGTTAACAATTACAAAGAACATTCTCTTCGATTGGTAAAAATGATAAAACATTGTCCCTTCTAGTAATATTAGTAATAGCACTTAGAGTTATATACCGCTTTACAGTGTTTTTACAGCCCTCTCTAAGAGGTTTACAGAGTCAGCCTATTGCCGCCAACAATCTGGGTCCTCATTTTATTTACCCATCTTGGAAGGCTGAGTTAACCTTGAGCTGGTGAGATTTGAACTGCCGAACTGCAGGTAGCAGTCAGCTGAAGTAGCCTGCAGTACTGCACTCTAACCACTAGGATAGAGAGCCAGTTTTGTGCAGTGGTTAAGATGCTGGCCCAGAAACCAGGAGACTGTGAGTTCTAGTCCCACTTTAGGCAAAAAAGCCAACTGGGTGGCTTTGGACCCTTCACCAGGAGATGGTGAGTTCTAGTTCTAATTTAGGCATGAAAGCCGTCTGGATGTCTTTGAATCTGTCTCACCCTCTCAGCCTAACGCACCTCACAGGGTGGTTGTTGCAGAGAAAACAGAAACAAAGGAGTATTAGATATGTTCGCCACCTGGAATTATTTACAATATTTAAGGCATGATATAAATCAGATTGTCAAAGTCCCGACTAACGAAGCAAATCAGAACTACGAGGCCACTTGCTTCCTCAAAGAACTTCTTTATTGGGTACATCATTTCGGCACACTTAGTGTAAAACCAACTCTGAATCATTCCCACGGGTTCAGTATAATTAAAACAGGCAATAACCCCTTCCCGAAGTGTCACTGGTCACGTTGGCCAATTAGGTTAGTTGGCAGGCCCCTCAGGCACTCTCCTCCTCCTCCCTCCATCACCTGGCAGATGACCTTGGTTCCCACGAGAAAGATGTATGTTGTGTCTAGTAAGGCATTCCAACCTCCTTTCCACCTCCACCTCCTGCAACTGTGTGGCAACGATGAATCAGGAAAACGGCCTCTCTCTGGGCACGTTGATAATATAATCTGCTGAACAAAACTCCGTATTGGCGACAGGAAGGGCATCTGGCCAGTAAACAATCAGCTCCATTCAGTTGCCCAGACTCCACCCCGCAAAGGATTATGGGGTCATTAAGTGATGATGATGATTTCCAGCAAGCCATTTGAATCGTTTTGACATTGGGCAGTCAGGGTGAGGGAGTTCAGCCACCATGATGTCCCTTGTCTTTGCCCCCTGTAGCCGCTGAAGGTGGTGGATCCCGATCACCCGTTGGCAGCCCTTGTTCGCAAGGCTCAAGCCGAAAACGCCACTGCGTCTCAGGCAGCTGAAGGAACAACCACTCCGTTGTCCCAAATGGAATATTCTTCCGATCGTAAGTACATGCTGTTGATAAACGAGAATGAAGCCTTTCAGAAAGTCACTGTGCACAATGGGCTGGAAGAGACAACAGTGACAGCTACAGGTAGTAAGTCCTCGACTTATGGCTACGGTTGAACCCAACACTTCTGTTGTTAAGTGAGACATTTGTTCAACGGGTTTTAAACCCCATTTGACAACTTTTCTTGGCACCGTTGTTAAGTGAATCCTGCTAGTAACATGGTTGTAAAGCGAATGCCGATTTCCCATTGACTTCTCTCGTCAGAAGGTCACAAAGGGGATTGATCACAGGACCCAGCAAAGGTCATAAATATGAAACCAGTTGCCAAGCGTCTGAATTTTGATCCCACGGCCGTGGTGATGCTGCAAAGGTTATAACACTTCTCAGTGCCGTTGTAACTTGGAATGTTGTCACTAAACCACCAGTTGTAAGTCGAGGACTTTTACCTGTATTAAATAGGTAGGAGAGGTGCTTCTTGTCAAGCTGTTTGCATGCTTGCGCCGTTACCGCAGTGGTGAAATCTAAAATTTGTTACTACCAGTTCTGTGGCTTGGTGGGGGGGGGGGGGGGTAATGTGACTGGGTGGGCGTGGCCATTTTTTTTTTCTTTTAAAACCATTTTTTCTACAACCTCTTCGATGAAGAGGTTGTAACAAAATGCTTTCAAAAGGCTCTGACGATCCCAGTTGAGTTGCCTGACCGGCAGAGGCTTTTTTGTCTTTTAAAAGCCTTTGACGATCCCAGCTGAGCTGCGTGATCATCAGAGGCTTTTTTTTTTTACTTTTAAAAGCATTTTTTCGGCCGAAGAGGTTGTAGAAAAAATGCTTTTAAAAGTAAAAAAAACGCCTCTGATGATTGTGCGGCTCAGCTGGGCATGGGGGGGGGGGAGCAGGGATTTTTGCTACCAGTTCTCCGAACCACCCGCCTCCATCAGGTGATCAGGTGATCCGGTCCGAACCAGGAGCATTTCACCCCTGCGTTACCGCCTTTTCAGTCACATGTTGAGACCAGCGGTGGGTTTCACATTTTGTTACCACCGGGTTCGTCACTTCGCACATAAACCCCGCCTTCTGTGCATGCGCTTTGCTCGCTCACGCTCCTTCCGCGCATGCGCACACATCAGTTTCAGGAAAGGGAAGTTACTATTTGCTATCCGCAACTCAAGAGTTATCTCTCTAGAAAGAGCAATGGTGTCTCTGCTAATAAGGTCCAATCTCAGTACTAATAGAAAACAATCTCATTATTTTGGAGATACCGATAAGTAATTTGAGCCTACATGGGTATAAAATGAATTGGGTATTTGGAACTTCCAATTAAATAAGCTGGTATCTCGGAGCAGTTAGCAGATCTAAGGTTAAAGACGTGACAGGGGAATCTTATTTCATAGATGAATGAATGCCTTTTTGGAACAGAAAGATGTCGGGGGGGGGGGGGTTTGCAGGAAGGAGAGGCTCCTTTCCGGAGGGCAAAGTGACAGTGGGAGCTTGGAATGTCTGGTAGGCAGGAAGGGGGCAAAGTGGGACCCTCCCTAGCAATTCACATAGCAGATCTTGAGTTACGCTGATGATTGCTTTACTCCCATGCAGGTGGATTTGATTTAAATCGAGTTGATTTACATCACAATTTAAATCACTAGTAAAAAGGCTTGATTTAAATCAACTCGATTTAAATCATAATTTTTAAAGAGCAGCTGTCATCTCTGCTACTCCTTTGACCCACTGTTGACTCACCGATAGTCCCAGTGTTGCAGAATATACAGCCTCGTGCTACCTAACTAAGCTCCATTTCATGCTGAATAAACTACATTATTTATGTACCTTAAATAGAAAACTATCTCACGATAGTTTTTTACCTCAAAAGTTTTTTATTAAAATAAATTTGATTTAAATTAAAAAAAATCCGATTTAAATTTTAAAAAATCTGATTTTTTTTGATTTTTTAAAAAAAATCATTGATTTTTATCCACCCTGCTCCCATGATGGCAAACCTATGGCACGCGTGCCAGAGGTGGCACACACAGCCCTCTCTGTGGGCACGGGCACCGTTGCCAGCTGCTCTTGTGGTTTCCGGCGTGCACATGCTGTTCTTCGTACACACGGAGCGCCGGAAACCCAAAGGCTAGGTGGTCGGCATGTGCACCGGCCAGGTAATCTTTGGGTTTCCGGTGCTCCAGCGTGCGGGCACATTCCGGTTTGGGCACTTAGTGCCAAAGAGGTTCGCTATCATTGCTTTAGTCTGGCAAGATTCTGTCCTTAGGTAAAGGACATAAAGGCAACTACTCACAAGCATCTCCACATGTCGTTCCTGGTTCTTAGGGGCCCTGGCAGTTTTTCATGTGTAAAAAGATCCTTGCCAGCTCTGACATTAGTAGCCGTTCAAAGTTACAACAGCGCTGGAAAAAAAGTGACTTAGGACCATTTTTCACACTTAACGACTGTTGCGGCATCATCCTTAGGGCCAGGTGATCAAAATTCAGACGCTTGGCAACTGGCTCTTAATTTATGACGGTTGCAACGCGGTTCCCCTTTTGTGTCTGATGAGGAAAGTCAACAGGGAAGACAGATTCACGTAGCAACCGGGTTTACTAGTTTCACAACTGCAGCGGTTCACTTAACAGCTGTGGCAAGAAAGCTTGCAAAATGGGGCAAAACTCATTTAACAAATGTCTCCCTTGGCAAACCGAAATTCTGGGCTCGATTGAAGTCGTAAGTCGAGGACTACCTGTTACTTTCCCCGAATTCAGAATTTGGGTCGAGGGGGTTTCATCAGAGCAACTGCATTTTTAACAGATAACAGATTAACAGAGTTGGAAGGGACCTTGTAGGTCATCTAGTCCAATCCCCTCGCCCAAGCAGGAGACCCTAGACCATTTCTGACCGATGGCAGCCCAGTTTCTTCTTGAAGGCTTCCAGGGATGAAGCTCCCACAACTTCTGAAGGCAACTTCTGTTCCATTGGTTGATTGTTCTCACTGTCAGAAAATTTCTCCTTATTTCCAGGTTGAATCTCTCCTTGATCAGTTTCCATCCATTATTCTTTGTCCGGCCTTCAGGTGCTTTGGGAAATAGCTTGGCCCCCTCCTCTCTGGGGCAGCCCCTCAAATCTTGGAAGACTGCTATCCTGTCTCCCCTGGTCCTTCTCTTCACTAGACTAGCCATGCCCAGTTCCTGCAACCAGTCTTTGTATGCTTTAGCCTCCAGTCCCCTCATCATCCTGGTTGCTCTTCTCTGCACTCTTTCTAGAGTCTCAACATCTTTTTGATAGTATGGTGACCAAAACTGGATGCAGGATTCTAGGTGTGGTCTTACTAAGAATTTATAGAGTGGTATTAGTACCTCCCTTGATCTTGATTGTATCTCTCTGTTAATGCATGGCATCAGACCTCACTTAAATCTGTATGTTGTAAAACGGGTCCCCAACTTTTTTCGCTTTGCAGATCAGCGGGGGTGGGGGACGGCGGAGACAGGATGGTTCTCTCCCCCCCCCCCAATACAGCAGATGCACTTGCACAAATGGAGCTTCACGGGCCAACACACACCCCCAGTGCTTGCACAAATGGAGTATCGTGTGCTCATCTGCCATTTGCATGGCCCGATACTCAACAGGCCATGGTCCAGTACCAGGTCAAGGCCCTGGGGGTTGGGGACCCCTGCCTTAAAAGATGATCCCAAAGGTGCTTTTCCAGGAGGCAACTGGACTTTCTTGTTTTTTCTTTGAAGACCTTTCGCTTCACATCCTAGAAGCTTCTTCAGCTCTGACTGGCTGGTGGGGAATGGAAGGATTTATACTCCTTGCAGACAGTTTATCATTTTCATCATTTTAGAGGGTCGTTGAGACCACTTGGACGTTTATCTGTGTCGTCAGGGTCACCTGAGTGGCGCTCCCGGTTCTTGTAGTCTCTAATGTTTTCCCCCCTCTGGAAATCTATTCCTAATCCCACACCATTCAAAGGGTGTTCATTCCAAATTGTATAGCTAAAAGTGTCAGACTGCGATGCTATCTCAAAATTAAATGAATTTCCAAACTGCCAATCTTTAAGGAAATCTTTCTTTAATTGAGCACAGCCACCGGATCATGACTCCACACAGACAAGACTGACCTTTTGCACCCCAATCCCTCCCTTTCCGATCCCCAAATCTCTGCTTCTCATTGGCTATCTTCCAAGTCATTCTTCAGACTTCTTTTCTCGTCATTTCCCAGGAATGTGCCCCCTCCCCTCATTTCCATGACAACCCGACTTCAAAGGGATTTAGCAGGCAAAAGTTTCAGAGTTTATCTCTCGCTCTCCTCTGCGCTCTATGCCAGCGTTGAAACGCTGACAAAAAGTTTGTAAGTCCTTCCATTCCCCACTCTCCTGTCAGAGCTGAAGACGCTTCTTGGATGAGAAGCAAAACGTCTTCAAAAGAAAAAGACGAGAAAGTCCAGTTGCCTCCTGAAAAAGCACCTTTGGGACAACCATGGTCTGGATGACTGAGAATCTCTACAGACTTAACAGGTGATGTTTTCTTGATTAGGGTCCCCACTCCCACAATCAAAGAGCATATCTTTGTGGCTTGAGAAGATGCTGTTTAATACAGCCTCCCTGCAACCTGTCCGGATTTTTTTTCCCCCCCCAGGCAGTTTGGGATTGAACAATGAAGCTGTGGATTCAGAGTTGATAGTCCCGCTTGCAGGAAAAATGGCCTGTCATTCTCGAGTAGCAATAGTTGCACCCCGATGATGTATTTTTGTTCTTTTCCCATCATCCCGCTGCCCGTTTTATTAGACAAGTGGAGATGGATTGTGCAATATCGATATCCTAAACTCCACAAAGAGCAGAGTGGAAGGAGAATCAAATTAACGAAGACGGTTTCATTTCTGAAGGTTCATGCCATGCATTAGTCTACACAAATTGAGCATCAGAGGATATAGTTAGTAATATTTTTCATACTTCCCCTCTCCAGATGTGAGATAACGACAGCTTCCTATTAGTCTGTATTAGCATCAGAGGAACGGGGACTCTTACAGGAAAGGTTTTAGATTCTTGCTTTCTCAACATAATATCCGTGGAACCGTAATCATTCCGATTTAAAAAACCAGAAATCATCTGGGCTGCACTTATTTGGAGCTAGCTCGTTCTTGGTGTGGAACGTAAGCATTTAACCTTCCATTTGAGTCAAACTTTTTATTTTTCCTGGCGTTGCTTCCCTGTGACAATGCCTCAAAGATACTGAACGGAAGAGGGACCCGTCATCAAAACCCACATGTCTCGTAACAGCGGGAAAATGTTAATTTAGCTATATTTCTCCCCTGTAGGGGAAAAGGAAAAAAAAAAAATCAAAGCTGCTTCATTCGTTTCAGAAATACACCACCGTTCTTCCTTTAAAAAGGAGGTTACTAATCTATAGTTAGAAGACCAAAGATAGGATGATGCAGAATGGCAGAGAGGCAGACTCTTGACAGCATGCCATGAATAGTTTTTTTTCTTTTAAATATATGACTGGTTCAGTGAGAAATAAAACTAATATTGTTCATTTCTGTGATAAGGAATGCTACAGAACATTAGATACCTGGCCAGTGAGGGCCAACTTTCCCTGTGGCCTATTTTTTTTTTTTTTTTTTACAGCCAAGTTGAAAAAAAATGTCTAGGAATTGCTTCAGACTTCCCGAAATGACTGATTGTTTCACATAGGTTGGGTGGGTTGATTTTTTTTTTATTGGGTTGTTTTTATTACTGATCTCTAATCGTAAAGAATTTGATTTATAGATGTGATGAGGTGGACAGGCTCAATGGGGGTTTGTAGTTGGATGGCGATTTCTCTTATGTGGCTTCTCAGTTTCTCAAACTGGTAACCTACAAAGCTCGTGAATGTGATTTTTAAAAAAAATAACAGCTCAAAGTACAGTGGTACCTCGGTACTCCTTGTTAATTGGTTCTGGGAGATGTGATGAGTTCCAAAAACTTATGAGCATCGAACAGTTTTTTTCCCACAAAAAAATTTGAGTCACAAGGCAGCCAACACCAAACAAGTTTCTAGCTTGCGCTTTGAGTACCAAACAAACGAACAAAATCTTTATGTCAAAATGTGTTGAGTACCAAATTTGATGAGTTTCAAAGCAGTTGAGTACCAAGGTATGCAAACGTGAAGCAAAAATCAGTCTTAGCTAAATGCAGATGATGGAGAAGCAATTTGTGTCCTTTCCTTGCGTTGCCATCCACCCCTTAATTCGTTCTTGTGCTTCTAGCAGCGAAAGCTTTTCTTAATTAACTTATTGTAAACATTGCCTCGTCCTGGATAAATACTTGGTTTGAAGGAGTGCCTTAATTTCCATGCTTTCGTAGCCCAATTGCTCATTTTTCTGCATGAAATTAGTTGCATTGGAGATGCCTTCCTCACTCAGAAGGAAAAGGGCATAGAGGTTCACACTTTGCATTCCAGACAAACTTTTGCTCAAGCAATTTCAACTGGTGAATATCCAAAAGATAACTGATCTGATTAAATGATTTGGATACGGAAAGAACTCATTGTATACAGAGGTATCCTATAATTGGATTCCTGGCATCGAGATTATTATCTTTTGAAAGCTCAGAAAGAATTTTAAACATAATCGGTATATAATGATTCATATTTTGAGAGTAAAACATTTATTGATGATTTCCTGGCGGCTTATCCTCTCGAAAACATGTTTTTTTTCCTTTCTTTTGTTTATTAGTACTTCATATTTGTTACTGCAAATAAGTAACGTTATGGTAAAAGTGGAGGTGGGGGGAGGGAGTTGCATAACTTTCTCCAAAGAACATTTGTCTCGGTTGTCATTGTTAGTTTTATCTGTTCTGCAACACCGAATGAATTTGTAAAGTGAGTCATTTATTGCACATTAAATATTAAAATGAGTTAAAGGCCAGCTGAGCAAAGGGCGTGATGCTAATCACCGAATAGTCATCTTAATAAGAAAATGAGGTCTTGCAAAAAGAGAGAATTACTTAAGAGGGCTGTAGAAAATTACCATAACTTTAAAAAAAAAAAACCCATAATAAAATAGAAGTGGCATTTACGATCTTTACAAAAGATTATCACAATCTTGGAATTGAGAGGAAGCGCCTTGTCCATAGACTGAGGTGTCATCTTTGTCTGGGTGATTATTTTCAAACATTCCAAATTTTATTTAGTGGGAGAACATCCAAGAAAGGGATATCAGGAGTGGCCATATAATTCTTTTCTATAGGAAACTGCCTTATGTGATTTCAAATGCTTGTTCCTCAAGGGCCAAATTATCGGTGTGAGGGGCAGCACATAACTTTAATAAATGAAATCGTCCCAAAGGTGCTTTTTTTTTTTTTTAAAGGAAGTTTATTTGCTCTTTTTTTTAAAACAAAAAACCTTTTGGGACAACCATGACCTGGATGCCTGAGAATCTCCATAGACAAATGAAATAAAGCTTGATATTGTCTACTGGTCGCAGGCAGCAATCTCGTCTCTAGAAGCTGAATTTGTAGGCAGAGATTTTCCATCTCTGACTTGGTTCTCCTCTGCCAGAAGACTTTGTCATGAGCTATGGAAACTTGAGAGGGGCACGGTAGCTCAATGGCTAAGACGCTGAGCTTGTCGATCAAAAGGTCGGCAGTTCAGCAGTTCGAATCCCTAGTGCCGCATAACGGGATGAGCTTCTGTGACTTGTCCCAGCTTCTGCCAACCTTTTCTACCTGTTCGAAAGCAGGTAAAAAATGCAGGTAGAAAAATAGGGACCACCTTTGGTGGGAAGGGAACAGCGTTCCGTGCACCTTTGGCGTTGAGTCATGCCGGCCACATGACCACGGACATGTCTTCGGGAACGACCAGCACATATGTGCGAGGGGAACCTTTACCTTTTATCACTATTAAAAATTCAAAAGTTCTTGCTATTCCCCAGAACACCCAATTTCTCCTTTTTTTCTTAGAGTTCTTTTTTGCCTTCTCTGTTGGCCTGGATCAGAACTGCTCTCCCTGTCGATCAAATGCTCATAGACAATTCAGCACTTGTGGAATGCCGATGAACTGTATATTTTATTTCATTCTGCCCACAGCTCTCGTGTTAAGACATCCAGTCTTGTAAAATGCTATTGTAGATCCCAGTTGACATTGAGACCGGGTCCATAAACAGATTTCAGGATGCCCTATTTTTCAGCAGCAGGTCTGTTTTTCAGACAGCGAGGTTGTCATTCTCTTGCTATCAGATAGCGATAGCAATAAAGACTTATGTACCACTTCACAGTGCTTTACATCCCTCTTGAGTCCGGGACATGGCAACCATCATAAATTATGACTCAGTTGCCAAACGTCTAAATTTTAATCCCATGACCATGCTGCTACTGCTGCTGCTATGGTCATAAGTGTGGAAAAACAGTCCTAAGGGTGAAAAACGCATCATAAGTCACTTGTTTCAGTGCCATCATAGCTTCGAACGCTCGTGAAAGGAACTGTTGTAAGTCAAGGACTGCCCATCCTGCCACATTGCTCTTTGCAAAAGTTGCTGAAATGAAATCTTGGTAATTGGTCGATCGCTGCTCCCTCCTAGATTTGAAATTCTGAGAAATATTTAAGGAAAGTGGGAGGATTAGCAATGCAGCTTTTGAAGAGTTCAGTGTAACGCAGTTTAAAATCTCTCACTTTTTATTTTTTCAAAAAAAACAAAACAACATAAAAAAATCCTACCTGCATTATCTTGACATCAGTGTGATGGCAATTTATCCTGAGCACTTTATGTACATAAAGTTTTGTGTGTGTGTGTAACTACTATGCTGTTATTTTTTTCTCCCCTTCTTCTTCTGCTTCCTTTTAAGTTTTAAGCTTCGGCAGTTTTGAATGCAGAGTACATTAGCTGCTAGAATTGTTCTCGTAGGTGTCAAAGTAAATATTGTTAGTGTTGAGAATAAAATTACGAAGGCGCATTTTGAGCCAAGTGAGAATTGCCAAGTAGTTTCATGCACACTCGTTGCAATGCTTAGCGTTGGAATTCAGGCAGCCACAGCATACAAAAAGACACAATTCGGGATAGAATAGAATAAGAATAAAAATAGAAATAATGGAATTAGAATTAGGAATAGGAATAGGAATAGGAATAGGAATAGGAATAGAATAGAATAGAATAGAATAGAATAGAATAGAATAGAATAGAATAGAATAGAATAGAATAGAATAGAATAGAACAGAACAGAACAGAACAGAACAGAACAGAACAGAAGAACAGAGATGGCTAACCTTTTCTGAACCAAGTGCTCAAAGCACCTGAACCCCCCAAATGCAATGCGCGTGTGTTCCCCCATGGGCCCCACCCCCCACCGCATGCACGCCACCTGTGCATGCCCCCACGCATGCGTGTGAGGCACCCCACATGTACCCTCCTGTTCATGCGCCTGTACCGTTCTGTATGCGCCTCCCCACGCATGCACAGCAGAGGCCCAAAGACCAGCTGGCCAGCAGGAGGCGCACGCGGATGCATGACCCAGCTGAGCTGGGGCGATGGCTCGCATTGCCCACAGAGAGAGTGCTGCGTGCCACCTCTGGCACGCGTGCCATAAGTTCGCCATCACGGGAATAGAAGTTGGAAGGGACCTTGGAGATCTTCTAGTCCAACCCCCTGCTCAATCAGGAAACCCTATGCCATTTGAGACAAACCGTTGTCCAATCTCTTCTTAAAAACTTCCAGTGTTGGAGCATTTACAACTTCTGGAGTTTGCTCTAGGCAGTCACCAAAGTCCATTCCTTTGCACCGTACCAGAAATAGCAGTGGTGAACTCTAAAATTTGTTACTACCAGTTCTGTGGGCGTGGCTTGGTGGGGGGGGGGTAATGTGACTGGGTGGCGTGGCCAATTTTTTTTCCTTTTAAAACCATTTTTTCTACAACCTCTTCGGCGAAGAGGTGGTAAAAAAATGCTTTCAAAAGGCTCTGACAATCCCAGCGGAGTTGCCTGCTTTTTAAAAAACCCTCTGCCAATCAGGCAACTCAGCTTGGATTGTCAGAGGCATTTAAAAGAAAAAAAGCCTCTGATGATTGTGCGGGGGGGGGGGGAGCAGGGATTTTTGCTACCAGTTCTCCGAACCACCCGCCTCCATCGCTACCGGATTGGGCGATCCGATCCGAACCGGGAGCATTTCACTCCTAAGAAATAGCCACCCCAACTTTAATATGGAGAATATAAACAACGAGCTACCTATTATACTTGAAATAGTTATTTTCATTTTCTTTCCTTCTTTTTTCTTATATTTAAGGGTAATAATTTTTGAAAATGCATAAACATGTTGCTGAATTTCAGCAACATTGAGGGGGATAAAAAATTACATCAATACTCAAATTCCAGTGTCACATTTAGAATTGGCAGAGGAAGAAATGTTCATTATTCCTGCAAAGTTATGTGGACCACGTGAACTGAATTGTTAAAGAGGTCAAAGAGAAAGAACTCAAGACGGGCCGTTCTGACCTTTAGCAGACTTTAATCTGCATGTCTGATCTCAAAATACAGGGAACCCTCAATTTACGACCACAATCGAGCCCAAAATTTATGTTGGTTAAGTGAGTTTTGCCCCATTTTATGACTTTTCTTGCCACATTTGTTAAGTGAATCACTCCAGTCGTTCAATTAGTAACATGGTTGTTAAATTCACGTTTAAGTGAATTTTGCCGCGTTTTACACACTTTCCTGTGTGTAAGGGAAAATCCCTCAGTTTTTAAGTTAATAACACATTAAGCGAATCTGGCTTCCGCATTGACTTTGCTTATCAGAAGGTCGCAAAGAGGATCACAGCTCCTGGGACGCTGCAATGGTCATAAATATGAGTCAATTGCCAAATGTCTGAATCAGACGATGGGGATGCCGCCATAGTGAGAAAAACAGCCATAAGTCACTTTTTTCAGTCCCGTTGTAACTCCGAATGGTCACTAAATGAACTGTTGTAAGTCAAGGACTATCTGTAAGATGATCCCATGGTTGGACAACTCTGTTTGGGCGATGGAATGTAAATTTATTCCTCTCCCCCTCTCCCCCCCCGGAAACAAGATGTACCTCCATCCCTCGACTTAAAATCATTCATTTAGTGCTGTTAGAAGTTACAACACTGAATAAAATGCATTCAGATCTCACATTTACAACCTTTGTAGCATTCCCCACAGCCAAGCGAAAAAAATTCCGGCACTTGTCAATCAGCTTGTATTTATGATGGTCGCAGCATCTTTTTTTTTGGGGGGGGGGGTTGTCACGTGATCACCATTTGCGACCCACCCAGTTGGTTTCCAACAGGCAAAAGTCAACGGGAAAGCCCAATTCGCTTAACAGCCGCCTGATTTGCTTAATGAGCTGCAGTGATCCACTTAACCACCGTGGCCCAAAAGGTCGTAAAATGGGGTGTGGCCAGTGGTGAAATCTAAAATTTATTACTACTGGTTCTGTGGGCGTGGCTTGGTGGGGGGGTAATGTGACTGGGTGGGCGTGGCCTTACAACCTCTTGTAAAAAAAATGCTTTCAAAAGGCTCTGACGATCCCAGCTGAGTTGCCTGATGGCAGAGGCTTTTTTAAAAAAAAAAAAAAAAGCCTGTGCTGATCAGCCAACTCAGCTGGGATTGTCAGAGGCTTTTAAAAGCATTTTTTCTACAATCTCTGAAGAGATTGTAAAAAAAATGTTTTTAAAAGCCTTTGACGATCCCAACTTAGCCACACGATCATTAGAGGCTTTTTTTTTTTTTTTTACTTTTAAAAGCATTTTTTTGTGGCAGAAGAGGTTGTAGAAAAAATGGTTTAAAAAAAAGCCTCTAATGATCGCGCGGCTCAGATGGGCATGGGGGCGGGGGCAGGGATTTTTGCTACCGGTTCTCCGAACCACCTGCCTCCATCGCTACTGGATCAGGTGATCCAGTCCGAACTGGGAGCATTTTATCCCTGGGCGCGGCTCATTTAACAACTGCTTTGCTTAGCAATGGAAATTCTGGCTCCAATCATAGTGGCAGGACTACCATACATTTTTTTAAAAAAAACCCAAATAGTCCCATCTCTACCCCCCAAACAGTAATTCTAGCTTTGCAAGTTGCAAAATTCTTTCCGGCTGTTCGTTTCAAGATGCAAGAAACTTTTCTCATAATTAGCAGGGTTTCTATCTTTTATTTTAGTGCCGGTGATATTAAGATGCTGTTTTGTTTTTTTAACCACTGCCACTTCCGAAGAACAGTAGCGTAATTTTCGATTGCAGAAAAGCCTTGCCACAATTCTTGTTTTTTAGAGACTTCATGAAGCTCATTTAGGTATAAGCTGGGCTTGTAAATGGCTTACCTTGTTGTTTTTAATAGGTACAGACTTATTATCATTCCAAGCTTCGTTTTTACGATGCTCTGTTTCCCCCCCCCCGTTAGATATCAGATCTATTTTTATTTAGAAGTGTGCATTTTAAGAGATGCATCTTATCACAGAATTTCTAACCCTTTTAAGCTTAAAACACCTTAACACCTGTACTACCAAGAGCCTTGGTAGTACAGTGGTCTAAGGCACCCTGTTATTAAGCTGGTTATTAAGACCAGCTGCCTGCAATTACTGCAGGTTCGAATTTCGCCAGGCTCAAGGTTGACTCAGCCTTCCATCCTTTCTAAGGTAGGTAAATTGAGGACCCAGTTGTGGGGACAATAAGATGACTTTGTATAAAAAATATACAAAAGGATGAAGGCTACTGCTGAGCACATTGTAAGCCGCCCTGAGTCTCCGGAGAAGGGCGGCATATAAATCAAATTAAAAATAAATAAAAAATAATATTAAAAAAAAAAAAAACACCGGGCTAGAATTATTCTGTTGTTAAGCCATTGCAAGGAAGCACCCTCTCTGTTTTATTAATGAAATATTATAATTAATTACATGTCTGTCACTTTCAGACATGTCTCCATCCTGTTTTTCTAAATAATTCAGGAAGGCTGACAAGAGAACTCTAAAATTAAGAATTAAAGCCGCCGTCTCCCGGGATACATTTTGATTTGTGTGAATCCTGCAACTGGAGCAGATGGCTTCAATAAACCTTCGGATTCTGTCTGTAAAAATTAAACCGACTCTGGGTTATTAGTGGCTTGGTCAGCTGGCGTGTCAGAAGTGAAAGGATTCATACCTGTGCATTTAATAAAATAAACGCATTCAAAAGCTCTCCGCCCAAACAGGCTCGTGATTTATCGCCCTGCCTTTTGAAAGGCATGAATTATGCAGACTCCCCACAACACACACACACACACACACACACACACACACACACGGGCAAGCGGTTGATTATTCTGCAAACTGCTGAGCTGTTTTAAATCGGCATTCCTGCAATGCATGTTAGGGTATTGATAAAATAATGAAACGCTCTCAAAGCCGCAGAGCGTTTTATTCACGCCAGCAATCGGGCAGCTTCCATTTGCACGACTTTCTGAAACTTCCTTCGGGGGCGGAGGGGGGCACCCTTTTTTTGAGGGGAGGGGCAGAGTTCGTGCAGCCTTTTTTGATGTTTTTAAATGCTGTTTTAAGTTAGGGGGTTTTTTGGCATTTGCGAGCAACGGTTTTCCGTCGTAGGGCATTTATGTCCCTTTTCCATTCGTCCTGTCGGGGGATTCGGTTTAGGGACTGAACGGCGGTTTGTTTAAGCGACTGTTCAAAGTTACAACGTCGCTTAGGACCGTTTTTCACACTTACGACGCTTGCAGTCTCCCCCGTGGTCACCTGATCAAAATTCAGGCAGTTGGCAACTGACTCACATTTATGACGGTTGCAGTGTCCCCTTTTGCGACCTCCTGACGAGCAAAGTCAGTGGGTAAACCGGATTCGCTTAACCGAATGCAATGATTCACTTAACAACTGTGGCCAGAAAGGTCACTTGACAAATGTCTTGCTTAGGAACATAAATTTTGGGGGGCATTGTGGTCATAAGTCAAGGACTACCTGTTAGGGTTTTTTTTTCCCACAGGGCGTGTATTTTTCTCTTTTTGCAGTTGGTTTATTTTCATTTTAGTTTCTGCCACCTCCTTGCTTTCTGACCGTATCAGTTTTTCCCCCCTAAGATCCATTCTTAACAGTACAGGTAGTCCTCGACTTATGACCACAATTGAGGCCAATATTTCTGTTGTTAAGTGAGACATTTGTCAAGTGACTTTTGTCCCATTTTACAACCAGTCTTGCCACAGTTGTTAAGTGAACCTGGATTACCCATCGACTTTGCTGGTCAGAAGTTTGCAAAAGGGGATCACGTGACCATTCGGACACTGCAACGGTCATAAGTATGAACCAGTTGCCCAGCACCTGAATTTTGATCACACGAGCAGGGAGATGCTGCAAATGTCATAAATGTGAAAAAAGGCGGTCGTAAGTCTCTCTTTTCAGTGCCGTTGTAACTTCAAACGGTCACTAAATTAACTGTCGTAAGTGGAGGACTGCCTGTATCAAGAAATGATGGGTACAGCATGTTGAGGAATTCGCAGAGCAACCCTAGAGTAGCAAGGGTGTGCACATGAAAGCGACTGAGAGCAGTTGCGAATAACCACAGCCAACACACAGATACACTGAGTTGTGTTTACTTTTCAGGAAATAGTAATAAGGCACAGTCCAATAAACAGTCCAGGTCATACACGGATAAAGCAGTAGATAGTTAAACAATAGTCCAGGGATATTCCAATAATAAAGTCTTCTTACCAGTCATCGTAGTCATACACAATAAACAGTTGCAAACAGTAGCAAACACAGCAAAGAGCAATAATGGTCAGCAAAGAGAAACAAACCATGTTTCAAGCTTCCTCTTAAGGACATTGGCTACAGAGCTAACCAATCAGGACACAGTATGATGCAATACAGCAATACAGTCTTAAAGCTATATTGAGGTTATATATATATATATATATATATATATATATATACATATACATATATATACATATATATATATATATATATATACATACATACATACATACATACATACATATATATATATATATATTATTAAAAAGTTTTACAAAAAAAAACAAAAATTTCCCCCCACCCATGTTCCCCCCACCCTTTCCCTCCCCTCATCCCACCCTTCCCAGAGCAAAATGCAAGGTATTTCATTTAACAATCATAAAATAGATTAACCTATTTGTATTGAGGTTTTATATATTGCCAACCCAACAAGTTAGGTAATTATCATTTCCTAACTCAGCATTCAGAACTTCTGCTCCCTCCCATATCGCTCACTAATGTCAACCTGTCATCCAAAACAATCGAAAATAAGCCGAACTTTCAGGCTTCTATCAGTTCCTTCGCTGTGTGTACATATTCAGAGGTATGTTTGAAAAACAAGCACACAATTTTCTAAGCAGATAATCATCATAATCTCTCGGGATCCATATAGCCCAATCACCACTTTATACTCCCTCATCTCATTCCTACCCATCCACTGTTGTCACATAAGAGGGCATTTTCTCCCTGGATTGCCTTATATCCATGACATCGCACCATTTTCCCTCAAAACTCATAATACGATTCTGCCGTTATTAGCATTTAATGGAACATAATGTCCACCTGTCACCTACCTGTAGATTACTCCTTTGATGTGGACTCTCAGGTAACAGCTGCAGTGGCTCACTGGTTAAAGTGCAGTACTGCAGGCTACTTCTGCTGATCACCGGCTGCCAGCAGTTTGGCAAATCGAATCTCACCAGACTCAAGGTTGACAGCCTTCCCTCCTTCCGAGGTGGGTAAAATGAGGACCCAGATGGTTGGGGGGACAAGAGGCTGACTCCATAAACCGTTTAAGAGAGGGTGCTAAAGCACAGTGAAGCGGTATATAAGTCTAAGTGCTATTGCTATTGCCCTTCCTTCCTTCCATCCGTCTGTCCATGGTGCACAGTGGTTAGAATGCAGTTTTGCAGGCTAACTCTGCCCACTGCCAGGAGTTCGACCCTGAACGGCTCAAGGTTGACTCAGCCTTCCATCCTTCCGAGGTGGGTAAAATGAGGACCCAGATGGTTGGGGGCAAGAGGCTGACTCTGTAAACCGCTTAAGAGAGGGCTGGAAAGCACTGTGAAGCGATATATAAGTCTAAGTGCTATTGCTATTGCCCTTCCTTCCTTCCTTCCTTCCTTCCTTCCTTCCTTCCTTCCATCCATCCATCCATCCATCCATCCATCCATCCATGGTGCACAGTGGTTAGAATGCAGTTTTGCAGGCTAACTTTGCCCACTGCCAGGAGTTTGACCCTGACTGGCTCAAGGTTGACTCAACCTTCCATCCTTCTGAGGTGGGTAAAATGAGGCCCCAGAAGGTAGGGGGCAATAGGCTGACCCTGCAAACTGCTTAGAGAGGGGCTGTAAAGCGGTATATAAGTCTTATTGCTATTGCTCAGCATCCTAGACGATGCATTTTAGCTCTTTCATTCAAATTCACGTTCCTTGACGTTACTGCTTATACAGGTAGCTCTCGACTTACAGTACATCAGTTCACTTGGGGACCATTCAAAGTTACAGCGGCACTGAAAAAGGGTGTCATTTTTCACAGCTACAACCTTTGCAGCATCCCCATGATCGTGTGATCAGAATTCAGACGCTTGGCAACTGGCTCATGCTTATGACCTTTGCTGTGTCCCAAAGTCCCGTGATTCCCCTTTTGCGACCTTCCGACCTGCAAAAGTCAGTGGGGAAGCCGGATTCACTTAATGGCGAGAAGGGTGGTAAAATGGAGCAAAGCTCACTTAACAAATGTCTCACTTAACAACAGAAATGTTGAACTCCATTGTGGTTGTAAATCGAGGCTTACCTGTATTCTGATCATCCCATTTTTTATATATCTATCTAGCAACAGTGGCAGCCATGTACTACAGCTACTACATGCTGCCCGATGGAACGTACTGCCTTGCCCCACCGCCGCCGGGGATTGACATGGCTACTTACTACAGCGCCTTGCCAGCGGGCGTGACGGTGTCGAGCACCACCGGCGTAGCCACAATCACAGCACCTCCGCCTCCCGGCACAACGCCACCGCCACCATCAACATCTTCCGAAGCCAGTGAAGACTCGAGTGGCGCCTTACCTGGCACAAGCACTTCGGCAAGGTATCGTATTTTAGGCTGGCCTGTGCAGAGAAGGAGTTTGGTTTGAGTGACTTGTGTAACTAACCGGCTGCTCATGTAACAGAACACCTTTTTTCTAATTGGTGGAAGGGGATGCCCACTTCTAAAAGTAAACCCAAGCTAAGGACAAGAACTTGTTGGATAGACTCAACAACTCATTGGTGATGAGATAATATGGACTTGATAGTAGTAGGTACTTACTTGGCTCTTTTTCCCATGGAGGGTTTTTCCACAAGCGTCAGAAATCAGGGTTTTTTTCCTTCCCTCCCTCCCTCCCCTTCTCTCCTTTTCTCCCTCCCTTCCTCCCTTCTTTTAATACCTCTTATGCCTTCTTTCATTTATTCCTGCCTCCCTCCCTCTTTTCCTCATTTGCTTGCTTGCTTCCTTCCTCCCTCCTTCCTTTATTTTAATCTTTTATGCCTTCTTCCATTCATCCCTTATTCCCTCCCTCTTTTTCTTAATTGCTTGCTTGCTTACTCTCTTCTCTCCTTTTCTCCCTCCCTCCTTCCCTTCTTTTAATATCTCTTCTATGCCTTCTTCCATTCATCCCTCCCTCCCTCCCTCCCCCTTTTTCTCATTTCATTCCTTCCTCCCTCTTTCCCTCCTTCCCTTCTTTTAATATCTCTTTTATACCTTCTTCCATTCATTTATTCATCCCTCCCTCCCACCCCCTTTTTCTCATTTGCTTGCTTGCTTGCTTGCTTCCTTCCTTCCTCCTTCCCTTCTCCCCTTCCCCCTCCCTCCCTCCCTATCTCTTTCTCCAGTTTGATTAGCTGCCCATCTCAGACAATTAGAAGACCCCCAAGGTCCCTTCCAATCCTGTTATTCTGTATTACTGTGGGTTTATTATTATATTTATTTCTGGTGTTCAGATGTTGAACACCAGAATCCCTTTGTAAGCCCCAATGCAGCTTTTGCATTGATATAAACCTGGGTCCTGCCTGTTGACCTAACACCAGCAATTCCGAGTGGCTGGGCTGTTTCTTTCAGACCAGGTTTTGGCAGGGAGACTTCCCAGCTACCAGGCAGCGGATAGTTGCATATGTTAAAGTGATTAAATGTTAATAATTAAAACGGCAGCTCAAATAAAAGGGCGTCTCATTGCATCCTAAAATTGTCAGAGCTTTAGACAGAGCGCAAAAGAGCTGGTATGTTTGCCTTGTCTAGTTTTGTTTCATGGATGATATCCTCGGGGGATTTTTGTCATTTTTTTTTTTTTTGACAGCCTCCTTGGTCAGCAATTAATCTTTTCACTAAAAATAATCCGCTTTCCTGCCCTGCCAGCCCTGTGCGGGCTTATAATGTGCAAGAAGCCTATTTAATTTCTGTTTCATGAACCGCCCACTTCCAGATGGGTCTTCCCAAGTGTGCGTTCTGGAGAGGATATTCTGTTGGCCATCTCAAAGCCTGCTGATGTTCATTTTGCTCTAGTATCCCATACGAGAACAGGTTCTCCATCGTTTATTTATTTATTTTCATTTTTGAGAGCCAATTTGGTCTAGTGCCGTGATGGCGAACCTATGGCACGCATGCCACAGGTGGCACATGAGCCATATCGGTGGGCACGCGAGCTCAGCTCCAGCGCGCATGTGCACGCCAGCCAGCTGATTTTCAGGCCTTCTGGGCCCACCGGAAGTCGGGAAACAGGCTGTTTCTGGCCTCTGGAGGCCTGGGGTGGGGGGAAGGCCCATTTTTCGTGCTCTCCAGGCTCCTAGAAAGGCTCTGGAGCCTGGGGAGGGTGAAAAACGGGCCTACTGGGCCCATTGTGCCATTGTGTGCCAGAAGCAGGGGGGGTCGCGGGCATAGAATTATGGGTGTGGGCACGCACGTGTTTGATACCACGCTCCCCACACTTTTGGCACGCAATGGCAAAAAGGTTAGCCATCACTGGTCTAGTAGTTAAGATGCTGGCCTAGAAACCAGGAGATGGTGAGTTCTAGTCCTGCCTTAGGCATGTGAAAGCCGGCTGGGTAACTTTGGGCCAATCACCAGGAGAGAGTGAGTTCTAGTCCTGCCTTAAGCATGAAAGCCAGCTGGGTAATTTGGTCCAGTGGGCAGGAGATGGTGAGTTCTAGTCCCATTTTAGGCATGAAAGCTGACTGGGTGACTTTGGACCAATCACCAGGAGATTGGGAGTTCTGGTTCTGCCTTAGCAGGACTAATGTCCTATATGAGGAAAGGTTCTCCATCATTTTTTTTCCTCATTTTTGAGAGCCAATTTGATCTAGTGGTTAAGGTGCTGGCCTAGAAACCAGGAGATGGTGAGTTCTAGACCTTCCTTAGGCATGAAAGCCAACTGGGTAACTTTGGACCCATCACCAGGAGATTGGGAGTTCTAGTCTTGCCTTAGCCATGAAAGCCAGCTGAGCGACTCTAGCCCAGTCCCTCGCTCTCCGCCCAACCCACCTCACAGGGTTGTCGTCGTAAGGAAAATAGGAGGAGGGATTAAGCCTTACCTTATGTTTGCTGCCTTGAATTTACCTAGCAAGTAATAAAGGTGGGATAAAAATCGAATAACACAGTTTATATGGTCAATTGTACTGCCAACGTTCCTTTTTAATTACGCGACGTAAATATTTGAAATGAATATTGCTTTGGAATTTCGCGTAATGAAAGTAATAGCGTGTGGGTGTGTATCTCCCATAAAAGAACCTGTTCCGAAAGAACGGTGTTCAATTAAAGCAGAGTCTTAGCTTTGCAGAATACGTAGAGAATTTCAATAAGTGCCTATTGTCTGACAGAAGCTGCGCATGCAAAATTATTCTTAAACCACTTCTTTTCTCTTGACTGGTGGCCGTCCTGCTTCAAACAATTGCAGTTTCTCTAGAATTGCACGTTTGTCAACCAGAATGAATCGCTCAGATCCAGGGGTGGGATTAAAAAAATTTAGCAACTGGTTCTCTGCCTGGTTGCTGGGTGGGCGTGGCCTACTCGGCCGCCTGCACCATGGGGGGAGGGGCATTTTTGCCCTCCCCAGGCTCTGGAGGCTTTTCTCGAGCCTCCGGGAGGGCGAAAACTGCCTCCCCCTGCCTCTGGAGGCCTTCCAGAGGCAGGAATTGGGCCTGTTTCCAGACTTCTGGAACTTCCAGGAGGCCCGTTTTTCATCCTCCCAGAGCCTCCGCGCAGGCCCTGCACTTACCTGGCATCTAAAACGGGCCGCATGGAGACTCCTGGGAGGGGAGGGGCAGGGTGGGCGGGGCCAGCCAGTCCTTGCAACTACCGGTTCGGTGAACCAGATATAAAAGTAGCATCCGTTTCGCCCGAACCGGCTGAATCCCATCCCTGTTCAGATCTGTTCATTTTAGTTGGATGTCTAAAACTTTTAAAATCCTGCCTGGGACCTTTGATCTGTATTTCCCTTATTCCACCCCACTCCACCCCCAATGCTGTTGAAATACCTGGCTTTTCCCTGTTTAGCCCGCAGTCAGGTGATGCTTTTAAAAAAATTGAGCTGCTTCTCCCTCCCTCCCCCCCTCCCCATTTTAATAGGTTGTGTTCTCTGCCTTGTGTAAATCTTACAACTCTTGACATTTCCCAGCTCAATTCCTCCAGTGGTTGCCGTCATTCCTCCACCTCCAGATATCCAACCTGTAATTGACAAGCTAGCCGAGTATGTTGCGAGAAATGGGATTAAATTTGAGACCAGCGTTCGTGCCAAGAATGATCCGAGGTGAGTAGAGGGAAGACTTCGGTCTTAATTTCATTTTACGATAAACCTGCAAGCCGGGTAGCTTTGCCCCGCTCTCTTATTGACAGTCTTGTCAGAAGAAAGGGGGGAGGGGGACGGACAACATAGTAACCTATTGTAGTTCCTCACATTAAAATTCAAGAAACTACTGGAAGTTAATGATAAAGCATTATTGCCAAAGAATCTCGAAGCTTGCTTTCCAGACATATGTAACTTCTGGCCCTTGGGGGTGTAATTTATTATTTTCAGAATATCAAATAGCCTTTTTTGTTCCTTAGGTGGGGAAATAATGAATTATAGCCGCGATTTACAGTTGAGGGATGGTGTATTTTCTCCCGTTTTGATTTCTGTACCACATTTTTAAATTACCGTATTTTTCGGACTATAAGACGCACCTACATTTAGAGGAGGAAAACAAGGAAAAAAATAGTTTTTGGCCTCCGTGCGTCACGTTTTCGCGCTCCCCAACCCCCAGAAGCACTTTGCAGGCCTAAAACAGGCCCGTTTTTGACGAAAATGGGACGTACGGAGCACTGCAGAGTGCTTCTGGGGTCAGGTGAGGGTGAAAACCCGACGTGCGGAGGGTTTGGGAGGCCAAAACCAGGCCCGTATTTGGTCTATAAGACGCACCGAAATTTTCACCCACTTTTAAAGGGGGGGGGGTGTAGGGGAGTGTATCTTATACTCCGAAAAATACAGTATCCATCTCCCTCCCAGAGAGAAATGCAGGTAAGCCCTCGACTTACAAATTTGAGCCCAAAATTTCTGAGGTTGAGCGAGACATTAAGGAGAAACCTCCTAACAGTGAGGACAAGTAACCAGTGGAACAGCTTGCCTCCAGAAATCATAGGCGCTCCATCACTGGAGGTTTTTAAGAAGAGACTAGACAGTCACTTGTCTGAGATTGTATAGGTTCTCCTGCTTGAGCAGGGGGCTGGACTAGAAGACCTCCAAGGTCCCTTCCAGCTCATTCATTCTAAATATTTGATTTAAGTTAATGTTGCCACATGTTGCGACCTTTCTTGCCACCGTTGTTAAGTGAATCACTGCAGTTGTTAAGAAAGTAGCACGGTTGTTAAGTGAATCTGGCTTCCCCCTTGCTTGTCAGAAGGTCGTGAAAGGGGAATCACTCAACCCTGGGACATTGCGTCCGTCGTAAATGTGAGTTCAGTTGCCAAGCATCTTGAATTTTGATCATGTGACCATGGGGATGCTGGAAAGGTGGTGAGTGTGAAAAACGGTCATAAAAGAGCCTTGGTGGCGCAGCGGATTAAACTGATGTTAAAGTAGCACTTAGCTGCCAGCTGCCTGCAATTACTGTGAGTTCAAATCTCACCAGGCTCAAGGTTGACTCAGCTTCCATCCTTCCGAGGTAGGTAAAATGAGGACCTGGATTGTGGGGGGCAATAAGCTGACTTTGTATAAAAAAGAACACCGCTTGGGGGGGAGGGGGGGCGCGAAAGCCCTACTAAGCAGGTATATACAAAAGTAGGAAGGCTATTGCTTAACGCAGTGTAAGCCGCCCTGAGTCTCCGGAGAAGGACGGCATATAAATCGAACCAATAAATAAATAAATCGAACCAATAAAGTCACTTTTTCAGTGTTGTAATTTTGAATGGCCACCAAATGAACTGTTGTAAGTCAAGGACTAGCTCTATTATACGTAGCTCTCAACTTAAAACTATTCAAAGTTACAACGGCCTTGGGGAAAAAGGGACTTAAGGCCTGTACTTGCTCTTACAACAGTCGTATCCCCCTGCGCATCCTGGGATCACAATTTGGGTACTTGGCAACCAAGTTGCATTTACGACCAGTTGTAGGATCCGTGTATCACCTGGTCGCAATTTGCAACCTAAAAGGCCCATTGGCATAGCTGGATTCACTTTTAACAACTGTGGCGATACGACTTCCCTAAAAATGGTCATAAAATCGGATCCGACATGGCTTACGAGCAACAGTTCCAGCCCCAGTTATGGTCATAAGTTGAGCACGGTCTACATTTTTGTCTCCTCCTTAACAGATTTGAATTTCTGCAGCCTTGGCATCAGTACAACGCCTACTACGAATTTAAGAAACAGTTCTTCCTTCAGAAAGAGGCCAGTGACAGCTCAAAGGTAGGTTTATGAAAGTATAACGTAACAGTAATACATGCTGGCTTGTTTGCTTGTCGTTTCCCCCGCGCCCCCCCCCCCCCCCCCGCCCCCGGGAATGGGGCCGTTGAGAGAGAAATCAGTTTCCCATCAGAGGATTTGCTTTAAAAATATGTTGTCCACCCTCTTTGTTACTGTGGGGAGGAGGTGATGAGTGGGGTTTGTGGAGAAGGGGAGGACTGTGTGATCCTTGGTGCTCTGAGCTTGGTGGTTTTCTTGCAGACGTTTCATGACTCAACTAGGTAACATCATCAGTGCTAGAAGGAGTGGAATTTGCAGGGAAGAGGGGGAGGAGGAGGAGGAGGAGGACGACGACTGTGGGGTCCTTGGTGTTCTCTGAGCTTGGTTGTTTTCTTGCAGACCTTTCATGACCCAACTAGGTAACGTTATCAGTGCTAGAAGAGAACAGGGTTTGCTCTCTGTTGATATATACAAAAGTGGCTTGCCCCTGTCATTGTTGAAGGAAGTGTTTTCTTCTCGGCTGGTTCCTTGTGTAGGCTGCGTTGACAATTTGGTTGTTGGTCTGGTGTTAAAATCTTGTAGATAACCAAGATAAACCTTGAAATATCTCATACATTTCAAATAGAATCAAATATGTTTCGTGTATTCTAAATATACGGAACAGATGGCTCAACGACATCAGCAAGTATGGCGGGTCCAATTGGCAATCAATCAATCAATCAATCAATAATAAGCAAGCCCAGGACCGTATGGGTTGGAAGCATGCGGAAGGAGCCTTCACCCCACAGAGGATAGACAATAGCTAGAAGGACGATGGTGAATGATGGATGAAATGTCTGCAAGAAAACAACCAAGCCCAGAGAGCACCAGTGACCTCACAGATATTCTCTCTCTCTCTCTCCCTCCCTCCCTCCCCACTCCCTCTCTTTCCCTCCCTCCCTCCCTCCCCACTCCCTCTCTTTCCCTTCCTCTCTCTCCTCTCTCTCTCTCCCTCCCTCCCTTTCTCTCTCTCTCTCTCTCTTTCTCTCTTCCCTTCTGTCTCCCTCTCTCTCTCCCTCTTCTCTCTCTTTCCCTCCCTCTCTTTCTCTCCCTCTCTCCTTCTCCTTCACTCTCTCTCCGTCTCTCCCTCCTCTCTCCCTCTCTCCTTCTCTCTCCCTCCCTCTCTCTCATCTTCTCCCTCCCTCCCTCTTTCTCTCTGTCTCTCTCTCTCCTGTCTCCCTCCCTCCCTCTCCTTCTCTCCGTCTCTCTCTCACACACACTTTCTGTCTCCCCATCTCTCTCCTTCTCTCTTTCTCTCTCTCTCTCCCTCCCTCCCCACTCCCTCTCTTTCCCTTCCTCTCTCTCCTCTCTCTCTCTCCCTCCCTTTCTCTCTCTCTCTCTTTCTCTCTTCCCTTCTGTCTCCCTCTCTCTCTCCCTCTTCTCTCTCTTTCCCTCCCTCTCTTTCTCTCCCTCTCTCCTTCTCCTTCACTCTCTCTCCGTCTCTCCCTCCTCTCTCCCTCTCTCCTTCTCTCTCTCCCTCCCTCTCTCTCATCTTCTCCCTCCCTCCCTCTTTCTCTCTGTCTCTCTCTCTCCTGTCTCCCTCCCTCCCTCTCCTTCTCTCTGTCTCTCTCACACACACACTTTCTGTCTCCCCACCTCTCTCTCTCTCTCTCCCTCCCTCCCTCCCTCCCTCTCTTTCCCTTCCTCTCTCTCCTTCTCTCTCTCTCTCCCTCCCTCCCTTTCTCTCTTTCTCTCTTCTCTTCTGTCTCCCTCTCTCTCTCCCTCTTCTCTCTCTTTCTCTCCCTCTCTTTCTCTCCCTCTCTCCTTCTCCCTCACTCTCTCCCTCCGTCTCTCCCTCCTCTCTCTCTCTCTCCCTCCCTCTCTCTCATCTTCTCCCTCCCTCCCTTTCTCTCTGTCTCTCTCTCTCCTGTCTCCCTCCCTCCCTCTCCTTCTCTCTGTCTCTCTCTCACACACACTTTCTGTCTCCCCATCTCTCTCTCCTTCTCTCTCTCTCTCTCTCTTTCTCTCTCTCTGTATGTGTGCTCCTTACCTGAAAATGGCTGGCAACCAGTGTGTATATATACTCCTAAAAGACTTTTAAAAAAATAAAATAAAATATGAGCCTATTTTATATATATCTGGATGAAAACAGTCGATATATAAACAGATGGGATCTGTCTGTTTTCTCAGTGATCACAGGCATTAGTTATTGAATTTGGTTAATTCTAATGTCCCTGCCCCTTAACTGGGTGGGTAGGAGTAATTACCACCCCTAAATTGGCACAGTGTGGTTGGCACAGCCGTCTTCTCTACTCATGGGTGACATCTCCCTTGGGTGAGGTGGGGATAAGTTAAATTCAGGCTCACCTTCCCTTTGATTTGCCTGGTTTAGGTAATTGTTACCAAATGTCAGTTAAACGCTGAATATCATTCACAGCCCATATTTGTGTATTTTTTCCTTTAATTCCAGGAGTTTTGTGGCACAGACCCACCAATATGACTAGGTCTCTGCGGGAAGCGGGACCTGTTGCTTTGCCTTCCACCTTTTATGTTTTTTTCCCCCTGAATTGTTTACCGTGCGTATTTTGTGTTTGATGAAACAGATTGCAAACACACCGTGCGGTTGCCAGGAAACTGTCTGTTTCACTCATTTTTGCCATAATGGGGACAAGGGTGCTTTTGAAATTAATAGCCGGGACACTAATGAACCAGAGTGCTCTTCCAGTTTTAAACAGATTTTTTTGCCGTTCGGTTTAATGGGGCATCAAACAATGTTGTGTGTTTTCCAGGAAACAAAACAAAACAAAACAAAAATGGCATGTAAACTGTTTTTTTTTTTTTTTTCAAAAGAAGGACAGAGAGAACCCTGCTACACACAAACATTACACTTACATCAAACATCACATAATGTTTACAGGAAGACAGTGATGCTTTTTTAACACCTGTGTTCCTCCAAAAAACTCAAATTGGTGTGTAATGTTTAATAGCCAAAATTCCATTCGAGTCCACAGAGCTGATAAATGTTGATAATTAGTTTCCGGTTTTAAGATAGGGATGGGATGGGGAATAGGAAATAGAATAGAATAGAATAGAATAGAATAGAATAGAATGCAATGCAATGCAATGCAATGCAATGCAATGCAATGCAATGCAATGCAATGCAATGCAATGCAATGCACTAATAGAATAGAATAGAGACTAGAATAGAATAGAATAGAATAGAATACAATAGACTAATAGAATAGAATTAGAAGAGAAGAGAAGAATTGAATTGAATTCTTTATTGGCCAAGTGTGATTGGACACCCAAGGAATTTATCTCCGGTGCATAAGCTCTCGGTGTACATACAAGCAACAAGCGATAAATCATGATCATAATCATGATGAAAATACATCAGAAACCATAAGATGCAACACTTACTGATAGTCAACAGGATACTAAATAAACAACCAACATAAAAATCATACTAGGATAACTAAATACAACAATAGAAATCGTAAAAGCAACAAAGTTATAATCATGAGAAGATAAGGAAACAGGTAATAGGAAAGATGAGAAGGATAATAGTAATACAGCCTTACTAGATACCGGTAGTTAGACAGTATTGTGGGAATTAGTTGTTTAGCAGAGTGATGGCATGGGGTGGGGGGACTGACTGTCCTTGTGTCTGATTGTTTTGGTGTGCAATGCCCTATTAGCATCGTCTTGAGCAGTGGTTCTCAACCTATGGGTCGGGACCCCTTTGGGGGTCGAATGACCCTTTCACAGGGGTCGCCCAAGACCATCGGAAAACACATATTTTCAATGGTTTTAGGAATAATTTTATGGTTGGGGGTCACCACAACATGAGGAACTGTATTAAAGGGTTGCGGCATTAGGAAGGTTGAGAACCACTGGTCTTGAGGGAAGAGGTTGAAACAGTTTACGTCCAGGATGTGAGGGATCTGTAGCAGGGGTGGATTCTACTTACCTTTACTACTGGTTCTCATTGGGAGCATGCGTGCTTCTGCACATGCGCAGATCACCTATGATGACATCCGGGTCGGTGGGCGGAGCCTCCCACCGGTTTTACTACCGGTTCCTGCGAACAGGTCCGAACCGGGGGCAACCCACCACTGATCTGTAGATATTTTCACATCTCTCTTTTCTGGCCCGTGCACATTATCCTAAGGCACAATACGGCTTGGTGGCTGTCAGCAGAGCAGGTGACATTCCCTGTGGCTGGTAAGCTGCACAGGTAATGCTCAACTTACGACCGTTCGTTTAAAATGGCGTCGGTCCATCCTCGAAGTTAAAACCATTGCACCACATCACCCGATCGCAATTTGGGCAATCGGCTCGCGTTTACGATGGTTTCAGTGTCTTAAAAGTCACATGCTCACAATTTGCAACCTTCCCAGCTGCTTTTGACCAACAGAAGTCAGTTGGGGAAGCAGGATTGGCTTAATGACACGACCCGGTGTTTTGCTTAACAACTACCAAGTCAAACTTCACGACCGTGGTAAAAATGATCCTAAAATCTCGCTTTATGATTTGCAGCGATTTACGCCGGAAATTTCGGTCCCAGTTGTGGTTGTAGATCGAGGACTGCCCATGGTTTAGAAATCACAGTGATCTGGTTTAGTTTGAGGGGTAAAGATGGCCAATTATTCAGCAAACGATCCTTAAACCACGCTTGAAGGCAACCCATGAAATTAGCTAAAAACTGATACGCTAAGCAAATAGATACAGTACTGTAAGTCCACTTAAGGTGGCCTCCAATTCGATCATTAATTCCCCCCCCCCCCTTGCAATTACATTTCTTCCTCATTAAGCCAAGCACAGCCAGATCTTTCCTGAATAAATTCACCGCTTTCCTTTTTGGAAGACGAGCTCTGCCAGCTAATGTATTTGTTTCTTCTTCTTTTTTTAAGAATGGGGGGGATGGAAATTCCTGCCATGAGCCCTCTTAAACTTTATCACTACTATTAGCGGCAGCAGATAAGCAAAGCTAGACCCAAAGATTGTTCCTTGAAGGCTTCACTCTCTTCCCCCCCTCTCCTCCCCTCCACAAGCATATCTCAAGCCATTTCTTCATTTAAAATGGCATTGTACAGTCCTAATGTTAAAAAGAGCCTTGGTGGCGCAGCAGACTAAAGTGCTGTTAAGTAGCACCAGCTGCCTGCAATTACTGCAAGTTCAAATCTCACCAGGCTCAAGGTTGACTCAGCCTTCCATCTTTTCGAGGTAGGTAAAATGAGGACCCGGATTGTGGGGGCAATAAGCTGACTTTGGATTAAAAAAAAAAAAAAGAACACCGCTTGGGGGGGGGGGCGAAAGCCCTACTAAGCAGGTATATACAAAGTATGAAGGCTATTGCTTAACGCATTGTAAGCCGCCCTGAGTCTCCGGAGAAGGGCAGCATATAAATCGAACCAATAAATAAATAATATAGCGCGGGGCTCCTTAAATGAATCTCTGGATCGCTGCAACCATCAGTAGCATCAACGTACGAGAACTTGAAATATAAAACGATTGGCCTCAGTCTTCATCCCTTGGCCCAGGGTTTCCTACCGAGGCCATTTCTCCAGAATTCAGCTCTCATCCAGATCTTGCTGACAATTAGAAGAATTTGTTCACACTGCCGGACGTTAACGCCAAACTGCTCCATCCTTTTGTCCTAATGCATTGTACACCTGTAAGAGCAGTGGGGGACATGATGGCTCAGTGGCTAAGACGCCGAGCTTATCAATCGACAGGTCTGCAGTTTGACTCCCTAGCGCTGCGTAATGGGGTGAGCTCCCGTGACTTGTCCCAGCTTCTGCCAACCTAACAGTTCGAAAGCAGGTAAAAAATGCAAGTAGAAAAATAGGGACCACCTTTGGTGGGAAGGGAACAGCGTTCCGTGCGCCTTTGGCATTGAGTCATGCCGGCCACACGACCACGGAGATGTCTCCGGACAGCGCTGGCTCTTCGACTTTGAAACAGCGATGAGCACCTCCCCCTAGAGTCAGGAACGACTAGCACATATGTGCGAGGGGAACCTTTACCTTTACCTAGGAGCAGAGGGGCGGGAAGAGTTTGGCAACACCAAACTTTCCCAAACGAAGCCCAAATTAAGATACTGCACAGTCCCGATGGAAGAGTGGGGAAGAGATTCAGGGTAGCCACATCCTAGAACAGGGATGGCCAATACAGAAGAGCCTGTAGTACAGTCGACTAAAGCACTGTTATTAACATCTGCTTGCAATTACTGCAAGTTCAAATCTCACCAGGCTCAAGGTTGACTCAGCCTTCCATACTTTCTAAGGTAGGTGAAATGAGGACCCAGATTATGGGGGCAATAAGCTGATTTTGTATAAATATACAAAAGTATGAAGGCTATTGCTTAACGCATTGTAAGCCGCCCTGAGTCTCCGGAGAAGGGCAGCATATAAATTAAAGCAAAGCAAAAGCAAAACAATTAAATATCCCAAGGGCCCAAATGAAAACTGGAATTGTTTTGACGGGCTGAAACAAGAGGCCTGTGAAAGGTGCCAAGGAATGCATGCACATACATAAATTGGAAAAAATAGCAGTCGCCTTCAAAATAAAAGCAGAACATGTGGAGGGCGGGGCAGACAAAGGTCCAGAGGTGGCCCTGGGGAGTGTAAAATGCCCAGGTCTTTTTTCTTTTCTTTCTTTCTTTTTTTCTTTTTCTTTTTGCTTCTGCAGTCAGTCTCTGATAGTGCTTTGCAAACCTCGGTAAGAGTGTCTGCGTTGTGGCCCGCCAATGGCCAGCACAGCTGGCAGCAGAGTGAAACAATGAGGAGGTTGGGGAGGAACTTGGGCCAGTCCTGGGGTTGGGGAAAGCTCGGATGAGAGCTCTGCATCGGAGGCAGAGAGGGAGTTAGACAGCAGCAAGGCAGAGGAACAGCTGGAGCCTGTTCCCAGTGTGTGCATGTGCAGAGCTGCCAGAAGACAAGAACAACTCAGAAAGCAGGGTCAACTCAGGAGTAAAGCCACACCTTGGAGATGATTGGCCCCTCCCATAGGACATAAAAGAGGAGTGAACGGGAGGTGGGCTTTTTCAGGAAGCAATTCGTTCATCTCGTTTCAAGATTGGAAAGTTCTGTTCGTGACTAACAGACTCGGTGCCAAGTTCGGCCTTGCTCTGCATTTGGAAATTGGTTCTCTGGCAGCGTTCCAGGTGAGATAAGGTGAGGGTTGATTAACATTCCACTGGAAAGACTGTTTGCCAAGGCCTTGTTGACTGTGAATGAACGGAATTCACAGTCGTGTTAATGAAAGAGGTTTTACCGGGATTAAGACTTTGCTTCATGCTTTCTAAGGAAGCCTAGGTAACAGTAACAGAGTTGGAAGGGACCTTGGAGGTCATCTAGTCCAATCCCCTTGCTCACGCAGGAATAGTCTGTGGAGATTCTCAAGTCATCCCGGTCATGGCTGTCACCAAAGGTGTTTTTTCAAGAGGCAACTTTCAGGATATACCAAAAATCCACTAATTCAACCATCAACACTAACACTTCCAAGCGTTTGTGGTTGTCTTACAGATGAGTCCCAAAGGTGACTTTTTCAAGAGGCAACTGGACTTTTTTGGTTTTTCTTTGAAGACATTTTACTTCTCATCCAAGAAGCTTCTTCTGCTCCGACAGGATGGTGGGAAATGGAAGGATTTATATTCCTTGCAGACAGCTGGTCATTTGCATCCTTTTAGAGGGTCGTTGGAGCCTTGGTAGTACAGTGGTCTAAAGCACCCTGTTATTAAGACCAGCTGCCTGCAATTACTGCAGGTTCGAATCTCCCCAGGCTCAAGGAGCCTTGTTAGTACAGGGGTTTAAGGCACCCTGTTATTAAGCTGCTTAAGACCAGCTGCCTGCAATTACTGCAGGGTTCGAATCTCGCCAAGGCTCAAGGTTGACTCAGCCTTCCATCCTTTCTAAGGTAGGTGAAATGAGGACCCAGTTGTGGGGGCAATAAGCTGACTTTGTATAAATATACAAAAGGATGAAGGCTATTGCTGAGCACATTGTAAGCCGGGGTCGTGTGATTTTTTCCCTTTTGCGACCTTCCTCCCAAGCAAAGTCAATGGGAGGAAGCCAGATTCACTTAATCACCGGGCTACTGACTGAACCAACTGCACAGATTCTCTTCACAAGAAAGGTCGTAACGTGGGGCAAAACTCACTCAACCGCTGTCTCACTTAACAACGGAAATTCTGGGTCTCGGTTGCGGGTCGTAAGTCGAGGACTACCTGTACGTGCTTAAGCTGGTTTTGATTGAACGGGTGATGTGTCTTCCCCATCAGAAGTCCTCCCTTCCATCACGGCATTGATTAAAGACAAAAAAAAATGATATTCCTTTATCTTTTCAAGCCCGAGATGTAATAATACCTTCTCATACGCTGCCAATTTGCTGGTATCAGCAATTGGGATTGTAACCCTGAGAATAGTCTTGTCATTATGATGTACAGACAGCTTTGATATATATATATATATATATATATATATATATATATATATATATATATATATATATATATATATTCAGGTAATGAGAGCCACATGAACTTTTAATTACAATCCATGTTACAATAACCTTTTAAGATCTTCTTTTTTCACTCGCACAAAAAAGGAAATCTGTTTTACTCTTGAGAACGGAATCACTCGGATGAAATCGTAAAGGGCCCCAGATAGACAGGTAATCCTCGATTTATGACCACAGTTGAGCCCCAAATTTCCGTGGCTAATTCAGACATTGATTCAGTGAGTTCTGGCTCATTTTCTTGCCGCACTTGGCTAAGTGAATCACTGCTGCTGTTAAATTAGTCGCACGGTTGTTAAGTCAATCTGCTTTCCCCCGTTGGCTTTGCAGGTTGCAAAAGGGGAAATCACGTGACGTCCGATTTACAACCATTTTTGCCACCGTCGTTAAGTGAATGTGGATCTCCCCCCCCCCCCCCCAATCGCTTTTGCTTTGTCAGGGCTGGCTGGAAAGATCGTAAACGGCATTTTTGTGACGCTGAGATATTGCAACCATCCGAAATGTGGGTCACCCATCGCCCTAATTTCGATCACATGACCATGAGGGTGCTGCAATGGTCATAAATGTGAGGACCGATCATAAGTCGCTTTGGAGGGCAGGCACTTTCACAACTTTGCTCATTAAACAAGCAGTCGTAACTCGATGACTCCCTGTATATGTTATTGATGAATGCTCCATTCATCTCTTGTGAAATTATTCAGACTTGCTAAGCTATCAATATGGTTACCACTTTTGGCTCAAAAGCTGGGTAATACCTGTTCTGACCTAGGCTTCCTTAGAAAGTATAAAGCACAATCTTAGTCCCGCAAAACCTCTTTTATTTATAGATAAACGACTGTAAATTACTTTCAGTTACAGTCCGCAAGGCTTGATAAACAGTCTTTCAGAGGAAGGTTATCAACACCCACCTATCTCACATGGAACGCTGCCAAAGAGCTAATTTCCAGACTCAGGGCAAGGCCAAACGTGGCACAGAGTCACAAACAGAAGTTTCAAATCTTGAATCGGCCAGATGAGCTAATTGCTTCCTGCAAAAGCTCACATCCCATTCGCTCCCCTTTTATGTCTTTTGGGAGGGGCCAATCATCTCCAAGCCTTACTCCCAAGTCGACCCTGTTTTCTTAATTGTTCTTGTCGTCTGGCAGCTCCACGCATGCACACACTGGGAACAGGCTCCTGCTGTTCTTCTGCCTCGCTGCTGTCAGACTCTGGAGGCTGCACATAATTATCAGATGGCCGTGGCCCCCTCTCTGCCTCCAATGCAGAGCCCTCGTCCAAGCTTTTCCCAGGACTGGCCCAAGTTCCTCCCCAATCTCCTCACTGTCCGACCCTGCTTCCAGCTCTGCTGGCCGCCGGTGGGCCACAATACCTCCTACTTTAAAGCAGTTTCCTTCATCAGTTTGAAACATCCTTAAGAGCCCAGCGTGGGGTTGATACGCTGCCCAATTGAAAGTATGTCTCGGTTGGTTTTTTCACATTTATTCTGCTGCAGCTTCCAGTTTTGGGAGTGTGCTACACAGTGGATTTTTTCCCCCTCTTTTAAAAGCAGGTCGCTTCTTTGTCGGAGGACGTTTCTACCGACGCGCCCAGCACGGCACCTGGAGAGACCCAGTTTCCTGCTGAGCAGACGCCTGAAGATGCCGATTCAGCTGCTGAAGGAAATAATGCAAAGGACGCAGCTGCCATCAAAATTAGCAATGATGGCAAGCTGATAAAAGGTAAGCCTCCAGCCCAGATCAAACCCTGTCTTTTGAGAGGACAAAGTCACATTGATGGCACCTGAGAAACCTTCGGTCTGGCTCCCAGCCCTCCACTCTCCCCCCCCCCCTTCTAAAAGGTGCTGTTGAATTATGATTTTTTAAAGATGAGAGACAGGCTGTGAAGTAAAAGGCAAGTTATCCCATGCATTGTTAATTTAAATGCATTCTGATGGCTAAAATAAGCCCTGGAAAGTATACAGAATAACAGAGTTGGAAGGGACCTTGGAGATCTTCTAGTCCAGCGGTCACCAACTGTGGACCACTGGTGTTCCACGAGAAAATTTTGGTGGTCCACAGAAAAATTATTTGCATTTTTTATATTGCACTAAAATGTTGTGAACCCCTCATAGTTTGAGGGGTTCTCAAACTATGGCCCCTGGGCCGGATATGTGCAATGAACGTTTGTGTTGCTGTAGAGAAGCTCCCCCTTCGGGGTCTTTTTGTGTGGGTCGGAGGGGGGCAGAAATTCTGACTTGGGGTCTGCTTCAGCCTCCTGGTGTGGGGCTTTGGGCGAAGGCTGGAGGGAAGTGTCGCTGCTGGCGAAGAGCCGGAGGACCTTGTTCCAGTGGGACTGCATCATGACCTGGAACTGGCTGACCATCTCAGCCCGCTGATCCTCCAGGCGCCGGTACCTGGCCTTGCACTCCCGCAGGTCTTCCCTCTACTTGGAAAACCTATGCTCCTAGTCCTCAATGAGGTGCTTCTGCTGAGCCTCCTTCTTGGTCAGATCCAATTTGAACTGAGCTGTTTTGCCAACTCTTTCTCCTGGTGGCTGCTTAGCTCCAACAACTGCTTCCTCTTGGGGCCCTAAGGAGCCCAGGCAGGCAGGCGAGGAGTGGTGAGTAGAAGCTGGGGAGGCGCCCCTCGACATGAGCGACATTGAGTTGGCCATGCCCACCCAGTCACATGACCACCTTGTCACGCCCACCCAGCCATTCATTAGGCAGATCATATTAGTAGTCAGCGGGATTTAAAATTATGACTGTAGTGGTCCCTGGGGTCTGAAAGGTTAGTGACCCCTGTTTTAGTCCAACCTCCTGCTCAAGCAGGAAACCCTTTATCATTCTGCACAAATGGTTGTCCAATTTCTTAAAAACCTCAGGAAGGCTTGTCTGTCTGTCTGTCTGTCACCTGAGAGGGTTGTTAACCATGTCAAGTGCTATATATCTGCTATTTCTCTCCATCCATCTGTCCATCTCTATCTATCTATCTATCCATCATTTCCATCCCTCCATCCACCTCTCTCTCTGTGATCTACCTACTCTCGGCTTGCTCACCGAACCAGGTAACTTTGGAAGAACCACGTCTCAATTACAAGATTCAGAAGCTGAATGATGGTTTATTCCTGCTCCAGGTCGGGTGTAGTCAATACCGAGTGCAATAATGAATACATAAAGTCGGCCGCCTCCCAGCGCTCTTTAAATAACCCGCAGTGTCTTATCAGCCAATCGGCTTTATTTCTGGGATTTGTAGCTGGCCACTGCAGGTCCGGTGACGTCATCACCTGCATCGCCTGGAATCCCGGCGCGGATCTGCCTTGCCCGGCCACAGAGTGCCCGACCGCCTAGTTTAAAGATCACCGATCACCCCCACCACTGCCGTGTGCACCCCCCGCCCACCCGTCTTCACAACCCGTCGGAGTTCGTCGGAGAACGTTCGGGGTCTCCCGTGGGCTGTATCTTAGGTCTCCGATCCCCCGATGCTTTTCCCTGATCCCAGATGTGTCGAGCCGAAGTGAGTCTCGACACCTACTTATCTACCTACAATCTTACCTACCTATCTCATCTATGTACCTATCGACTTGTCTTATCTGTCTCATAGAATCATAGGGCTGAATCAAATCTCACAGAATCGAACTTCCAGGGTTAAGGCAAGCCGTTCTACTCAATAATTGTTCTCACTGTCAGGAAATTTCTCCTTAGTTCTAGTTGGATCTCTCTTTGATTACTTTCCATCCATTACTTCTCGTCCTGCCCTCAGGTGTTTTGGAGAAGAGGTTGACGGTGTTGAAATGAATTTCAAGGAAGGGGGTCCCTGTTGCATTTTTTTCACAGACTGGCAGCCTGATCAGGTCCAAATGGTGCCCATACCCCCCAAACAGCAGGTGGTAATTATCCAGGAGTAAAAAGCCAAGTTAACTCCCTGCAAAGTAGAAAAGCACCTCTCATGAGTAATTGCAAATTATACAAAGGGCCTTTCCAACTTAGTGGGTATAAGCCTCAGGGCAGATACATCCACATGCTTTACTCCATCCCCTTTAATAGAAAGTCAATTTACTAAAGATTTTTTTTCCCCTTTAAAAGCAACTGCGGTGGTGGGTTGAGTCTGTAGGGGGGGAAGTTAAAAAAAAAATGAGAGAACTGTAATATCGGTCTTTTGTCTCCAGAAAAAAAAGCCTGCTCGGAAACACACTTTCTATTTTTTAAATATATATATATATATTAATCCTCCCTCCACTCCCGTTCTAAAAAAAAATTAGCAGGATGTACGGTCACAATATTTTCTTGTGTATTTTTATCCCGAGGTGACAGCTAATTAGAGGGAACCACAACACACCAACAGATATTAGAGGACTGTGCCAAGCTTCATCACAATATGTCTATGGAGATTCTCAATCATCCAGGTTGTGGTTGTCCCAAAGGTGCATTTTTTTTCAAGAGCCAACTGGACACTCTGATTTTTCTTTGAAGGCGTTTCGCTTCTCATCTCAAGAAGCTTCTTCCACTCTGACTGAATGGTGGGGAATGGAAGGATTTATATCCCTTGACAGCTGGTCCTTTGCATCCTTTTAGAGAGTCATTGAGGCCACTTGGAGGTTTATCTGTGTCCTCAGGGTCACCTGAATGATGCAAATGGGTGTGGAGCCTACTTGGCACTGTTGTTGATATACATGAGGTTTTCTTTTTTTTTTCTCCCCGATGGGATTCATGTCTAATTTCCTTGGCATTTCATCTTTCTTAAGTCCTGCAACTAGTGCAAAATAGTCCTCGACCTGTCATCAAAACTGAGTCCAAAATAAGTGAGACAGTTGTTAAGTGAAGGACTTTTGGGACTTCAGCACAATAGCAAAGGAGAGACAGTTTAAGCCCTGTGGTTGCAGCCCGGTTCTGTTTGGCAACCAAGGGGACCCCATGCTCCGGTAGAAAACAGTCCTCTTCCAGATATCTGGCTGCAAATTTTGCATCTTTTAATCCCTAAGATTTAAGCATTTTCCATTTCCATCCAGCAGTTCTGCTTTTCTCCTCCATTATGTCCGTTATCCCCCCATCCCCGTCCCCCAGGGCTACTAGCAAGCACAGGTCCCTCTAAGCTTGCTGCGGCCTCCCTTGTGCGTGTCAAGGAAGCTGTTTTGATTACCCAAAGGTCTTGGATGGATAACTGAGTTTACCCTTAATCCATAGAAAAGAACTAGTTGTCTGAAAAATCCCAAAACTCCTGGGGAAAAACTTACTGCTTTAGTCCAAATAATGATGCGGTCAAGCGTGATACACTCAGAAGGGGATTCCATAGCATAAAGGACTGCTGTGTTTTTGGGGTGGGGCAGAGTAGGTCTTTGGGGGAGCACATGGCTGCAAATAGTTAAGAGGCTGAGGCAAAAGTAGCTGGAAGTAACCATTTGCTTTCTGATATTTGCTTTCTGGGTTCATTTTTCTTCCTCTGTGTCCTACCCTGGTCTGAACAGATTTCTTGTTTGTTTGTTTGTTTTTCTTTTTTTTTAAGGAGAATTAAAATTCAGCCAAGGGCAGCACGAACGAAGCTGGGGGCTGCATCCTCCTCTATTCCATTAGACTGTTCTTCCTATCTCTCCTTCCACCCCAACCAAAAAAAACCCCCACCCCTGGCAACTGGCAGTAAAAATATTTATTTATTTGTGTCCTGCCCTTATTTTGTTTTTTTACAAATCCCAAGGTGGCAGAGAGATCTGGCAAACTTTCCTCCTTCATAACAGCAATACTATGAGATGACTTGAGCTGAGAGAGAAGGAGTGGCCCAAAGTCACCCAGCCAGCTTTTATGGCTAAGGCAGGACTAGAACTCCCCATCTCCTGGTGATTGACCTAAAATTACCCAGCCATCAATCATGGCTAAAATGGGACTAGGATTCACAGTGACCTGGCGATTGACTTGAAGTCAACTAGTTAACTTTCATGCCTAAGGTGGGACTAGAACTCACCATCTCCTGTTAATTGACCCAAAATTACCCAGCCAGCTGTCACGGCTAAGATGGAACTAGGATTCACAGTCACCTGGTGATTGACGTAAAATCACCCAGCTAGTTTTCATGCCTAAGGTGGGACTAGAACTCACCATCTCCTGGTGATTGACCCAAAATTACCCAGCCAACTGTCATGGGTAAGATGGGACTAGAATTCACAGTCACCTGGCGATTGACCTGAAGTCACCCAGCTAACTTCCATGCCTAAGGTTGGGACTAGAACTCACTGTCTCCTGGTTCCTGACGCCTCAACCACTAGACCAAAGTTTCAACTTGCAATGACTGCTTTACAGATCATCCTTTTTCTCCCACAGTGTCATTTGCACCCATCAGCTTTGCAATCCGGGCCAAAGAAAACGACATGCTCCCTTTGGAAAAGAACCGGGTGAAGCTCGACGACGATACTGACGAGGAGGAGGAGGAAGGGAAAGAGGGCCAGGAGAGTGCCAGCAGCACCTCCAACAGCGCTGCCCTCCTTGCCCCCTCCAGCAGTGCCCCGGAAGAAAAAAAGCCCCAGTTGACCCAGGAAGAGCTGGAAGCCAAGCAAGGTAAGAATTGTATGGTCTGGATCGACTGGGATTTATACATCATCCCGTTTGAAACATACCATATTTTTTGGACTATAAGACGCAACAAGATTTCGAAGAGCAAAACAAGGGGGGGAAAAGTTTTTGCCCTTCCCTCTGTGCATCCTGTTTTTGCAAAAAATGGGCACTTTTTTTCGCAAAAATGGGATGTCCGGAAAGTTTGGGAGGCCTGCAGAGTGGTCCTGGGGCCGGGGAGGGCAAAAACGCGACACATGGGGGGTTTGGGATGCCAAAAACGGGGCACGCAGGGGGTTTGGTAGGCTTGCAGAGTGCTCCTGGGGACTGGGGAGGGCAAGAACGTGACACGTGGGGGTTTTTTTTTTGCAAAAACGGGCCTGTTTTTCGTAAAAATGGGTAACGCAAAGGGTTTGGGAGGCCTGCAGAATGCTCCTGGGGGCTGGGGAGGGCAAAAATGCAACGCGTAAGGGGGTTGGTAGGCCGGTATCGGAAAGCTGTAAAAATGTAACGAGGATGTTAAAGATATAAAAAAAAATAACCCCCCCAAAAGGGGGGGGGGTTTGGCAGGCCAAAAACGTGCCTGTTTTTGGCGAAAACGGGACGCATGGGGGGGGTTTCGAGAGGCCAAAAATGGCTGTATTTGGTGTATAAAACGCACCAACATTTCCACCTAATTTTAGGGAAGGGAGGAAGTGCATCTTATACTCCAAAAATACGGTAATTCTGCATAGACAGGGCCGAAGCATTGCTAAAAGGGAGCTATGGAAAGAGAGCAGAAGAAGGCAGAAGAAATACGACTATTTGTTGATAGACAAATGTTGATGAAGATTCTCGGTCCTCCAGGTCATGGTTGTCCCAAAAGTGCTTTTTTTTCCCAAGAGGCAACTGGACTTACTTGGTTTTTATTTTGAAAACGTTTCGCTTCTCATCCAAGAAGCTTCTTCAGCTCTGACAGGATGGTGAGGAATGAAAGGATTTATATTCCTTGCAGACGGCTGGTCATTTGCATCCTTTTAGAAGGTGGTTGAAGCACTTGGAGGTTTATCTGTGTCCTCAGGGTCACCAGAGTAGTGCAAATGAATGTGAAGCCTTCTTGGCACTGTCTTTGATATACATGTGGTTTTCTTTTTTGTAACTAATAAAACAGAGACCCAACCTAGAACTAAGGAGAAATTTCCTGATAGATAGAACAATTAACCAGTGGAACGACTTGCCACCAGAAGTTGTAGATGCTCCATCACTGGAGGTTTTTAAGAAGAGATTGGACAACCATTTGTATGAACTGGTACAGGGCAGTGATGGCAAACTTTTTCAGCACCGAGTGCCCAACCAGAACGCATGTGCGTGTGTCCTTGTGTGGACCCGACCAATCGGGTTACTTGGAACCCTGACAGTGTGCATGTGCGCGCGCCGGAGCGCAGGAAACCGGAAGACCAGCTGGTCAACGCGCACATGCCTGTTTTTTGGCTATTTTTTAGGCCCGAAAAAATTATTTATTTATTTATTTATTTATTACATGTATTTATATGCTGCCATTCTCCCGAAGGACTCAGGGCGGCGAACACTAGTTAAGAAACAAGTACAATAAAATCATAATTTAATCCAAATAATTAATTAGTAGTAAATAATAAAGCCCGGAATCAGTCTCAGCCTATTTGTTTGAAAAGCCAAGTCTTCAAGTCCCGACGGAAGGAGCGGAGATCAGGAGCCTGAAAAAATGCCTGAAAATGGGCCGAAAAAGCCCAGAAATGGCTTGAAAAATGGCCTGGGTTTTTTTGCTGTTTTGGGCCATTTTTCGGGCTGTTTTCAGGCCATTTTCCCGCACTCTGGAAACCAGAAGAGCAGCTGGCGAAGGCGTGCGTGCCCACAGAGAGGGCTCTGCGTGTGTTGTGGCCCGCCAGCAGCCTGCGCAGATTGTGGCTAATGACGAGGCTGGTGTGGTGTCGCGCCAGCAGCTTGCGCAGCCGGTGCTCGCGTCGGACAGCGAGGAGGCTAAAGAGGATGTGGTGCCAGAGGCAGAGACTCAGCCAGGGCCTTCAGAACCTCCAGAGGCTCCTTCAAGTGGAGAGAGCGAAGTGGAGGAACCTCTCCTCAATGCTCGAGCACGCAGGGCTGCCAAAAGGCAGGAGTGGCTACTCAGGAGGAGGAGATCTCCCCGAGAGTAAGGCTTGAGGATAATTGGCCACTCCCTTAGCCTATTTAAGTCGCACGCCGTTAGTAAGTTTCTTGCTGGAAACAACTTGTAATTATCATCAGAGCATTTTTGGAAAAGTCTTATCGTATCTTGTTTTCTGGGCTGGTTGCCAACCTTTGCCGGACTTTGGTTTATTCTTGCTACTTAATAAATTTGATAAGGACCGTTGGCGTGTGTCAATATCCTCGGGAATCCGGAGCTGGGGCAGAACAGTGTGCCACGCCTCCCGGGTATAGGGTTTCCTCCCTGAGCAGGGGGTTGGACTGGAAGACCTCCAAGGTCCCTTCCAGGTCTGTTATTCTGCTTTAAGTTTCTAACTGCAAAAGCTACTAGCCAGTGAAGCAGGCTATTACATGAAGCGGTGAGTTCTGTTTCAGTAAAGGTTTTGTAAGCGAACATCCTACGTAGCACAACACATACCCAGAATCATTAAAATACTAGCTCTTTAATGAAGCATTAAATCTACCAGGCGCCTCCTCTGAGGAGGAAGCCATACCTACATACTAACCGAGATCAATGCAATCAAGAGTGAAATGCCAATGCGTAGCACACCAGAACGGTCTTCTCCATTGACCGAATCAAGGCTGAAGGCAAATCCTTCATTCCATGCTTCCCCGATCACAGATTCGTAGAGTTGAAAGAGACCTTAGAAGAAAACATTACCAAGCAAGTATTTATTTTTTATTTTTTTTGAAAGCAAACAGGAATCTTAGTCAAAAGAGACCGGCCATACAACGCCAGGCATAAATAACCAGGAGCATTCATTTGGTTCAAAGCACAGAAAAGTTCATTTTTGCCACCTATACACCTATATCAAGGGGGATGCGGTGGCTCAGTGGCTAAGATGCTGAGCTTGTTGATCGAAAGGTTGGCTTTTCAGTGGTTCGAATCCCTAGTGCCGCGTAACGGGGTGAGCTCCCCTTACTTGTCCCAGCTTCTGCCAACCTAGCAATTCAAAAGCACATAAAAAAATGCAAGTAGAAAAATAGGGACCACCTTTGGTGGGAAGGGAACAGCGTTCCGTGCGCCTTTGGCATTTAGTCATGCCGGCCACATGACCACGGAGACGTCTTCGGACAGTGCTGGCTCTTCGGCTTTGAAACGGAGATGAGCAGCGCCCCCTAGAGTCAGGAACGACTAGCACATATGTGCGAGGGGAACCTTTGCTTTTTTAAGGGTCAACAGAATTCACAGGGGGGCTGGACCTGAGTCTCTTGTGGCTGCACAATGACGTCAAACTGATGACACGCTTAACTCCACTTTCCAGATTCTCCTATTCATCTCCTGCACACAAAACGATTATGAAGTGTGTTTGAACTCTGTTAGATCTCCAAGAGGGTGGAGTTGCATAGTTCTGCGATCCAGCCAGTGCTGTCACATAACTGATTTTGTATAAAAAAGAACACCGCTTGGGGGGGGGGGGGCGCCAAAAGCCCCACTAAGCAGGTATATACAAAAGTATGAAGGCTATTGCTTAACGCATTGTAAATCGCCCTGAGTCTCCGGAGAAGGGCGGCATATAAATCGAACCAATAAATAAATAAATAAAGCAGTCACCTAGACTAAACTGGAGTTGGGTAATTAATTGATCAAGCTTTCTATCATCTCGGCTTGCATTAATGTGCCCACCGCACATTAAATTGCCAGAGAGCACATTGTTGGGACATGTGATCTGTAGACCGCAATTATGGTTCCTTCCTCCTGGTCTCTTGCCCAAAGCAGTTTCTCAGCTGCATGGACATCTGAACCCAGTGGTGAAATGTAAAATTTGTTACTACCGGTTCTGTGGGCGTGGCTTGGTGGGGGGAGGGTAATATGACTGGGTGGGCGTGGCCAATTTTTTTTTTTTAACTTTTAAAAGCATTTTTTTCTACAACCTCTTCGGCCGAAGAGGTTACAAGGAAAAAATGCTTTTAAAAGCCTCTGACGATCCCAGCTGAGCCGCTTGATCATCAGAGGCTTGGTTTTTTTTTTTTACTTTTAAAAGCATTTTTTCGGCAGAAGAGGTTGTAGAAAAAATGCTTTTAATAGTAAAAAAAAAAAAGCCTCTGATGATCGTGCGGCTCAGCTGGGCATGGGGGGGGGGCCCGCAGGGATTTTTGCTACCGGTTCTCCGAACCACCCGCCGCCATTGCTACCGGATCGGGCGATCCGGTCTGAACCGGGAGCATTTCATCCCTAATCTGACCCCAAAACTCCCAGCAGCAGCTATGCCAGCAAGGAATTCTAGGAATTATTATTATTTTTATTATTAGTCATATTTCTATGCCGCCCACTCTCCGAGGACTCTGGGCGGCTTACACCAAAGACAGTATACTAAATAGCATATTGCCCCCAACAATCTGGGTCCTCATTTTATCCACCTCGGAAGGATGGAAGGCTGAGTCAACTTTGAGCCGGTGAGATTTGATCCGCTGATCTGCTGAACTAGCAGTCAGCTGAAGTAGCTGCAGTACTGCACTCTAACCACTGCGCCACCTCGGCTCTTTGAAGCTCACACACCTGGAAGTTGTGTGAATCCAGCCATGAAATAACACATGTGATTTTCTTTTTTGCAACTAATCAAACAGAGACCCTGGTAGTAAGAGCCTTGGTAGTACAGGGGTTTAAGGCACCCTGTTATTAAGCTGCTTAAGACCAGCTGCCTGCAATTACTGCAGGGTTCGAATCTCGCCAAGGCTCAAGGTTGACTCAGCCTTCCATCCTTTCTAAGATAGGTGAAATGAGGACCCAGTTTGTGGGGGCAATAAGCTGACTTTGTATAAATATACAAAAGGATGAAGGCTATTGCTGAGCACATTGTAAGCCGCCCTGAGTCCTCGGAGAAGGGCGGCATATAAATCAAATTAAAAAAAAAAAAGACCCAACCTAGAACCAAGGAGAAATTTCCTGATCGATAGAACAATTAACCAGTGGAAAGATTTGCCTCCAGAAGTTGTAGATGCTCCATCACTGGAAGTTTTTAAGAAGAGATTGGGCAGCCATTTGTACGAAATGGTACAGGGCCATGATGGAGAACCTATGGCACGCGTGCCCAAAGTGGCACGTGAAAGCCATGTTGCCTGACACGCTCGGCCTTGCCTGTTTGTCTTCCGGGTTCCTGGCATGCATGCACACACGTCGATTAGCTGTCTTTCACGCCCGTGGCAGTGCCAAAAACCAAATGCTCGCCCGGCCAGCTGAATGTCAGATTGTCACTGATAAAATAACTTCCTTCCTTTTGGTTCTTGTCTGCTTGTGCAAAGACGAAAGAGAAGGAAGTACAGGTAGTCCTTACCTTACAACAGTTGAAAGTTACGACGTCACTGGGAAAAGTGGCGCTTTTCCACACTTATGACCACTTTTCACACTTAGCCCCATGGTCATGTAACCAAAATTTGGATGTTTGGCAACTGCTTCATATTTATGCCGGTTGCAATATCCCTGGATCACGGGAACCCCTTTTGCGACCTTCTAACAAGCAAATTCAACGGAGAAGCCAGGTTGACTTCACAACCGTGTTACTCACTCAAGAGCTGCAGTGATTCGCTTAACAACCGTGGCAAGAAAGGTTGCAAAACGGGGCAAAGTTCACTTAACAACTGTCTCATTGGCAAACAGAAATGTTGGCGCTCAATTAGGGATTGACGGTTACCTGTGTGAAATGTTCCCTGTAAATCAGCAATGCTGGCTTATTTTACACAAAAGGTAGCCATCGCACACGAAACATATTTGCGAGTAAAGTAACCGAGCCATTCGTGGTCCTTGACATTTGCTATATCAGACACAAAATAAATGAGGCAGAGGAGGAAAGGAAACGTTATTCTCCTTTCCATTTTTCCTTTCCTGAAAGAATGACGCCCGAGTGATAATTAAATCTGCATTTATGTGTGTCTAATTCAATAAAACGCAGCAGCGTAATTTGATAAGAGAAGTCTCACGAAGCAGCCACAGTGATAGGGTTGACTTTGAGCTGCTGTGAAAAGACTCCTCCATAAAGTGCAAATGTGATTATTAATTTTTTAAAAATCGTGAATCCATTTGCAAATAAAATGTTTTATGTGTGTGTGTGTGTATGTATATATACACACACACACACACATATATACACATACACACCGTGTTTCCCCGAAAATAAGACCCTGTGTTATATTTTTTTTGAACCCCGAAATAAGTTCTTGGCATTATTTTCGGGGAGGTCTTATTATTTTGGGGCCAATGGAGCAAGATGGGGCTCCTCTTGCCATCCTACCTGATTTCCAACTCTGCATTTAAATATTTTCGGGGAGAGCTTATTTTCGGGGGGAGGCTTATTTTAGCGCATGCGCTCAAAAGCCTGTTTGGACTTATTATCAGGGGATGTCTTATTAATTCTCCTTCTTTCATATTTGGGAAAATAGGCAGTATTTTAAAATACTTACAAATCTTGATAAACTGCTTTTTTAATATCCGTCCACAGATGTACATTAGCACTAAAGACAGCAAAGCCACTTCGTTTGTAAAATACCAATGAAATGCGAAACTTGCTGGGGAACCAGAAACAACAGAGATCACTGTTGTTTTTTTAAAAAAAAAAAATGGATCTGTTTAAACCCAGATCATTAATAGCAATAGCAATTAGATTTATATACTGCTTCATAGTGCTTTACAGCCCTCTCTAAGCAGTTTCCAGAGTCAGCCTATTGCCTTCAAGAATCTGAGTCCTCATTTTAATGGTCCTCAGAAGGATGAAAAGCTGAAACACTCTTGAGCTGGTAAGGATCAAACTGCTGGCAGTTGGCAGAGTTAGCCTGCATTTCTAACCACTGCGCCACCACAGCTTTAGGATAGGGAGCCAGTTTCGTGCAGTGGTTAAGATGCTAGCCTAGAAACCAGGAGACTGTGAGTTTTAGTCCCACCAGCTAGGTGACTTTGGGCCAATCACCAGGAGATGGTGAGTTCTAGTCCCACCTTAATAGAGCCAAAATATTGTATGCAAGCAAACATATGGAAATGGTTAAAAAAAAAAAAAAGTGCATTGACAAACTCTACAAGAAGCCTTTAATTTGTTTAAGCCACAGCTCTTTTACACGTGTGAGTGTGTTGGGGAGGGTGTATTGTTTTATCAGGGCAGGGCAGCGATTATAAATGGCAGGAAGCCCTTTAATTAATTGCTACTTATAGCTCCAACCAAGTAACGATTCAGAAGCAGGTCGTGTCAAGGGCCCTGAACGGTTGGTCTTTGCTTGAAGGCCTGGAAACGGAAGGTGAAGAGATGCAGGTTTTTCTCCCAAGAGCTGCGTTGGTTTGGTTCTTGGCAGTTTTCCCCCTGCGTGTTCTCCTCCATTACGTTCAAAAAAACCAGCAGCGCCAACTGTGTTGCAAATGGACTTACCGGGACCATGCATTCACTCCTCCACAAGGCACTCTTGAGTGATTTAAGCCTCATTCACCGTCCATCCACACTTAAAAACTTGGAGAGCACCATTGCCTGATAAAATCAGTGGTCTTTTTTTTTTTTTTTTTAATCAGCAAGCCAGGCTAAGAGAAGCATTCGTAACATGACATGGCTTAAACGCACATCTTGCACTTGTCACACGCACACACACTGGCTATTTTAATTAGCACAGCCAGCGACGAGGAAAGCTGTTGAGCGTACAGCTAACAGTATTTGCATGCTAACCTCCCTTCTGTCTCCATCGCTCGGTTCTAGCACAGCGTCGGAAAATGTCCGCGTAAGCAGAAAACATTTCCATGGCAATTGTAACCAACGTGGAAGAGGCAGGGAGCTGCACCAACTAAGAAATAATTAGAATAAGAAATAATTAGCAAGGCAAGGCACACGTGACGGCAATCAGCGAGAATGTTTCACTTGGTTTAGAAACTAGTTCTCGGAAGCATTGTTCCCTGCCTTTCCAATTCATGCCCCAATTAATCTTCCCCTCGATTGTATAATGCTTAAATTTCCTTTAACCTTGAGTCTCTGCTTGGCGTTGGAGGTAGTTGCCTTCTGCTTTGTCCATTTGGCATTAGGGCAGAGTCGAGTTCTTTGAATTTTTGCGATGCAAAAGATAAATTAAGCCCAGCCTTTAGCTTCATAGGAGATGGTGAGAACAGTTCTGCATGAGAGCCAGAAAAAGATAGACAGTAGATTGTTGTTGCTAGTCGCAAAGTCATGTCCGACCCATTGCGACCCCATGGACAACGTTCCTCCAGGCCTTCCTGTCCTGTACCATCCTCTGGAGTCATTTAAGTTCACGCCGACTGCTTCAGTGACTCCATCCAGCCACCTCGTTCTCTGCCGTCCCCTTCTTTTCTTTTGCCCTCAATCTTTCCCAGCATTAGGCTCTTCTCCAGGGAGTCCTTCCTTCTCATTAGGTGACCAAAATATTTGAGTTTCCTCTTCAGGATCTGGCCTTCTCAAGAGCAGTCAGGGTTGATCTCCTCTAGGACTGACCAGTTGGTCGGAACCTTCTTTTTACCTTTTAAAAGCATTTTTTTACTACCGGTTCGGGCAAATAGGTAGTAAAAAAAATGCTTTTAAAAAGTAAAAAAAAAAAAAAAGAGGCTCTGACGATCGTGCTAAATGCTAAAAAAAGTTTCTTAAAAAGTTACCACGATCGCGCGTCGCTCATCTGATCGTCGGAACCGGCCCAAACCGGTAGCATTTCACCCCTGGTCTGTAGGGTTCTTGGTGCTCTCTTGAGCTTGGTGGTTTCCTTGCAGATGTTTCATCACCCAACTAAATAACTTCATCAGTGCTAGGAGGGAGAGTGGGATTTGTTCTCTGTTTAGTCTCTGTCCCACTCCCTGATAATCTTTTCTCGGAATTTATGGCAGCCTCATCTTTGCTATTTCCCCTTAGTCCTTTGTTCTTTATCATGTCTTTTGTTAGCTAATGAAAAGCCGTCTTTGAAAATCCCTGCTGTTTGATGTTTTTAGAGCAGTCACAGCACTTCGTATCCTTTTTTTTCTTTTAAAGAACTTTTGTTTTGCCTCTTACATATTTTTAAGGTGTTTTTCCAAGCAGTCTTTAAAAGGCCATGTAATTTTTTGGGGGGGTGTATGTGTTTTGTTTTGTTTTTTTAAAGTTGCCTGATTTTCAGACGATAATGCAGCTTGGCGTAAGAAACAGGTCTTAAGTTAAACGACAGTCTCTTCTCTTTTCCTCCTCCACCACCAGCAAAACAGAAATTAGAAGACCGATTGGCAGCTGCAGCAAGAGAAAAACTAGCCCAAGCTTCCAAAGAATCGAAAGAGAAACAGCTTCAAGCGGAACGAAAGAGAAAAGCCGCCCTCTTTTTGCAGAACCTGAAGAATCCACTGGCAGACATGGAAGTTGACAAAATGGAGGAAAGTGCCTTTAACATGGAGGTGAGCAAAGGAGACACTCTTTACACTGCAGGGGGAATTTGTGATGGCAGGTGGGGGAAATCTTGAGAGAGGGGGCAAAGAGATGCTGCCAAGGGAAGTGTTGGGAAAAGAGACTGCATAACCCAGAGCTGCATAACAGATGGAGAAAGATGCTCAGAAGGGACCCTCCCTAGTTTCTCAAGCTGTAAAGGAGGTGACTATAATGGTGTGTGGGAAAGACCTCGGGGTGGGGGAGAGAGAGAGAGAGAGAGAGAATAATAAGCAATCAAATCATACTAGGAAACAATATAAATCATAAGGATACAGCAATGAGTTACAGTCATAAGTGGGAGAGGATCGGTGATGGGAACGATGAGAAGATTAATAGTAATAGTAATGCAGACTTAGTGAATAGTTTGACAGTGTTGAGGGAATTATTTGTTTAGCAGAGTGATGGTGTTCGGGGAAAAACTGTTCTTGTGTCCAGTTGTTCTGATGTGCAGTGCTCTATAGCGTCATTTTGAGGGTAGGAGTTGAAACAATTGATGTCCAGGATGCGAGGGGTCTGTAGATACTTTCACAGCCCTCTTTTTGACTCGTGCAGTATACAGGTCCTCAGTGGAAGTTACGTGTGACAGTTGACTACACTTGGGAAACTTCCGACATGTTGCTCCTAATAAATAACTGGATTTCTTTTGAAACTTGGCTTGAGGCTCGTGAGTTAATTAGAGGCTCATGAGTTAACTAGGACATTCGTGGGAGCTCTGACAAAGAGACAGCATACCCCACAGCTTCATAATGGATGGATAAGGAGGCTCAGAAGAGATCCTCCCTAGTTTCTCATCCTGTAAAGGACATAGCTGTAATGGTATGTGCGAAAAGCCTTGGGAGATGAAGCAAAATCACATGATTATTTAGGGACCAGTCAGATAAGAGAAGGCATGGCTCCCAGCTGCATAATAGGTGAAGAAAGAAACTCAGAAGGGACCCTCCCTAGTTTCTCAGGTTGTAAAGGAGATAATGGAAGATTTGTACTTTCAGACTTGCAAGATTCTATTGATGTAGCTTTACGATAAAGTAGAATTACTTCCTCTGTTCGTGTTTCCCATCTGGGTCCACCTTAGTAAGGCTGACAAAATTTGCCAAGAGGCTGTTTTTAAGGGCAGGCAATGGGAGAGCTACCAGTACTGCTGAAAACATTAACGTTGACTGAAATTGAGTAAGGAGTAACTCTTTAAAGAAAGGAAGGAAAAAAATTGTCTAAAATGAACGACACATTGGTCTTTGGGGATGTAAGGAATTGTGATAAATGGACTCGGCTTAATCTTCCTGATATCGCCAAAGTGAGGCAAACCATCCATGTTTAAAGGGCAGTTTTTTTTCTATTTGCTAAACTATGGGGAAAAATAAACAAGGGACGCGGTGGCTCAATGACTAAGACGCTGAGTTTGTCGATCGAAAAGGTCAGCAGTTCAGCGGTTCGAATCCCTAGTGCCGTGAAACAGGTGTCAGGTTTCGTTGCTATCTTAAATAAAAAATATGCAAGTAGAAAAACAGGGACCACCTTTGGTGGGAAGGGAACAGCGTTCCGTGCGCCTTTGGCGTTGAGTCATGCCGGCCACAGGACCACGGAGACGTCTTCAGACAGCGCTGGCTCTTCGGCTTTGAAATGGAGATGAGCACCGCCCCCTAGAGTCAGGAATGACTAGCACATATATGCAAGGGGAATCTTTACCTTTTAAGCTATTGGGAGGGGGAGGGGGAAATGCTAAGATTTGCATTTCTAATAAAAGCATACATTATTTGCATTTCCCAAACACGTCCTTTGAACCGGAGTATAATTATCCCTCCGGATCACAACATATTTTTCATGGAGCAGCATTGCCTTGGGGGGGCACACACCAAGACGTGTTCAAAAATGCTCATGTATTGGAGAACGCACTTGCAGTAATGGAGCCTATTAGGATAAATCCATAGACATGTAAACAAATGTGTTTATGCCGGATGAAATGAGGAATTTTCCTCCCCTTCCCAAGGGTTATTAAGATTTACTTAAGACTCTGTAATTGAAAAAAACTCGCAAACGTCCGTCCGTTAAAAAACTTGCAACGTCGTCTGAGTTCTCCGCATATTCTTCAGTCCTGGAGTTGTTGTTTTTCTTGTTTAAGATTTGGAATTTTCTTTTCTTTTCTTTTTTCCAGTCGAGGTCAGGCATTTCAGGCAACATTGCATGCTAAAAGCAAAGCCAACGGTGGGACTGATACTATTTTTGAATAAGTATTGAGGGTGTTTCTAGCCCTCAGCATGTACCAGGCAAGAAACAGCTTTGAAAACCGGAGGCAAGAAACTCACTTTGCTAACTTTGCGTCACCCTTAATTCCGTCGAGGCAGTGCATTAGAACCGATAGAAGCTTCTGATTTATTAATTACTGCTTTTCTTTGTCTTGCTTGTTTAGAAAAGGGTGGATCTGGGATCTGAAGCAAAGGGGGAAAAAAACACTATGGGGACGTAGCGTTGCCAGGAGCAACCTAAGAACTACAGTTCTGAAAATAATTGTCCCAGGAAACTTGGGGACTTGCTAGCGCTCCTGAAAACAAGTTTGGGGGCCTCAAAAACCAGGGCAGAAAGAACTCAAATTAAATTGCTAAGGAACAAAAGCATATTGTGCTTGATCTTTGGCATCCGAGAGCTGGCAGCAGCTGTCCAAGCGTTCTCATTAGGGGGAAAAATAAAATAGTCTGTATTGAGGAAATAAGATTTCTTTTTCCCCTCTCTCCCTCTAAGGGATGATCAGTCATAGCCGAAACCCCCAAGGAGCAGGTGGTACTTTGGCTCTTCTGATCTATTTATTTAATCATCCCTGCCTGCGGTTGGGAGGCTGGCAGGGAAGTTGGCATTTTGCAAAGTGCCCACTCTTCCGTGCCTATAACGGGAAAGCTTCGGAAGTATGTGGGAGAGATACTGGTAGGCACAGATTCTCCTAGTCAAAGTTGGGAGGTGGTTGGTTTCCAAGCTACTGTAACCAAGTGGAGCAGTAAGGACTTCTCTCCTTTGTCTTAGATCGGAGTTTCTCAACCTTGATAACTTTTAAGATGGGTGGGCTTCAACTCCCAGAATTCCCCGGCCAACAAGCTGAAGTTGACTTGAAGTCCATCCATCTTGCATCCAACCAATCATAAGTACCTCTCTCCTTATCTTAGATCAGCGTTTCTCAACCTTGATAGCTTTTAAGATGGATAGACCTTAACTCCCAGAATTCTCCAGCCAGAAAGCTGAAGTTGAAGTCCACCCATTTTATGTCAAACCAAATTCAACCAAGTGGAACAATAAGTACTTCTCTCCTTTTAACTTAGATCAGTGTTTTTCAACCTTGGCAGCTTTTAAGACGGGTGGACTTCAATTCCCTAGCCACCAAGCTGAGGTTGATGTTGAGTTGAAGTCCACCCATCTTAAAATAGAATTAGAATAGAATAGAATTCTTTATTGGCCAAATATGATTGGACACACAAGGAATTTGTCTTTGGTGCAGATGCTCTCAGTGTACATAAGGAGAATAAAATACATTCATCAAGAATAAAAAGATACAACACTTAGTGATAGTCAAGTTACTAATAAACTATCAAATCGTACTAGGAAACAAATAAACAATATAAATTGAAAGATACAAGCAACATATAGTCATAAGTGGGAAGAGATAAATACTAGGAAGGAAGAGAAGAATAATAGTAATACAGTCTTAGTAAATTGTTTGACAGTGTTGTGGGAATTAATTGTTAAGCAGAGTGATGGCGTTCGGGAAAAAACTGTTCTTGTGTCTAGTTGTTCTGGTGTGCAGTGCTCTATAGCATCGTTTTGAGGGTAGGAGTTGAAACAATTTATGTCCAGGGGTCTGTAGATATTTTCACAGCCCTCTTTTTGACTCGTGCAGTAGACAGGTCCTCAATGGAAGGCAGGTTGGTAGCCATGTTTTTTTCTGGAGGTCTAATGATCCTCTGTGTTTGTCTTGTTGAGTTGCAGAGCCAAGCCAGACAGTTATGGAGGTGCAGATAACAGACTCAATCATTCCTCTGTAGAACTGAATCAGCAGCTCCTGGGGCAGTTTCAGCTTTCTGAGTTGGCGCAGAAAAAACATTCTTTGTTGTGCTTTTTTGATGACGTTTTTGATGTTAGGTGTCCATTTTAAATCTTGAGATATGATAGAACCTAGAAACTTGAAGGTCTCTACTGTTGATACTGCATCGTCTAGTATTGTAAGAGATGGTAGTATAGGAGGTTTTCTTCTAAAACCCACCACCATTTCTACGGTTTTGAGTGCATTTAGTTCAAGATTGTCCTGGTTGCACCACAAGGCTAGTTGTTCAACCTCCTGTCTGTATGCAGATTCATCATTGTCTTGAATGAGACCAATCATTGTTGTATCATCTGCAAACTTCAGTATTTTAACAGAGAGATCTTTTGAAATGCACTCGTTAGTATGTGGAGAGAAGAAAAGTTGCAGAGGTTGAGAAATCCTGCTTTATATCATGTGCCCAGTGAACATTTACAGACCCAACACAAGATATAGAACATTTCTGACCCTAGTTAAATTTTACCAAGCCTTAATTTCAACATATTTTAAGATTAAGACCAACATACTTCCAAAATATCCTCTTAAAAGCAACTGTTCCCATGGAAAGCTCCCATGGATGCTTTAACCTCCCAAGTCCAAGCATCCCCAGGCAGCATCACTGTCTGAATCCAAGAATGATTTACCTTGGGGCTCAGATGCCTCAAAAAGATTAGCCGATATTTCTAATTTTCATGAAAGAGTGTCATGAGGATCATGGTTTGTTTCCTATCCCAAAAGAATTCGTCTAATCTCTGGGCATTATAACCATTGCCTCTTCCTTTTGCAAGCCAACAAAACCAATAATTAAACTCGCTCTTTGGGGGGAAAATTTCGCTTGCCAGAATATTTTTGTGCGAATGTTCCTAACGGCAAATCCTTGGGATTCTTTTCCTGTGGTTTCTTGAGCCAAAGGCATGAGATCCGTGACCTTTGACACGTAAAAAAAGCGAGACCGTGTGAAAGGCAGAACCATTCACCTTGGATCGCATCTGGAAAGTCAGTTTAAGAAATCATTTGGATCTTGATTACACTCGATTTAACTGCAAGCTTTAAACTGCAGGCGTGTTTTGTGTTGATAAGAAAAAAGGCCCTTCTCTTAAGTCTTTTAAACTTAATTGCTCTGCAAGCTTTGGCAAAGATGCCCATAAAACTGTTGGATGGGTTATCAGGTTTGAATTGCTGCTGCAAAGCTGGAGCTGAGATCTCCTGGTATCTAATTCTGCGAGATTGGTTTCAGCCTTCTGACAGTTTTTTTAGTTCATGGACCAAAAACTTGGAGAATCACAATGGAAACCGTTGTGTAGCAACAAGCTGCTAACCGAATGTGTAAACACCCAGCCAGTGGTTTCTTCAGCAATCTGTGTTTAAGCAGAACATGACCTGACCCTGATATCTGAATCCTATGATTATATGTGTATAAGGTAAAGGTTCCCCTCGCACATACGTGCTAGTTGTTCCTGACTCTAGGGGGCGGTGCTCATCTCCGTTTCAAAGCCGAAGAGCCAGCGCTGTCCGAAGACGTCTCCGTGGTCATGTGGCCGGCATGACTCAACGCCAAAGGCGCACAGAACGCTGTTCCCTTCCCACCAAAGGTGGTCCCTATTTTTCTACTTGCATTTTTTTTTAACGTGCTTTCAAACTGCTAGGTTGGCAGAAGCTGGGACAAGTCACGGGAACTCACCCCGTTACGCGGCACTAGGGATTCGAACCACTGAACTGCCGACCCTTTCGATCGACAAGCTCAGCGTCTTAGCCGCTGAGCCACCGCGTCACTTTTCCGCATCATTTTCTGGTTCTCAATTTCAGGGACTCTTCACAGCCCTGAGCTTCCTTATTATCTTGTTCTGATTTTATTTGATTCTTGAGGGGTGGTTCTCCCCCCCCCCTTGTTCTTTCATGTTTGGGCCATTGTTTTGCTCTTAGGGCAGAGGTCTTTTCTCTTTCTGGTGTGAAACTTCCAACACATCTTTGGGTAATGACATCTTGAGCAAACTCAGTAGAAGGATCATAAATTCTCCATCACCAGGGGAGAATAAACATTATCTTAGCAAGAATGTGACGGCTGCTTGGAGGATCTATATTACAGCCGTCTGTTTACCAGTAATGAAGACAGAGCTATATCTTAAAACCTAGGGTTTTAGGGTTTTTTTTTCCTTCCTGGGACGGGAAAATCCGATTCAATTAAAATTTCCATCACTTCTTTCTAAGCTCGTGAAAGCACATCAGCTTAAGGATTGAAGTATAAATCAGAGGCCAGTGACTTAAATCTAAGACTTCTTGTATGCAGAATAGCAGCGAGAGCATCTTAGTGTATAAGTTTGATGTGGGTTTTTCTTTTTTTTTTCTTTTTTTTTTTATCCAGGCAGACAATCTGCCTTAGGTATTTTGGAGTAAAGTGCTTAAACCCCAAAAAGAATAATATTCTTAGCTTAATTCTTGTGAGTCCATGGATGGTCTGAATTATCAATTCAGAGATAGCTTCCGAGCTACGAATGATGTTCCTTCAGGTGGTTGTTGAGAGAGATTCCTATACTCTCCATGAATCGGAGGCTTCAAGAAGAGAAAAAAAATGTGATGCTTCTACTAAAAATAACTGGAATTGTATGTAAATGAGGCTTCTTTGTTTTAAATCTCCTCTAATAGCTTTTGTGTTTTTAATAGCACTCTTTGTGGTTATTAACAAGCACATGGAAATGCAGATTTCAAAAGATAATGAATATCTTTAATTGCTCCCAAGCAACAATTCTTGTAATTTAAAGCGGTGGGTGTGAATGACATATTCAATTGTATATGATTAGCCCACTAACAAATTTCAAGGGTCCCTGTCAACCATCACCCATCCTGCCCTTCCTTCCTTCCTTCCCTCTTCATTTCGTTTAAAACTATTTTGAGAGCTTGTTCTTTGAGTGGAGCAATCTTCAAGTTTGGTCGTTTTGTTACAGATGACGCGGGGTGCATCTGATGTGGTTGAGAATTAGAACGTGCACCTTGTTGACAATTTAGATGAATTTATGACAGTGAAAGAGACTTAACTCGCCTTCTTTTTTGGGAGTTGGGCCTGGATCTGAAACTGGAGAAGACACACTTCTTTGGCAAAGGTGGCAAAATAGTGTTCGCAGCGGTGACATTTCAAGTAGAGCAAAGACGTGTGATCTGCATGTCCGTCAAGTTCTCCTTGAAGGTGGAATCTTTGAAACCTTGTCCTGTCCTAAGATAGGTGGACCTGGACTTACTCCTTGTCTTCAAGCTCTTGAGAGATGAGACAACCTTAGCATAGACCAATGGTTCTCAACCTTTTTTTGGCTATATGCCACCTAAGCATCTCTAAAATCCCATTTCCCCCTCCCCCCCCCCGTGACATATAATTCTTACTATTCAAAAAGTGAACTCCTACTCATGCGGAGGAAGCCTAAAAGGCCATTAACTTGGTTTAAACAAGGTTCCAAATTGCCCCCATTAAATAATAAAGAAAATTTTAGAATGTGCAGAAATGAATAGATTAACATTGAGAATAAAAGATAAAAGAGGAATTGACGTATTTCAAGACATGGGAAAGTTTTTATGATTGGTTAGAAAAGAAATATAAATAAAGATAGAGAAAGGAAGTGGATAGAGAAAAGACAAGTAAGAGAAAAGACAATAAAAAGAATAGAAACTCAGATGACGCCTGGGTAAATGGAAAAGGGGGGGGGAGAGAAAAAGTGTTACTATAAAAGTGTACATGAATGATAAAACGGATGTGGTTATTAAACAAAAAAGAATTTGAAATGAAGATATATGTAAATAGAAAATCGGGGCTGCTCGAATACCATTCTAGATTAAATTGAAAATGGATACAACAAAGAAGTGGGGAGCAGAGAGAGGGAAGGAGGGGAAAGGAGAGGAAGAAAAGGGAGGGGAAAGGAGATTAGGACAGAGTGTTAGAAAGGGAGGAAGAAGAGAGGAGCGGGGGAAGCGAAGGGGAGGAGAGGAGGAATAAAGAAAGTAGAAAGGGACAGAAGAAAAAAGAGAGAAGAAGAAGAGGAAAGGTTGCGGTAAAACAAAGAAGAGGAAATGGTAAAAGGGCAGCCCCGAACAAAAAAAAATGAAAGTTAAAGGATAAGATGAATGATCAATGATTAATGATGGATAAGAGACTGTACACTTAAATATGTTTATGAGAAATAAAAATAAAAAATGTTAAGCCAAAAAAAAAAAATCAGTTTGCCCCCCTGTGGGGTGTGGGCCCCACATTAGGAACCACTGGTATAGACAATCTTGTGTGGGTGTCTTCTCCACATAACAGCTTTTGATGAGAAGAGGCAGGGAAGAAGGAGCACAAGATAAGTGAGGTTGTCTCAGGGAGGCTGAAGAACCTCATCGTTTGATGATGGATTTTTCTTCCCCGGAATATTTTCTAGACACCTTAAAACAATCTTTTTGGAATACGTTTGAAAAAAAAAATGTCCATCAGTCATGTGCAGTAGCTTGTGAATAGCTCAGGGATGGATGACATTCACATATATAAAATATATGATGGAGTTTTTATTTTGAGAATAGAATAGAAAATAGAACAGAGTAGAGTAGAAATAAGAAGAGAAGAGAATAAGAGAAGGAATGGAATGGAATGGAATGGAATGGAATAGCATAGCATAGCATAGCATAGCATAGCATAGCATAGAATAGAATAGAATAGAATAGAATAGAATAGAATACTTTATTGTCACTTTGAATGTACACTAATCGGCATACGTTAAAATGAAATTACATTGCATACAGCTCTCAAAGGTTCTCCACTTCTAATATAAACATAAACATGACTAAACAAACAAACAAACAAATAAATAAGCATGTACCAAGAGAAACAAATCTTACAAGTTTACCAGAAGAGCCTAGCGTGTTGTGTGAACCATGGCATGATAATGTTCTGTCCCCCTTCCCTACACAGGCAAACACACAACCAGGCACGCCTGCCAAGGTTTTATTATGCAATCAGACTAGAATCCCTTGCAGATAAGAGTTTTGGCAGTAAACTGCGAAATGCCTGCCAAGTCAGTTTTCACTCACAGTCAGCAAGAGAGAGTTTATCCTCAGTCCGATCCAGTAGCAAAAAAGTAATCCACAAAGCAAGAGTTAGCCAAGGTCCAATTCAAATATGTACAAGCCAGATTTCAGGTAACGCGATGTGACTCTCAGGTTTTTAACTTTGACTGTCACAAAGCCTGAAGAGCAATCACACCCACTTTTATTCCTTGTGGGGTGTGGCCCAGTGACTCAACTCAATCTCTGGCCCTCCCACGCCTCTTTCATTGCTGCGCGCGCTTCTCCCTCCGACGCTGCCTGGGATCAAGCCAGGATTCATCATCCTCACTCCCTATCTGTTGTTGTTCCAATATGCTTTCCTCCTGGCATATCCCAGGCTGTTCCTCTTGGCCTTCGGATGGAACCTGAGGCATTGCCAGAGAGGAGGGTCCTGGAGAGGGAGGACCTCCTTGTCAGTTCCTCCCCATCACCTTCTGAGTCCTCTTCCTCTGTTAGGACAGGCTCGGGAATCGGGGTCACAACAGATACCGACATTCATAGATTCATAGATCTGGAAGGGAACTCGGCAATCTTCTAGTCCAACCCTATATGTTGTGCAGACCCAGTTAGTGTGCAAAAATCCACAATCAGCAGCTGCCACCTTGCTGAGGGCCTTTTTGAAAATACGCAAAATACTCCCTGAAGTGGTTGGCTTTTTATTCTTTATCCTTTGCCTTGTTATCCTTACCTTGTGAATGATGGTCTAAATTCATTACACGCCACTCACTTCAAAAGACTTTTACCTATTTGGCAAAATGCAAAATGTCGGGAAGGGATCAAGGTTTTGAACCAGGCTCTGACATTCGTCGTCCTTAGAACTGCGGCTCTTCTTTACCGCCGAAGTTATATATCCTTTGAAACTTTTGGATTCTGCCTCTGCTCACCTCCTCCCTTTATGTTTTCTGATATGGTAATGGGCTGTCACTGTAACCCTGATTTGCTACAGGTTTATAAATGTTAGTAAGCACTTATCCAGCTTTTGCATCCCAGGGTTTAGCTGGCAGTTTCCATTTGCTGTATATCAACCCAAGCTGGTCAATAACCCTGGCAAATCTAATAGACGTTGGAAGGGGGCCTGCATTCCTTCATAAACCAGGGATAATTGACATTCAGAGGGGGAGAATTGATTGCATAAAATGCCTGTAAGAACTCAAAAAGAGCTGCTCAAATACCTGTTAGCAAGCATTAACTCCGAGGGCTCCAGGTTGAAGAATGGGACGGCTAATCGCCCCTTTGCTTTGATTTCATCCCCGCTCCTGGTTTATGCTTTTCATTATCCTTCCCAAGATAACTTCCCATTTATCTTTGTTGCTAAATCTTGACTGACAGCTAGAAGCAGATCCCCTTTCCTCAAGGGAGAAAGGGTTTCTTGATGATATCTTTTGCAGCATCTTCAGCTTGGCCCGCGTTCCTTTTTTTTTTTTTTTGTAATGTGTGCGGTTTGTACGTTAGTGTCCATCATCACTTTTAAATGTGTGTGCGATTGATATGATTCATCCGCTGAATGTGCATTGGGTTTGTTGGTTTGTTTTTATACATTTTTGAACTGCCCATCTCCCTCCGAGAAAGACCCTTGGCCGTGTCTAGTAAAACCAGTGTTGGGTTTCAAAATTTTTTACTACCGGTTCTGTGGGTGTGGCTTGGTGGGTGTGGCATGGCTTGGTAGGGGTGGCTTGGTGGGTGTGACGGGGGAAGGATGCTGCAAAATCTCCATTCCCACCCCACTCCAGAGGCAGGATATTGTAAAATCTCCATTCACACCCCACTCCAGGGGAAGGAATACTGCAAAATCCCCATTTTCTCTCAATCAGCTGGGAATTGGGAGGCAGAGAATAGATTGGGGCAGGGCCTGTCAGAATTTTTACTACCAGTTCTCCGAACTACTCAAAATTTCCACTACCGGTTCTCCAGAACTGTCAGAACCTGCTGAAATACACCTCTGAGTAAAATGTTAAAATACAAAAAAAGCACATGAGAATTAAATTAAAATCTTTAAAAATTTAGGATTGGAAACGAGGCAAGATGCTGGACCCTATTAAAATTAGTTAAAGGGGCAATGGGAGGTTCTCTCAGGACCCCACAGCTGTGTGGGCTTCGCACACAAGGTCAGTTGATCAAGTAAAGGTAGTTCTTGACTTATGACTGGTTGCTTAGTGACTTCAAAGTTGCGACGGATCCCCCAAAACAGGGCTTACAACCTAACTTACAAGTTCCGATGTCTGGAGAGCTGCAATCCTGGGGCCAAATTTTGGACACCTGGCACACCTGTCCACACTTACGACCATTTGCAGCGTCCTGCAGTCACATGACATTTTACAAGGTGTTTTCTTCCAGAAACTGGTACCTCCTTCCATTTTCCAGCAAAAAAAAACCAAAAACAACATCCGCCAACACATGGCCCATAGAGGACAACAGATTCACCTAACAAAACTGCAGCATTTGTTTAACAAACCACTGCCCAAAATGTCATCAAATCGAATTTGGTCGGGTTGGTGTTACAACTCACGTGACAATACTGGTGACTCAGCGGGTTCAGTCGCTGTCGTAAGTCGAGGACTACCTGAAGAGATGCCGACTCCCTTCTCCCCTGTGCAGATTGTGGCTGATCCCGACGAAGAGGAGGCTGGTGTGGTGTCGTGCCAGCAGCCTGCGCAACCGGTGCTCGCGTCGGACAGCGAGGAGGCTGATGAAGATGTGGTGCCAGAGGCAGGGACTCAGCCAGGGCCTTCAGAACCTCCAGAAGCTCCTTTAAGTGAAGAAGATGAAGAGGAGCCTCTACTCGATGCACGGGTGCACAGAGCTACCAAAAGGCAGGAGTGGCTCCTCAGAGGAGGTCTCCTCGAGAGTAAGGCTTGGGGCTAATTGGCCACTCCCTTAGCCTATTTAAGGAGGAATGCCGACTGAAGCAAGTTGTAGGGAACAACTTTAGTTCACTCTCCTTCGCGTTTGGATTCTTTGCAAATTGCTTCTGGGCTTTCTGCCAACCATAGTAAGATTGTGATTACTTTTATCTTCGGTTTCTTGTAGGCTGTTAAGAAAGTTTATTAACAGCCTTTGTTTGAGAAAGACTGGGTTATTTTAGAAAATTAAGTTTTGTACAGACTTCGTGTGTGCTGCGTTCTGTGGGGTCCATAGCTGGGGCAGAACACCTGTCCGGACGACCATCTCTTCTTCTCGCTCCTTCTGCCGCCGGCTTTTTTCCAGGCGTAGAACATCAAAGGGTGCTCAAGAAACACCCGTCACCGATCTGTGTGGAAAAAAAACGAAGAGAGAAGAAAAACATGCCTTATCAGATTTTGCAGCGATTAAATGCTTCTTGAAGGAAAGCGACATTGTTTGCGCTTGGATGGCGGGACCGAATTCCGCCTTGGCTTCAAACAAAAGTATTGATTCCCTCGACACGGCTTGATAAAAACATTTCTAGGCTTCAGCTTTTGACATTTTAAGGACTCCTCGCCCGAAACTCCTTTCATTTCCAGAAGACGTTCCGATAGCTTTGTTTTACTTTATTTATTTTATTTTATTTTTATTTATTTTTTTTGCGATGGCTGCGGGGTTTTTTTTATTACTCTTATCAACCTTTTTTTCCCCCTCCCTCTGCCCCAAATAAATTTAAGTTAAGTTTGTTTATTTTATTTATTATTCAATTTATTTATTTATTTATTTATTATTCAAATTTCTATACCGCCCTTCTCCTTTCGGACTCAGAGCGGTGAACAGCCAATATAAAAAACATTTATACATAAATACGATTAAAAATAGATTTAAAATAATTAAATTTGGCCCATAGTTTAAAATTGTCAATTTAATATCCGTATCAAAATTTAAAACCAACCATAAAATCATAAAATCAAGAGAGAAACCTGTCACTGTTGGCCTCTCTTTATATATAAGTGGCTTGCCTTGGATAGCCCAATCGAGAAACTGCCAACCTCAGACAAGTAAGCTTAACACTAAACAATAGTCTAATCAAGGAGCCACCAAGCGCTCCCACCATCACTGGCAGGGCAAAGTATTGTATATAAACAGAGAGCAAACCCCACTCTCTTTTAGCACTGATGGTGTTACCTAAAAGGGTCTTGAAACATCTGCAAGAAAACAACCAAGCTCAAACAGCACCAACAATCCCACAGTCCTCCCCCCCCTCTGCAAACCCCACTCCCTTCTAGCACTGATGATGTTATCTAGTTGGGTAACGAAACATTTGCAAGAAAACAACCCAGCTCAGATAGCACCAAGGATCCCATAGGCCTCTCCCACCTCCTCCACTCAGCAAAACCCACTCCCTTCTAGCACTGATGATGTTATCTAGTTGGGTAATGAAACATCTGCAAGAAAAACCACCAAGCTCAGAGAGCACCAAGGACCCACGATCCTCCTCCCACTCCCTTCTAGCAATGATGATGTTACCTAGTTGGGTAATGTTCTTTCTGCACCAACTCAGGAAGCTCAAACTGTCCAGGGAGCTGCTGATCCAGTTCTACAGAGGAATTATTGAGTCTGTCATCTGCACCTCCATAACTGTCTGGTTTGGCTCTGCAACCCAACAAGGCAGACACAGAATCAGAGGATAATTAGAACTGCAGAAAAACCATGGCTACCAACCTGCCTTCCATGGAGGACCTGTATCCTGCAGGAGTCAAAAAGAGGGCTGTGAAAATATCTACAGACCCCTCGCATCCTGGACATAAACTGTTTCAACTCCTACCCTCAAAACGATGCTATAGAGCACTGCACACCAGAACAACTAGACACAAGGACAGTTTTTTCCCGAATGCCATCACTCTGCTAAACAAATAATTCCCTCAAACTATTCACTAAGTTTGCATTACTATTAGTCTTCTCATCGTTCCTGTCACCTATCTCCTTCCACTTATGACTGTATTTTGTTGCTTGTATCCTTATGATTTATATTGCTATTGTTTCCTGTTTGCTGATTTGTACCCTATGACTATCATTAAGTGTATCTTTTGATTCTTGACAAATGTATCTCTTCTTTTTATGTACACTGAGAGCGTATGCACCAAGACAAACTCCTTGTCCAATCACACTTGGCCAATAAAAAAATTCTATTCTATTCTATTCTATTCTATTCTATTCTATTCTATTCTATTCTATTCTATTCTATTCTATTCTATTCTATTCTATTCTATTCTAAAAAGAGTACTTTACAGCTCCCAGCATTTTTGATACTGGTTTTATAATCAGAGAGCTCAAGCCCCGTGACTTATTTCTTCAAATGCTGGAAATAAACTTCTCTTCCATCTCCCATCTTTCTCTCTCCCCCCCCCCCGCCCCTCTCCCCCAATGAAACATCTTACCCTCTCTTCTGCCCTGACATGTCTCTCGTGCATTTCTGTCTTCTACACTTCAGCAAAACGTTTTGGCGTTTTAATTAGAGCTTTTTCGGCTCCCTTGACAGATGTCTCAGCACCGGGGACCCGTTTTTGATTTTTATCCTAAGCAAAGCTTTCTCGAGAGTCTGCTGTGAAACTTCAGAAAATGCTGCTCAGGAAGGCGGGGGGGGGGATGGTCATTTCCCCCTCCTCCTCCTCCTCCTCCCCCCTCCCCCTTCGGTTCTTTTCATGCATTGAAAAATCTTGCTTTATCCGTGCTTGGAAATTGTGCAGACTTACGTCCTTTTTGGATTTTTCAGTCTCTCTTCTGAACTGACCACTGTCATGCTCGTTTCTTCTTCCTTTCTCCCCTCTCCCCCCCCCCCGAAAGAGAATTCTTCTTGAAACGGCTAAGGGACCAAATACGCAAGGATTTGTCCAGGCGGGCAGCAGGAATCTAGGGTGGCACTGAAGGAAACAAACAAAAACAAACAGGAGAGGTTGTAATCACACAACAGCCTTAATCTGGTTCTAGGTCTGTCGAGATTCTCAGTCGTCCAGGTGATGGTTGTCCCAAAGGTACTTTATATTTTCAAGAGGCAACTGGACTTCCTTGTTTTTTCCCTTTTGAAGACGTTTCGCTTCTCATCCAAGAAGCTTCTTCAGCTCTGACAGAATGGTGGGGAATGGAAGGGTTTATTATACTCCTTGCAGGCAGCTGGTCATTTGCATCCTTTTAGAGGGTCGTTGAGGCCACTTGGAGGTTGATCTGTGTCCTCAGGGTCACCTGAGTGATGCAAATGGTTCCTGTAGTCTGCAGTTTTTTCCCTCTGCAAATACATTCCTACTCCCACACCACTCAAAGGATATTCATCCCAAATTGCCTAGCTAAAAGTCTGTCGAGATTCTCAGTCATCCAGGTCATGGTTGTCCCAAAGGTGCTTTTTCAGGAGGCAACTGGACTTTCTTGTTTTTTCTTCTGAAGACATTTCGCTTCTCATCCAAGAAGCTTCTTCAGCTCTGACTGGATGGTGGGGAATGGAAGAATTTGTATTCCTTGTAGGAAGCTGGTCATTTGCATTCTTTTTAGAGGGTCGTTGAAGCACTTGGAGGTTTATCTGTGTCCTCAGGGTCACCTAAGTGGAATGGATGTCCAGAAGAAAAATTGCAGACTACAGAAACCAGGAGCACAACTCAGGTGACCCTGAGGATACAGATAAACCTCCCAAGTGGCCTAAGTGGCTCTCTAAAAGGATGCAAATGACCAGCTGTCTGCAAGGAATATTAATCCTTCCTTCCCCCACCATCCAGAGCTGAAGAAGCTTCTTGGATGAGAAGCAAAATGTCTTCAAAGAAAAACAGGGAACTCCAGTTGTCTCTTGAGAAAGCACTTTTGGGACTGGTTCTAGGTTGTTCTAAGTGTAAAGCATCAAGCGAACCCAAGAGGATGGCTTTGCACCACGGCCCCAAAGCTAATCGGAATCCAACCAAGGTTACCATGTCGTGTGAACATCCTATCTGAGCGCATTTGCGTGAACATAGGTGCCTTTATCACGTAGACCCTCCTCCTCCTCCTCCTCCTCCTCCTTCTTCTTCTTTTGCTTCTGCTTCTGCTTCTTCTGCTTCTTCTTCCTTCTCCTCTTCCTCCTCCTCCTCCTCCTCCTCCTCCTCCTCCTCCTCCTTCTGCTTCTTCTTCGTCTCTGTGGGGGCACCAGTCCTTTGGAATGAGCTGCCCCTAGAGCTTTGTCTTAGCCCCGACCTGCGTACTTTTTGCCGTGCCCAAAAGACCTTCCTGTTTCAGCAAGTTGGACTGGCCTTAATATGAATTTTAAGTGAGTGTATGTGTGTTTTAATTTGAGGGCCAAATTGTATATATTTGTTTTAATTGGTTTTAAATTTTATAAATTCATGTGTTTTAATGTGGCTGTACACCGCCCTGAGTCCCCTGGGAGAAGAGCAGTATAGAAATCCAAAAAACTCCAAACTTCTTCTCCTTCCTTCCTTCCTTCCTTCCTTCCTTCCTTCCTTCCTCTTCTTCTTCCATCTCCTCTTCCTCCTACCCCTTTTTTCTTCTTCTTCCTTCTCCTCTTCCTCCTACCCCGTTCTTTTTCTTCTTCTTCCTTCTCTTCCTCCTACCCCTTTCTTCTTCTTCTCCTTCTCTTTTTCCTTCTCCTCCTTCTTCTTCTCCCCCGAAAGAGGCGCTTTTAAATTTTTCACGAACATGGCGATCTTCTAAAATAAACCCTGCCAAGGCAGCTAAAATTAGAAGCGTTTGATGGATCCAGCAATTATCCTCGGCTCTTCCAGCATCAAGGAAGACCATCTCTTATTGATCCATCCGGTCGGAGGTCGTGCAGGGCTGAAGGTGTAGCGATGGTGGAATTTCAGCCTAATGATGAAGCCTTTCCAGGTCACAGTTAAAGAACTAGAAATCCGACGCTGGCTCAGATGTCCTGCTGTCATTAGTGGTAGGGATTTCCAGATCCAGAAGAAGTTAATTCAAGTTAACTGCATTTCCCTGGATTGGAGCTCTAAATGCACATTGAAAAGCACCAACTGAGAATGCAGCAAATGCAAAATGACCCCAGTTGAGCCCAACGTTTCTGTCACTAAGCGAGGCATTGGTTAAGTGTGTCTCACCCCATTTTACCGCCTTTCTTGCCACCATTGTTAAGCAAATCACCGCAGTTAAGTTGGTCACACGCAGTGGTGAAATGTAAAATTTGTTACTACCGGTTCTGTGGGCGGGGCTTGGGCGGGGGAGTTAATGTCACTGAGTGGGCGTGGCCAACTTTTTTTTTTAACTTTTAAAACCATTTTTTCTACAAGCTCTTCAGCTGAAGAAGTTGTAGAAAAAATGCTTTTAAAAGCCTCTGACGATCCCTGCTGAGCCGCGCAATCATCAGAGGCTTTTTTTTTTTACTTTTAAAAGCATTTTTTCAGCCGAAGAGGTTGTAGAAAAAATGCTTTTAAATTTTTTTTAAAAAAAAACCTCTGATGATCGCTCAGCTTAACTGGGCGTGGGGAGGTGGCAGGGATTTTTGCTACCGGTTCTCCGAACCACCCGCCGCCATCTCTACCAGAGCATTTCACCCCTGGTCACACGGCTGTTAAGTGAATCTGGTTTCCCCGTTGACTTTTGCTCATCTGAAGGTCGTAAAAGGGGATCATGAAAACCCAGGACAGATTTACAGAGTTGGCAGGAACCTTTTAGGTCATCTAGTCCAACCCCCCCCTCCCTCCTGCCCAAGCATAAATATGAACCCGTTGATCACGTGACCATGGGGATTCTCCAATGGTCGTAAGTGTGAAAAATGGTCATAGGTCCCTTTTTTTCAGTGCCTTGTAACTTTAAATGGCCACTAAACGGACTGTTGTAAATCGAGGATTACCTGTAGTGGTAGGAATTTCCAGATCCAGTAGATCTGTACCTGAAGGCTTTAGTAAGGTCTTCTAGACCAGCGCCCTGCTCAGGCAGGAAACCGTGTACCACTTCAGAGAGATGGTTGTCCAGTCTCTTTTTAAAAACTTCGAGTGTTGGGAGTATCCACAACATCTGGATTCAAACTGTTCCACTGATTAATTGTTCTCACTGTCAGGAAATTTCTTCTTAATTCCAGGTTGCTTCTCTCCTTGATTAGTTTCTACCCATTGCTTCTTGTCCTGCCTTCTGGGGCTTTGGAGAATAGGTTGACTCCCTCTTCTTTGGGGCAGCCCCTCAAATATTGGAAGACTGCTATCATGTCACCCCTGGTCCTTCTTTTCATTAACTTGGTCATCTGCCTGCCCTTGGCTAAAAATATAGGGGTTTTTGGATCCAAAGCAAGACAAATGCGGTTGGATCTGATGTGAAATAGTATTTCCTAGTTTCACCAAACATCAAAGGATCTTTTGCCTGCAGATGGACGGAAAGGATTATACATTAATAAAGATTCCATCTTCTCTGCTGGGCATTTCTAGATAACGCCAGGAAAGTTTTCTTTAAAATCCTGGAAAGCTTCGGCCAGAAATTTAAATAACGAGTATTTAAATTACTGACTCGAGTAATTAAATTTAAATTAAATCAGTACGCTTAAATTTACTGACTGAATTCAGTAAGAAATACTGATTACTGGGCGAGTCGGTGATTTAGCTTTAATGTTCCTTTTCGGGAATATATTCTCAGTCTATATTGCTTTCCATAAAAGTTGGGAAACTCTTTTAAACAAATGCTGCTTTTCCTCTCCAACCTCCTCCCCCACACACCCCTTCCAACAAATCGTAATTACATTTTAACCTGCTCAGGGTTTTTATGCATTTTGCCCATCCGAATGTGAACGCTGTTCCCCAAAACTGTAATCTTGCAGTCCAGTGTGGAGCAAAAATTGTCTAGACATCTCTGAATATGACATTTTTTTTTTTTGGTGGCCAAGGAATTGCTACTAAATGTTTATCCCATGCTTGTAAAATTAGAGAGTCATCCAGTCTCTTCTGGGTGGCAGAAGGTGTCTCATCAAAAACAGGCTGTCTATCGAAAAGAGATTATTTCTTTGCATCCAGTCGGGACTTGTTCTGTGGAAAAAGGCTCTAAATTTCAAGATTTCAAGGAGAGGCTGGACTGCCATCTGTCAGAAATGGTGTAGGGTCTCCTGCTTGGGCAGGGGGGGTGGACTGCATGACCTACAGGGTCCCTTCCAACTCTGTTAATCAAAACGTTTCTTTATACCTGAAGCTTGAATCCCTACTACAGGTCTCCTGCGTGAGCAGGGGGTTGGACTAGATGACCTCCAAGGTCCCCTCCAACTCTGTTACTGTTTATTCCCCATGGCCCCTAAAGACAGGACAAGGGGTTAACTTAATGGAAATTTACCAAGATAGACCTCCAACCTCTAAAACTTAAGAAAAAATTTCCTGACAGTGAGAACAATCAGTGGAACGGCTTGCATTCAGCAGTTGTGAGGCTTTAAGAAGAGGTGAACAGCCATTTGTCTGGAATGGTCTTCTGCTTGAGCAGGGGGTTGGACTAGAAGACCTCCAAGATCCCTTCCAGCCCTGTAAAATTCTATAATAAGAATTAGAAGCAAAGTAGAACAAAGAAGAGAGTTTTCCAGCATGTGGCACTCAACAACTTCAGACTGATAACCTGTAGCAAATTACTTCCAATTCTCAAAATGGGTATGGGAGGATATTTTCTTTTTACAGACTGAAATTGCTTGCTTGCCAGAAAGCTATTTATCGTATCAGGATGCGTGTTGATCTTCCAGGATTTCCCTAGGTGACTTACAACCCCCAGATTCCTAGAAACCCCACCCTAACTCTTGGCTGCCTTCCTTTCAGACGGTCAGTAATATCCCCTGCGCTCTGTTGACCGGCATCCGGACGTTACCAGTCCTAGAAGCCAAGGTGCCCGAAAGGCCTACAAGCAAATGCAGAGATCTGCCCAGAGAGGAAGAGAAAGAGAAGAAGAAGAAGAAACATAAGAAACGATCCCGATCGCGGTCCCATACCCCTCCTTCGAAATACCACTCCTCTTCTTCCTCCAAAGCCAAATCGCGATCCCATTCGAAAGCAAAGCATTCGCTTCCCACGGCCTACAGAACCGTCCGGCATTCCAGGTGAGCGTTTTCTAACTCTTGAAATGCTTAAAAAGTTTTCGGTATCCTGCAGGTCTCATCGTCGTACCCTGTCTCTTTTTCCGGGTATCGCTTGATATTTTTAGCCATTCCGTGTTCAGCCACGTGATGCGTTTTCTAAAAGTGACACGTTTAGAACAAGGAAAGCTTTCATTTTCTTCGGTGCGTCTGCCAGGGGTTGCCCCCCCCCAAAAAAAATAAGTGGCAGATTGCTGACGCCAATTAAGGGTGCAGACAGCTTCTTGTCAGTTGCCAGGGGCAAAAAAAATGTCATTTTTATCAACGTTGCCAAAGTCACCGCATCGCTTGACATGGAACGTCAGATGGTTCCCACACCCGCTTCACACCTCCTTTAGGATACGAGAATAAGGTATGTAGTTGGGGAGAAGTTGATTGAAACGAGAGGAGGCTCTTGTCAAGCTTTTAGAAAATCCATAATGAAGGTTTTTCAAAAGCTAAAGTTTTGGAGAATTTAAAAAGAAAAAAAAACAGAAGGGGCGCAGTAAACATGTTGGCATGTGTATTTTAGGAAAATGCAAATAAATTTAAACACATCTAAGTTGAGGAGATGGGAATAGGAAACTTTTTTTTTTTTTTTTGACAGCTAGCCCCCCTCTAAAAATGTCAAATCTTGTACGTTCTTGTTAAAAAATCATATGGCTCCTTCCACCCCGTGTCTCTTCCATTACTGTCCCGAGTTCCCCCCAGAGCAGAGCCTTGGAGACATAAAGAGGTTTCTGCCTAATTGAATCTGAGGATTAAATTAGCGTTGTTGTTTTTTTATAAGATTGGAAGGGATATCTGACAACCTTCGTACGTGCCACCGTTCGCCTCATAACAGAGGGAAACGCAGTAGGGAAATCAACGCTTTCGTTTTTTAACAGTTTCCCATCTTAAGGGAAGGCGCTATTTCACCGGGAAAGCACACCCTTTCTCTGCAGAAAATCTCAGCTTGGATCCTCGGATGAAAGAGACAATGCAAATGAGGGAAGGGAGAGACTTCTGTTCCAAGCCCTTCTCCGTCCCTGGGCTAGAAAAGAGAGACGTTAAGACCTTGGCTAAGGGGAATTCCTACTTAGCGGCACAGAGAGGCTTTAGATGGCTTTTGACAGGATAACATTCCTCTGAAAATGGCTTCAGGTGTACTGTGGGGGTTTGACAAGCCCTTCAACATCTCCACTGCAAATTTTTCAAGCTCCAGGCTCCCATCACGATAAACCAATTTATATTATTTTGATGACTTCTTCCCCCGTGTTAACCACAAGTTCCTTGACCCAAGAACTGTCAGGTCAGAGCTATATAGGAAGGGAGAGAGGGAAGGCAGAATGTCCGGCAAGACCGAATTTTGTACGCTCTTGGTTTCACTAAGTAGAGCTGGGCAGGGACTTGAAGGTAGCCTGATGGGTAAACAAGAGGGTGATGCATCTTCTCCCAGGTGTATCTTCAGACTTCTTCAGGAATTGAGCATTAGTCTGATCTATAAATTGGCCCCTGAAGTATTGTCCATTCTATAAGCCGGGCTAGGCTAAGAAGCCAGTGCTGTTTACGTCAGGACTACTTTCGTTGTAAAGAATCTCGCGAGTCTGAAAATGATAGGGTCGATTTACACCACGCAGGTGAGGCCATCCTTGGAATACTGCATCCAGTTCTGGTCACCACAACGCCAAAAAAGATGCTCCTAGAACAGGGGTCAGCAACCCGCAGCTCTGGAGCCGCATGTGGCTCTTTCATCCCTCTGCTGCGGCTCCCTGTTGCTGGTCGGCTCCACAATTGATAGGGCTTTCGGTTAGGACAGGTAGAGGAAAAAAGGATGCCGTGCTAGGAGGAGACTCTATGGTGGGGGACAGGACTTCCGGTCGGCTCCAGAATTGAACGGGGGCTTCCGGTTAGGACCTTTGTGGCTCTTTGAGTGTTTAAGGTTGCCGACCCCTGTCCTAGAAAGAGTGCAGCGAAGAGCAACAAAGATGATTAGGGGGCTGGAGGCTCAATTGTATGAGGAGCGGTTGTGGGAGCTAGGTATCAAAGAGAAGGATTGGGGGGGACAGGATAACTCTCTTCCAGTACTTGAGGGGCCGTCACAAAGAGGAGAGGATTGACTTATTCTCTAAGGCACCAAAGAGCAGGAGAAGAAGTAACGGGTGAAAAAGATCATTAAAGGGAGGATCAACCTAGAAATGAGAAATTTTTTAACAGTGAGAACAATTAATCAAGGGAACAGCTTCGCTCCTGAATTTGTGGGCGCTCCATCATTGGGGGTACCAAAATAGACTGGACGTTTGACTAGGGTGGTATAAGGTTTCCTGCCTGAAGGGTTGGACTAGAAGACCTCCAAAGTCCCTTCCAGCCGTATGATTCTTCTTCTCCCACCCCCAGCCCAGTCTATCTTTTTTTTAAAAAAAAAAATTATTATAAATTAGAAACAAAAAAGACTATAACGAAACACAATCACATACATACGACTGAGGTTGATTCAACCCCCATATATATACAGTTTCTAAATAACATTACATAGCATCATACTACAGCTTCAATTTGGTTTATCATACTGCATCTTGCATTTGTTAATCTTCTTATATCTAATATTACCTTATTTATATTTAGCTTGCTATTTACATATCTATGCTACATGCTTCCCTAACATCTACCTCATGACATTTTTACTTCTATCCATTGGTACCATTTATCCCAGCTTTGATTGAAAGTTGATTCTTGTCTATCTTTAAGAATATATGTCGATCTATCACATTCTGCACACCACAAAATTTTGTTGATAATCACCTGATCCGATGGTACTTCTTTCCCTTTCCAAAGCTGCGCATATGCAATTCTAGCCACAGTGGTAATGTGTATGAAAAGGTACCAGTCTGCTTTCCTTATGCCCCCAGGGTTTATTCCTAACAAGTAGACCTCTGGTCTCAGTTGAAAGCTGACTCCTGTAATCTCCATGAGCCAAACTTTTATCTTACTCCAATAATTTTGGGCTTGTAGACATGTCCACCATTGGTGGTAAAATGTACCCCTGGCTGACCCACATTTCCAACATTCTGCTGAGGTTCCAGGGAACATCTTTGCAATTCTTGCTAGATATACCGGCCCGGTCTATCTTAACGTGAACTAGAGAGCTTGCCTGAGAAGTTTGCTCGGATTACAGTTCTGTCCCAGACTCAAATTTCTTTCTTCTGACTGTTGTCTTGGTCGCAGGTTTTCTTTCTGTCCTTCAAGCCCCGTTTGCTATGCTCTCTACAAATTTTCTAAGGATTAACGTTCTTTTTTTTCCCGCGGAAATGTTTCACTGCAAAATTTTCTTCTGGGCTGCCGATCTGAATTAGAGGCTGATGGAGAATGGCTCAGCCTCAGAAATATACCGATCAGGTTTCGTTCTGTAACTTCATGTGTTAAAACAGGGGGAGCCCCCAATCCCCAGGCTGAAGGGCCACTATCCCTTCAGCCACTGTCCCACTGTTCGAAACAGGGCCGCAGGAGGGGTGGGCAAGCATGCACATGTGAAGCTCCACTTGCGCAAGTAGAGAGTACTTGTGCTCACGAGCGAATCTCCATGTGCAGCCCACACAAATGGAGCTGTGCGTGCGCCTGACACACACACACTTTCCAGGCCAGGCCGCCAAGCTGAAAAGGTTGGAGACCCCTTCTTTAAAACTCACATATTTCTTTGCTAGAATATTAAAATTCCGATTATTGTTCCTTTTGTAGTAGAAGAAAAAAAAAACACCAGAGATTAACTCCTAACCCAGTTCTTTGTCCTTATTAGCTTTCTAGTCTCACATTTCCCATCACCTGATAGCTCGTAGGAGAGCTGTTTTAGCTCATTTGTACATTCAGGTCACCTTTTGCTCATCCGAGTTCAGATCCCGATCTCGTGAAATTTCCCACGAGGTCTTCGGATCCCGGGTTAAATGGCTACCCAGCGAAAGGATCACCAGTGCAGTACTTTAGCAGCCGGGCAAAGTCTATCTTTGAAGGGCTTCCAAGATGCTTTTAATTGAGAGGTTTTCTAATTTCACAGTGTAACATGAGTAAAATGTCCTTCAAGGCCGGATCGGCGCCAAACCATTAACATAGAGGCATCTGGGTTTTTTATTTTCTCCGCAAAATCATGGAGTTGGTCTGCTTATTGCCGTCTGTTTTTTTTTTCCAACTTGCCAATCAGTATCTTCAACCTCTGGCCTTGCTTTGCTTAAACTCCTCACCCTGCCGCGGTCATCTACATATGTCACACCTGTGAACCATAATAACTGCCAACCGGAGTCGATACGAATTCATTCTTTTTTTTTTTTTCTTTTTTAACTTTCTGCAACAGTACAGCATTGCAGATTGGAAGGGAGGAGGAAGAAATACAATTAGACGGCTAGTGATCCAGTAGTTTTTGTTCTGACCTAGGCTTCCTTGGAAAGGATACAGCACAATCTTAGTCCCAGAAAACCTCTTTAATTCATACGGCTGTGAATTATTGTCATTCCCAGTCCGAAAGGCTTCTCAAACAGTATTTCAGGGGAGTGTTTATAAACACCCACCTTAGCTCCCTTGGAATGCTGCCAGAGAACTAATTGCCACACGCAAGGCAAGGCCAAACTTAGCAGAGAGTCAAACAGAACTTTCCCAAAGCTTTTCCCGACCAGATGAACTAATTGCTTCCTGCAAAAGCTCACGTCCCATTCACTCTCCTTTTATGTCTTATGGGAGGGGCCAATCATCTCCAAGCCTTACTCCCAAGTCGACCCTTTTTTCTTAATTGTTCTTGGCTTCTAGCAGCGTTGTGCATGCACACACTGGGAACAGGCTCCCGCTGTTCTTCTGCCTCACTGACGTCAGACTCCGGAGGCAGCAAAGAACTATCAGATGGCCTTGGCCCCCTCTCTGCCTCCCATGCAGAGCCCTCATCAGAGCCTTCCCCAGACTCCAGGACAGGCCCATGTTCCTCCCCAACCTCCTCACTGTCCGAATCTGCTGCCAGCTCTGCAACAAATTTTACAACTGAAATCCTCAACCTGGAAAGTCCCAATTATATATATATATATTTTTTAAAAAACTCCCCAAAAATGAATCTTAAGGGGATCATGTATCTCTGCGTGCTTTGTTCTGCTTTGGGTAGAAGAAATAGATCGGACAAATTGCCTGCCTGCGTTTCATTTAAAGGCTAAATTTTATTTGGCATGAATTGCTTTTCTGGGTGTAACTTCCTAAGAGGTTACGTGCTAAGCCACCTACTCTGTTTACCGAGCTAATGATCTGTATGTAGTAATTAGCAAGGGAAGGCATCATTAAAGTATTTAGCGTGTAAGAGGATTTGATTGGCATTAAGCAAACTTCGCTTGTTCACAGCCTTCCGTTTTCAAAGAGTCAGTAATGTTAATTCTCAAAATGTGTGGGGAGTGGGTGTTTCCTTGATGAGAGAGGCCAAAATAAAGACTTCAAAATCAGTTTTTTTCGGGTTCTGGAGAACCGGTAGTGGAAATTTTGAGTAGTTCGGAGAATTTGCAGTATTCTTCCCCCCAGGAGTGGGGTGGGAATGGAGATTTTGCAATATCCTTCCCCCAGGAGTGGGGTGGGAATGGGGATTTTACAATATCCTTCCCCCAGGAGTGGGGTGGGAATGGGGATTTTGCAATAGCCTTCCCCCAGGAGTGGGGACGGAATGGGGATTTTGCAATATCCTTCCCCCAGGAATGGGGTGGGAATGGGGATTTTGCAATATCCTTCCCCCAGGAATGGGGTGGGAATGAAGATTTTGCAGCATCCTTCCCCTGCCACGCCTACTAAGCCACGCCACGCCCACCAAGCCATGCCCACAGAACTATTTTAAAAAGTAGTTTAAAATGTTGAATTTCACCACTGATATAAGCCCACGTATGAATGGCAGTAACCTTTCCGCATTTAGCACAGTGTTTTTTTTTTTTGTTTTTTTTTTTTAAATAGCCCACTCTGCATCCGGAAAAATACACGTGATATTTACCAGTATTCAAAGCTAAGGCCATTTATTTAATATTGTCTGAATACTGGAGGTTTTTAGGAATGTTAGTCATTGCTATGCAAATCTCAGAAGCTAAGGCAGTCTGATATTAAGTGGCTTAAAAGGAAAAAAAAATCACTCGCTTTCCCTCTGACAAGTTCTAAGTCCTTTTCGGTGGGAAAGGCTGGGCTGAGGCCATCATTTCATAAACACACTTGGAGTTTTTTTGGTCAGCTCCGTGGGACAGGTTCCTTTCTTAAAGGAGGCTCTTTGCCTTGTCCCGCTGGCCGTACAAAATAGAATTGGCCCTCTTGGCTAACGTCAGTTCCAATATGATTTGTTTTGCATCTGGAGAGCACTTAATAATCTGCATTCTGTCTTTTTTAAGCACTTAAAGACAGAATTATTTGGGTTGGGATTTTAAAAACAGTAAGTCGTGGGGCGGGGGGAAGTGAGTGGATAAAGCATCTTCGGGGAGCTGACAATCACTCCCTCAGGCTGCGTGTCTGGTGATCGTAATTTTCTTTTTCTTTCTTTCTTTGTTTCTCTTTCCTTTCTTTCCATCTTCCTTCCTTTCTTTTTTCTTTTTATTCCCTTCCTTCCTTCCTCTTTCCTTCTTTTTTCCATCTTTCTTTTTTCTCCCTTCCTTCCTTCCTCTTTCTTTCTTTCCTTCTTTCTTTCTCTCTCTCTTTTCTCTTTCCTTCCTTCTTCTTTCTTTCTTTTTCTCTTTTCTCTTTCTCTTTCCTTCCTTCTTTCCTTCCCCTTTCTTTGTTTTCTTTCTTTTCTTTGTTTCTCTTTACTTTCTTTCCATCTTCCTTTCTTTTTTCTTTTTATTCCCTTCCTTCCTCTCTTTCTTTCTTTCTTTCCTTTTTTCCATCTTTCTCTTTCTTTTTTCCCACTTCCTTCCTTCCTCTTTCTTTCTTTCTTTCTCTTTTCTCTTTCTCTTTCCTTCCTTCTTTCCTTCTTTCTTTCTCCTTCCTTCCTTCCCCTTTCTTTGTTTTTTTCTTTCTTTCTTTTCTTTGTTTCTCTTTCCTTTTTTCCCCCTTCCTTCCATCCTTCCTGTTTTAATTTATTTTAATTTTTATACTGTATGTATTTTAATTTTGGCTGTTCACCGCCCTGAGTCCTTCGGGAGAAGGGCGGTATACAAATTTAATAAACCTTAACCTTAACCTTCCTCTTTCTTTCTTTCTTTCTTTCTTTCTTTCTTTCTTTCTTTCTTTCTTTCTTTCTATTTCCAAAAGTATTTGCGGTGTAACAAACCCACATTTTCTCCTTTTAAATGGATTTGCTGGAATTTGTACTCCTCTTTGATAATCCTGGTGCCGTGCCCATATCAAGAAACTTAAAGATCCTCAAAATCCTTCTAGGCTGAACTTAATTCTCCCCTTTTGCCCATTCAGGTCTCGTTCAAGATCGCCGAGAAGACGGGCGCACACCCCGGAAAGGCATCGAGAAGAACGGAGCGTCCCGACTGCCTATCGTGTGAGCAACAGCCCGGGCATCAGCAGAAGACGCACCCGTTCCAGGTACACAATTGTGCTCGCAGCACACCTGTGTTGCTCCAGAATGGGAATGCTGTGGCTTTCTTGATTTACATGGCTTTGTCCAGCTCTTTACGTCACTTTCTCCATTCACTTTCAAAATATAGCTTAGTCCTCATTTACCAACCACAGTTGGAACTGGCAGCTGTTAAGTGAACCGGTCGCAAAGTGAAACCACTCCTACGATCTTCTGCATTCTTTCGGTTTACAGACCTGTGAAGGTCATAGGTGCGTGGATCAGTGGCACTGTTCCCCCTAAGCGGTTCCCCCTTGGGGCTGCCCTGGCGGACCATGGAGATCTCCCTGAGGTTGTCCCCGCTGCCGGGGAGCTAACTGATCCCCCCCTTGCGAGGGTAGGGGCGCAGGAAGCGAAGGGCCCCTGTTGTCAAGCCGCAGTTTTGGGCTGGCTAAACGGAAGCGGGAGTCAGCACTACCCCGGGTCTCACTCCGGCCCTGCCATGTGTCCTGCGCGGGCACCCACGGCTGCCACGAGTGGGCGTCTCGGAAGCTTGCCTCGCCAAACTTCTCACGCAGTATGTCCAAAGTGGAAACCCCCAGCCCTCGACAGAGTTATTTTTTCATTGCTGTCACCGCTGCGAATGGTCACTAAAGGAGGCATTCACTAAACAAGGACATGGTATTTTTTTTTTTTTTTTTTTTTTTAAAGTGGCCTGACATTCTTTGGGATGCCTTCTCCATCAATTTTACTAAAGAGGCTAGAAAAAAAAAAAACTGTTATCTTTTTTCCGTAGGTTTTGTAGGCGATTCGCTTGACCCCTTTTCATTACAGATGAGCAACGAAATTAGGTTGTGGCATTGAGACCCCGACTCCAAAGGGCATAAAACCGAGAGATTTATTTGGATTGTTGTTGTTATTATTTTGACATCCTTTCAGTAGTCGCTTCTGGGCATGGATCCCAATTTGTTAATAATTGCAAATATAAACCAGCCAGAAAGCAAAAGAAGACAATGCTCATAAGACGAAGACATGAATCCAGGAGAGTGATATATAGAAAGTAGCAGGAGTGAGGTTGTGTGCGCCTTTCAGCATCTTTATGGCTCAAATTATTCTCTGGTTTAGGAGGCTTTGGTTAGGAGGAATGCAAACAGCCCTGATCGAGAGGAAGCTTCCCAAGGAGGCCGATGTTTATTATGGTGCAAGGCAGTTCCATCCATCTCCATTGCCCGAGGTTTTAAAATATGCTCTGTGGGCTTTCCTGTGAATGCATGCTATCCTTACATCTTACCTTCTCTACAGAGAAATGCTCACCCGTTTACATCCATCATTCTAAAAGGGTAGCGCGATACGTGCTGGAGATCTTAACGCCTCTCCCTTCTGCCACAAGTTAAAAGTACAGATTAGAACAGTTCATTTAGTGACTGTTGAAAGTTAAACAACGGCACTGGAAAAAAAATGACTTAGTTTTTCCACACTTACGACCGTTCCAGCATCCCCATGGTCACATGATCAAAATTCGGACGCTTGGCAACTGGTTCATATTTATGATGGTTGCAGTGGCCCGGGGTCACGTGTTCCCCTTTTTTACGACCAAAGTGAATTCCACTTTACGACCGCGTTCCTAACTTAACAACTGCAAGGGATTCGAAAAGAAAGAAAGCTGTGGAAAAGAAAGCTCGTAACACGCGGCAAAATTCACTTAACAACTGTCTCGCTTAGCAACAGAAACATTGGGGCTCAGTTGACTACCTGTCCTGATCTTATTTTCGTGTGCCTCATTCTCAGTTTGCCTTTTTTCAATGAGCATTTAAAGCACCACCCAGGGAAATGCACTCCTTAAGACTATACCTGTACGGATTCTTAATTAATTAAGATTTCTCCTCTCATTGATTTGGCCCCTGGGAGAATCTGCACCTGTCCCTCAGGTAGAGCATCAAGTCAACATCAGTGTCTCTAGGACAGCCATCCTTGTGGTTTCTCAGCCACTGGCCCATCCAGCACCCAAATCAGAGGAGGAGGAGGAGGAGATGTGGGAGTCATGGTCAGCATCAAGGCAACCTGAGAGCTCCGAGGGGGAAGAGGAAATGGAGCTGTCAGAGAGAGAGACAGAGGCGGAGCCTGGGCCGTTCATCAGCCCTCAGATATGGAGAGTCAACAGCCCCCAGGTCTGGAGGTGGCTGATGAGGAAGAGGAGGAACAGCTGGGTCCTGTGCCTGATGCACAGAAGGCAGAGGAGAGAATAGCAGTGGAAATCTATGGGCCGGTCCTTGGGACGGAAGAGCCACCGCTGCCAGCAAAACTCCACCCTAACTGGGGATAAAAGGCAGGGGGCAGAGACAAATAGATGTGGCAGACAACTATTCATCTCCCTGCCGGACAGATTTGTTAGCCTGCGGTGAGAGAGAAATTTTTTGCTGGTGGCTGCCGGCGCTCCTAATAAAGGAATCATTGATTTAAATACAGAAGGTTTGTCCTGTTTGGGGAGCTGGGTCAGAATACCTTGCAAGCTTGAAATATTCTTTCCCAGCTTGTAAATTCTGAGCATGCGACCCTGAAATGGGATGACGTGAACAGCACATCGGGCTTTGTTGTATTTGATGTGAGAAGAGTCAGATTTGAGCGATCATGATATATCGGCTGATCTCTATTTATCAAGACTTCTGTCCAAGTGCAGCCGAGTCAGAGCCGCCTTTGTCTGCAGAGGGCAAGGAGGTCCTGCCGTAAATTAAGCCGGGCTGAATTTCCACCCCACTTCCTCCCTCCCTCCCTCCCTCCCTATAATGAAAACTAATGAATTTTTCAGAATAACCCCAACAGATGCTGCAGTCGCATCCCGTACATGCATCGATCTGAGGACTTCACGTCCGTCCTGGTTTGGGGGGTTAGAAGCAGAGCCATTCTTCCTTTTCCTCAATCTCTTCCCTCCTTAGAATTGGTTTCCTTATTTATTTATTTATTTCTCCGATGTGTATCCCATCTTCATTTTTTTTTTGAAAGTGAGTGTAGCTATAGCAATAGCACTTAGACTTCTATACCGCTTCACAGAGCTCTGCAGCCCTCTCTAAGCGGTTTACAGAGACAGCCTGTGGCCCCCAACAATCTGGGTCCTTAGTGACCAACCTTCCTTAGGATGGAAGGCCTTAGGATGGAAGGCTGAGTCACCCTTGAGCCAGTCAGGATCGAACTGCAGACAGTGGGCAGAGTTAGCCTGCAATACTGCATTCTACCTACTGCACACCATGGATGGATGGATGGATGGATGGATGGATGGATGGATGGATGGGTGGATGGGAGGGAAGGAAGGAAGGAAGGAAGGAAGGAAGGAAGGAAAATAACACTAGCAATAGCCCTTAGACATTTACAGCCCTCTCTACAGAGTCAGCCTCTTGCCCCCAACAATCTGGGTCCTCATTTTACTCACCTCAGAAGGATGGAAGGCTGAGTCAACCTCGAGCTAGTCAGGATTGAACTGCTGACAGTGGGCAGAATTAGTCTGCAATTAAGAATTCAGATGGATGGATGAGTGACAGAATAGACAGAGAGAGAGAGAGAAAAACAGTGAAAGAGAGAGAGAGAGACATTGATGGATAGCAGTAGCCCTTAGACTTCTATACCGCTTCAAAGTGCTTTTACAGCCCTCTCTGAGCGGTTTATGGAGTCAGCCTCTTGCCCCCAACCATCTGGGTCCTCATTTTAAGGAAGGAAGGAAGGAATAGCACTTAGAGTTATATACCGCTTCACAGTGCTTTACAGCCCTCTCTGAGCGGTTTACGGAGTCAGCCTCTTGCCCCCAACAATCTGGATCCTATAGGCAGTCCTTGCCTTATAACCATTTGTTCAGTGACCTTTCGAAGTCACGATACTGGGAAGAGTGACTTGTGACAATTTTTTCATACATACGACAGTTGTAGCATCTTCCATGGCCAGGCGGTCAAAATTCAGCCTCTTAGCAACTGGCTCATATTGCCGTATCCCGGGGTCGTTTGATCCCCTTTTGTGACCTTCTGACAAGCAAAATCCGTGGGGAAGCCAGATTCACTTAGCAACCCTGTTCCTAACTTTTTAACAACTGCAGTGATTCACTTAACAACTGGTGACCAGAAAGGTCAGGAAACGGGGTAGAATTCACTGAACCGGCTGTTTTGCTTAGCAACGGAAATTTGGGGCTCAGTTGCAGTTGTAAGTCGAGGACCACCTGTACTGTCCCTGCCCTTATCTTTCCTACCATCACCCCTGTGAGGTGGGCTGGGCAGAGAAAGGAGAGTGGCTGGCCCAAATTCACCCCGCCGGTTTCCATGCTTAGTTTCCCTGTTTCTCTTCCATCACCTTCACTATAGCCACCATCCAGAAGACAAATTGAGATGGGACATTAGTCGGTGTTCATAATTCTCCAATACCCAAAGAGATGGGGGCACAAGTGAAATGGTCCCAGTTTGGACCGGATCACCCGATCCGGTAGCAATGGTGGCGGGTGGTTCGGAGAACCGGTAGCAAAAATCCCTGCACCCCACCCCACCCATGCCCAGCTGAGCTGCGCGATCATCAGAGGCTTTTTTTTATTATTATTTTTAAAAGCATTTTTTCTACAACCTCTTCAGCCGAAAAAATGCTTTTAAAAGTTGAAAAAAAAAGCCTCTGATGATGGCGCAGCTCAGCTGGGATCGTCAGAGGCTTTTAAAAGCATTTTTTCTACAACCTCTTCAGCCGAAGAGGTAGAAAAAATGCTTTTAAAAGCCTCTGGCGATCCCAGCTGAGTTGCCTGATTGGCAGAGGCAGTTAAAAGCATTTTTTTTTACAACCTCTTTGGCTGAAGAGGTTGTAGAAAAAAATGCTTTTAAAAGAAAAAAAGCCTCTGACGATCAGGGAACTCAGCTGGGATCATCAGAGGCTTTTAAAAGCATTTTTTCTATAACCTCTTGTAGAAAAAATGCTTTATTAAAAAAACATTGGCCACGCCCACCCAGTCACATTACCCCCCCCCAAGCCACACCCACAGAACAATAGTAACAAATTTTACATTTCACCACTGGATGGGAGGAATGAAACTTGGTTCCTCTCAATTCAAACCGTGAGCTCTCTCGTTGAGCTTCAGTGTGAGCCTATAGCTTTGCCAACATCACTTACAGCCGTGATGCCGAACCTATGGCACGCGTGCTCAAAGTGGCACGCAAAGCCATGTCGCCCGGCACGCACGGCCTTGCCTGTTTGTCTTCTGGGTTTCTGCCACACATGCGTGTGCGATGATCAGCTGTCCTTTGTGCATTGTTGCACTGCCAAAAACCGGTGCGCGCATGCACACCAGCCAGCTGATTGTCAGGTGTGCATGGCCGCCAGAACCTGGAAGTTCGGCTTTTCCGGAGCACGATCCCTTCACACTCACAGCAGTGCCGAAAACCGGCCTGCACATGTGCGCCAGCCAGCTGATAGTCAGGCGTGCGCAAGCATGCTAGAACCCGGAAGTTTGGCTTTTCTGGAGCGCAGCCCCGACGAGCGCATGCATGCAGTTTCCATGCAACCTGTTGGTCACTCTGTGCCGAAAAGGTTCGCCAACACTGACTTAAAGTATGAAGTTGAAGGACACCAACCCATTCATGGCGGACCTGTGAAACGTTTCCAAACCAAATACTAAGAGGCATATTCTTTGCTAGAGAAAAAAAAGAAAGAAAGAAAGAATCGGGATTGAGTCAGATAAGAAGCATCACCTTTCCTCTGAAATTATGCTTTTTTTTCCCTCCTCCTTCAGCCAGCCGTGTACTTTCTCCCCTCCTCATATCTCAAGGCAGAGACTTGGAGATTAAGGACCAAGATTTGCAGTTTGATAACAGAATTGGACCTTGTTTTGATTGGGGAGAAAATGTTCCCAGCCACAAAGCTGGGTGTTATCTGAAGAGCTCAGCAGAATGCCGGTTGTTTTTAGCTTATCCCCTTGTTTCATTTCTGTAAGGAGATAGCTTTTCTGTAAAAACATCTCCATCTTTAACCACAGCAATTTTCAGTTGCAATGCCTGCTTGTGCTACCTGGTCAAAGTAGCCTCACGCAAGCTGGGAAGAAAGGAAGAAAACCGTTTACGGTGCAGATCCCCTGTAGCGCATATTAAGTCTCAGCTACATATTGGTGAGCTTTAAAAAAGATTATTTGTGAAAGAAAGAGTACGTTGGCGACTGTACAGTATCCGTCTTGACCGTGGGCTCTCAGAATAGATTAGAAGTACAATGGGGGCCCTTTGTGCTCTCTGAGCCTGGTGCTTTTCTTGCAGGTGTTTTATCACCCAATCTAGGTAACGTCATCAGTGCTAGCACTGATGTGGGTCATGAAACGTCTGCAAGAAAACCACCAAGCTCAGAGAGCACCAAGGACTCCTTGTTTGTTTGTTTGTTTGTCAGATTTATATGCCGCCCTTCTCCCGTAGGACTCGGGGCGGCTCACAACAATAAAACAACCCGACAATAGATAAAGATTAAATAATATTAAAAACCAATTTCAAATCCCCAAGTTAAAATCCACGGCAGATCAGGGAAGTTGCTGAAAGAGCCATGTCTTTAGGTCGGTGCGGAGGTCGGGGGCCGTCCGGAGCCCGGTGGGCAACCCATTCCAGAGGGTCAGTGTGACCACAGAGAACGCCCTCATCCTGGGGACCGCCAGCCGACACTGTCTGGCCGAGGGGACCCGGAGGAGGGCAGCCCTATGTGAGCGCACTGGGCGGTGGGAGGCCGGTAGGAAGTGATCCTGCAAATACCCCGTAACTCAGCTCTGAGCTACAAATATTCTCCTTTATTGGAGGAGGTCTACAGCTGGACGGTAAGAGGAATATCTTTGATTCCTCTTTCATTCCTGACACAATTTTTCGTGCCTTCCGTAAAGCAGGCAATATTTCCACACCGTCCACATGAGCATCTCACCATCGGCCACTTGCGAAGGTTAAAATGGAACACAAGTCAGAATCAGAATGGAGCTGGAAAGGAACCTTGGAGGTCTTCTAGTCCAGCCCCCTGCTCAAGCAGGCTTCATCGAGGTTCTCATCTCGAACCTGGGCCGGACTTGCCCGCTTGGCTTTGGAGGAAGCTCTTCCGACATCGGGAGCTCCTTAGAAAAATAATAAAAGTACGTCGTTTTTGATGCGAAAGAGAAATCTGCCCCAGGAAGATTAAAACAAGAAGGGCAAACAGTGGGGTTTTTTTGGTTTTTTGTTGTTGTTGTTTTGTTTTGTTTTTCTTTTTTTTCCCCCTTTTTCCTCTGTTGCGATTGCTTGTTTTAGACCAGGGGTGTCAAACTCAAGGTCCAGGGGCCGGATCTGGCCTGCGGGGTGCTTAGATCCGGTCCATGGGGCCAGCCTGGAAACAGCAAAGGAACAGCCCATGGTGTCTCTGCCAGTGAAAACGGAGCTCGCTCCCCCACGCCCCATTGTCAGCCGCGTGGCCCCCTCCACCCCTGAGCTCCATTTTCACTGGTAGAGGGCTATCAAAACAAAAGGAGAAACGTTTCCCCTTTTGCATTTGAGCATGCAAGAAGGGACAGGAAAGGAGAAAGAGAAAGAAGAAGATGGGAAGAGAGCAAGGACGGCAAAATAAGGAAAGAGGGGAAGGAAAAAGAATGAAGGGAAAAAAAGGAAAGGAAAGGAAAAGAAGGAAGGGGAAGGAAGGAAGGAAGATTATAATGAGAGTGAGGGAGGGCCACAGGGAAGTCCTGCCTTAGCACTTGGCCACCACAGGTGCCCCCAACACGAGTCCCGTCACATCAACCATGCCCCATCCCCCCCCCCCCGGCCCTCCGAGGTCAAACACAACTCTGATGCAGCCCTCAATTAAATCGAGTTCGACACCCCTGGTTTAGTCTAACGGGGCTGTGCTGTGTGTTCCTGTTTCCTTTTTCAGAAGCCCACACGAAAAGAAGAAGAGGCGGTCACACTCCCACCTCAAGTCCAAAGCGAGGTCCCACTCGCCTTCCGTCTCGCCGGGAAAACAACCCGCCCATAAGAATTCCAGTCACTCGGCCAGCATCTCTCCCGTGGAGAGTCGAGGATCCAGCCAAGAGCGTTCTGGGTAATGAGCCCCCAAGAGCCCCCATTCTGGCTGAGCGTATAAATAATCCAAACTGGGAAAGTAAATAATGGTAAAGCCGGGGGGGGGGGGATGCTTGCTGATTCTCTGCCAAAAAATAAAATAAAATCCAAGCTCGTTTCCCTTTCTTCTCCAAACCTTTTAGGGGGTGGGGGGCGAACACAGTGAGAAAGCGTTCAGCATGTTGGAATTGTAAATGCTCCAGCATCGCAAAAGGGGCGCTCTGCAGTTGTTTAGCTGGTTACCTGTTTGACACGTGAAAAATCGAAGAGGGGTTGAAGAGGGTTTATGTAGTTCGCTCCACACAGCTCTGCAGATGTGCTAGGCTGGTGGAGTTGAAAGGGCAAGAAACAGGCTGGGGTATTTTTTCCAACACTCCTGTTCAGAAAAGGGGAAAAGAAAACCCTGCTTACCTCAAGTGACATACCACCATTTTATGTGTGATGCTTCTGCTTGCAGAGGTGGGAGGGAGGGACGTAAAGAGGGAGGGAGGGAGGAATGGATGGAGATAGATAGGTAGACAGACATGTATAGATAGAAAGGAGGGATGGACGGATGGATGGAATGGGAGATACAGACAGACGTATGGATAGAAAGGTTGGTTGGATAGATAGATGGACGGATGGATGGAGATGGGAGATAGACGTATGGATAGAAAGGTTGAATGGATGGATGGACGGATGGAGATGGAACATAAACAGACATACGGATAGAAAGGTTGGTTGATTGGATGGACGGACGGACGGATGGACGGAAATGGGATATAAATAGATGTATGGATAGAATGGATGGATGGAAATGGGAGATGAATAGACAGACATGGATAGAAAGGTTGGTTGAATGGATGGATGGATGGATGGATGGATGGATGGATGGACGGAGATGGGAGATAGACGTATGGATAGAATAGATGGAGGGAGGGAGATGGGAGATAGATAGACATGTATGGATAGAATGGTTGGATGGACGGATGGAAATGGGAGATAAATAGACGTATGGATAGAAAGGTTGGTTGGATAGATGGATGGTTGGATGGATGAATGGACGGAGATGGGAGATAGACAGACGTATGAATAGAATGGATGGATGGATATTGGAGATAAATAGACATGTATGGATAGAAAGGTTGGGTGGGTGGATGGAGATATATAAAACAGACTAAACCAGATTAGAGAGACAGACAGATAGGGAGATGTAGGTAGGGAGATGGATGGATAGATAGATGTTTTGTTATCCCTGACCAGCCTCTATTATCTCCAGCCCAATTTTTGGGATTGGAGATGATAATTTGAGATTCGACTGTGGCAAGATTCAGTTTCAGGAGCAACAAGGTTTCATCTCCACCAATTTGATTTGGAGAAAGGTTGGATCACAGGTCTCAGTAGGGAAGCGTCAGAATGCTTTTTAGCCTCTTCATTTGGTGGGGCAGAATGAATTAAAACAGTAAGGATGGTAGATCCTTTAGAGGATATTAACCAGGATATTAACCTTGCAGGTTTAATAATTGATAAGTTATTGAAATATTCCCTTTTTTTTAAAAAAAAACTGGAAAGTTATCCAGGTATCAGGAAAAGATTTGGGTTGCCAGAGAGAGCAAACGAGATTGAAGAAGAGCATCGGAGTAAATCTGAATTTCTCTCTCCGTCTTAGCAACCTGCCTAACTGCATTCTATCAGCAGAGTGAGATGCAAACTCCAGAGCAGCTCAAATCTCTCCTAGGCAGAGTTTGTGGAAGCCATCAAACCTCCCTGGCTATTATTCCAGTGTCCAAGAACCCATTCAGCATCTCCCACCCACCCACCCACCCATCTTTGTTCCTAGTTGGGGGGAAAGTTCCAGCCATGTCTGAGACGACAAAACCGCACAGAGATTGTCAAATTCTCTGGATCGCGTTGCAATCTCTCTGAAGTTATTTGAAGGCCTCTGACATCTCAAATCAATTTGAAGGTTCAGTGTGACTCGATGATTCGACTGGCTGTCCGTGGAATCCCGATTTTCCCCTTTGAAGCTTTGCCTGGCTCGTCTCTCAGAGCTGCATTTTTAATTTTATTTTCTTACGTTTCCGTGAGAACCCCAGAACGTTGGGGTATTTCTTCTTCTTCTTCTTTATTTTGGGAGATGTTCCAGGGAATTGTTTCCCTCCCCCCCCCCCCAAAAAAAATAAAATAAATAAATCAGCATGGCTTAGTGTGAGAAAACTGGTCATCGGCGAATGTTGCAGAAGCAGCTTAATTTTAATTATTACTTATATGGGAATATTTGTGGAGAGGCTACAAGTTAAGGATGTAATACTGATGAGAATTTGCGGGGGGGGGGGGGGATTCCATGCCTCGTGTCAGAGTCCAACCTAGACTTCCAAAGTGTTTCCTCTGATTATATATATATATATATAATGTTTCCTCTGATTATATATATATATATATATATATATATATATATATATATATATATATATATATATATATATACACACACACACACACACACACCGTACTTTTTGGGAGTATAAGATGCACTTTTCCCCCCCTAAAAGAGGGTGGAGGTATTGATGCGTCTTATACACCGAATACAGCCATTTTTGGCCTCCCGAAACCCCACCCTGTGCGGCCCATTTTTGCCAAAAACCGGCCCATTTTTCGCAAAAACGGGACCTGCAGAGGGTTTGGGAGGCCTGCAGAGTGTTCCTGGGGGCTGTGGGGGGGGGGGACGCAACATGGGGGTTTGGGAGGCCAAAAACAGGCCCACTTTTTGCAAAAATGGGGTGTTTTTGCTTTCCCCAGCCCCCAGGAGCATTCTGCAGGCCTCCCAAACACTCTGCATGCCCTGTTTTTGCAAAAATCGGGCCCGTTTTTGGCCTCCCGAACCCCCCACATGTTGCATTTTGCCCTCCCCAGCCCCCAGGAGCACTCTACAAGCCTCCCAAACCCTCTGCGCATCCTGTTTTTCACAAAAATGGACCTGTTTTTTGCAAAAACGGGACACACAGAGAATTTGGGAGGCCTGCAGACTGCTCCTGGGGCCCGGGGAGGGCACGAACTTTTTTTTCTGGCTTACCTCTTTGAAATCTTGGTGCGTCTTATAGTCCGAAAAATATGGTATATATTTCCCACTGGTCTTACAAGTTGTTTAAAAGGCAGGCTAATCGCATTCGTTTCCTGAAAAAAGGCAGGATGCAAAAAAACCCTCCTTCCAGTCCTTTCCCTCCACCGTTCTTCTGTTTTTTTCGTGTTTAATTGCAATCACTCAACTTAATTCAGGTATGTGTTTAATTACCTGTCCATTGATTTTTTTTTCCCCCCTTCTTCTTCTCAAATATTTAGGGGAGTGCCTTTGGAAAAAGAGGGCCAGATCTCTTCTGCAATTGTGTCGTCTGTTCAGAGTAAAATCACTCAGGTAAAAAAAAACTTAAGCGTCTTCCGGATTTTCCAAGGCTTCGCAGTTACCATAGTTCTTGCTTGAGCATCTTGTGGGGTATTGGCATTTTGCACGTTGCAAAGGAGATGCCTAAAATCTTTATGTTTCTGCTTTGTGAAAGGAGGGAGTTTTTCTTTGTTGTCTCTTTGTTGTGACAATGTTTGTGATTTAACAGGCAGTTCTCCGCTCACAACCACAATAGAAACCCAGTTGCTGGGTTCCAGTGAGGAACAGGTCACCGCGGATAGAGAGGCATTCCAGCCCATATATTTGTTGTTTGGGGGAGAATGAAGAGGGTAACAATTTTAAAAACGAGAGAAAGGATTCAGGGGGAAAGATACAATAAATATAAAAAGAAAAAGAAGAAAATAAGAGAAAGGGAGGAAAATATTAAGAAATGGAATTTTGGAGAGAGCAAAAGAAAATGGTTAAAAGGGGAAGAATAATTGGATAGTAGAAAGGGAATTAAAGCATTTATTGGTTGATTTAAAGGAATGGTATTAGTAATAGAAATTGCATGTAAGAAGTAAATTAGAAATATATAGACCACGGTAAAATGGAATAATTAATTGAAATTAAGATAATAAAAGTGAAATGTTAGTAAATGATGTAAGTAAGAAACAAAAAAGAAGTATATTGTTTATTGTAAAATGGATTAGCAGACGCAATGTGAAAGATAGATTTTAAAAGTGAAATAACTGAAATGGTGATATAAAATTGAAACGCTAGTAAACGGAAATAATTGATGTGAAAATAAGAAATTAGGAATGAAAGAAAATAATAGGTGGAAGGTTAATTGAGTTAAAAGCTTTCATGGCAAAAATGGAATAAATTGAAATACATTGTTAATAATAAAAAAAATGGGATGGGGATTTTGAGAAATATATATAATAATTGAAAAAAAATTCCGGGTCGCCTGGACAACATAGAGGAAATATTGAATTGAAAATGAATACAGCAATGGAGAGAGAATGATAAGAAGGAGTAGAGGGATGGAAGGAGGGGAGAAGTGAGGAAGGAGAGAGAGAAATAGAAGAAAGGGAAAAGGAGAGGAAGAAAAGGAGGGGAAATAAGAGTAGGAGAGAAGGTTAGAAAGGGAGGAAGAAAGTAGAAGGGGGAGAAAGGAAGGGGAAGTAAAGGAGGAAGAAAGAAGAAAGTAGGAAAGGATAAAAGAAGGGAGGGAAAGGAAAGAGAGAAGGAAAAGAAGGATTGTTGTAAAACAAAAAAGATGAAATGGTAAAAGGGCTACCCCGAACATGTAAAAATTTATTAGGATGAAGAATGAATTAATACGAAAATGAAAAGAAAATATATATGATTAATAATGAAGAAATTAGAATTTAAGGGTGGAACAAGATGTTCTTTATACAATAAGCATAGAAGTATTAAGCTAAGATAAAAAAGTATGGAAAAAAAGAAAAGAAATTCTGTTGCTGGGTTCAAAAGAGGAACAGGTCACCGCGGATAGAGAGTCATTTCAGCCTATCTGTTTGTTGTTGTTAGTTGCGAAGCCGTGTCTGACCCATCGCGACCCCATGGACAACGTTCCTCCAGGCCTTCCTGTCCTCCACCATCCCCCGGAGACCATTTAAGCTCATGGCCGACTGCTTCAGTGATTTCATCCAGCCATCTCATTCTCTGCCTCTGTCCCCTTCTTCTTTTGCCCTCCATCGTTCCCAGCATTAGGCTCTTCTCCAGTGCGTCCTTCCTTCTTATTAGGTAGCCAAAGTATTTGAGTTTCCTCTTCAGGATCTGGCCTTCTAAAGAGCAATCAGGGTTGATCTCCTCTAGGACTAACCGGTTGGATTGCCTTGCAGTCCAAGGGACTCACAGGAGTCTTCTCCAGCACCAGAGTTCAAAGACCTCCATTCTTTGGCGCTCAGCCTTCCTTATGGTCCAACTTTCACAGCCATACATACTGGAGACTAACGGCTTGCCCTCGGAGGGACCCCGGCTGACGTTACTATCCACCAGGGGCCGTTCCGTAAGATTCCACCTCGCAATGGTAATGAGATGGCAGCCGAGAAATCAGCAGGTCAGATCCTGGGTAGGTCAGGATATCGACGCCGCAACCATCACCCGCGCTGCTCAACTCCTACTTCGAAGGAGTTGGTGATAGGTGTGGCGCTTCCTTCCAGCCGCGGTGTCTCTTGGGGATTGGACCCCTCAGGACACCATCAGTAATGGGCCAGGTTTTGTCCAGGGCGGGATTCGGAAAGGGGTCTCATCCAAAATGGTACAGTTCCATCTGCCACAGGGGCTGGCGCCCCAGTGGGTTACCAGATGGGACCCAGTACCCAGTGGTAGGCCAGGTACCAACAAGGAAGGAAGGAAGGAAGGAAGGAAGGAAGGAAGGAAGGAAGGAAGGAAGGAAGGAAGGAAAATTATGTTGCTAAGTAAAGCCGTTGTTAAATGAATCACGGCTAGGTTTACACCCAAATTTTACTGAAGAATAGAGTTATTTTCTGAGCTGAAAAAGATCATTGTAAAAATAATAAAGGCAGGATATGAATAAATAAAAATTTAAAAGGTGGTTAGGAATGAGTGGGTTTAGCCCCAGTCCCCAAACCAGTCCCAGATCCATCTTAATCTCCAGTTCTTTTACAGACAGAAACTTTTTTCTCTTCCCAACAATAACTTTCTTGGTTTTTTTCCCTGAAAAAGTGGCTGTTTACTTTTGAAAGGGCAATTATAAAACAGTTGTCAAGCTTCATAAAGGGGAGTCTTGATATCAGACCTTGGAAAATGACCACCAGTTAAAAGATTCTTTTCTCACCAAAAAAAAAAGAAATGCAGAAAATAGGCTTTTATTTGCTTCCTTGTTTAGAAAACAACCACAAGAAATGACGTGTTCTGATATCCTTTTCTGCATTACAAAAACGTTATATACATTTTAGTGACAGCCGTGGTTAAAATCTTGGATATCCTCCGGTTAGCTAAATTTTCCAGAGTGGCTGAACAGAAGCCAGCAATTTTGCAGCGTAGGCATGCCAAGGAAATATTTCCATGCATACTGAAACTGGCCATTTGAATTTTGGGAGCCAAAAATTTCTTGCTTCCTCTAGTTGCAAAAGATGGTCTGCTCAGCAGCAAAAAAAAAAAAAAAAAACCTTCACGTAATTTGCTGAACCACATTTCTCTGCAAAATGTAGAGAGGTGGGCAAATCATGTCTCGCTACGTAATGCTGGTTAACTGCTTTGCACGATTATTTACAAAATAACAGAGCCCTTGGAGGTCATCTATCCCCAACCCCCTGCTTGAGCAGGCGTGATGGCGAACCTATGGCGTGCGAGCCATATTGGTGGGCATGCGAGCGTTACCCCAGCTCACCTATGGTGCGCATGCGCTAGCCAGCCAGCTGATTTTCAGGCCTTTTGGGCCCACCGGAAATTGGGAAACGGGCCGTTTCCGGCCTCTGGAGGGCCTCTGGGAGGGTGGGGAAGGCCGTTTTCGTCCTCCCCAGGCTCCAAGAAAGCCTCTGGAGCCTGGGGAGGGCAAAAAAACAGGCCTATGGACTCACCATGCCATTGCATGCCAAAAGCGGGGGGAGCGCAGGGGGATCGCGGGTGAATGCGCAGGAGGGCAGGGTGCATTGAATTACGGGTGTGGGTACACATGCGCGAGACTCGCCCATGCTTTTGGCTCGCAATGGCAAAAAGGTTAGCCATCACTGTCCTAGAGTCTAGACTATTTCAGACAAATGATCTGTCCAATTTCTTTTTAAAAAAATCCTCCGGTGTTGGAGCACCCAACAATTTCCGGAGGGAAGTCATTGCCCTGATTAATTTTTCTCACTAGTCAGGAAATTTCTCCGTATTTCTACCGTATCTCCCCAAAATTAAGACATCCCCAATTGGGCTTTTGCGCGCATGCGCTAAAATAAGACCTCCCCGAAAATATTTAAACGCATGCACAACGTGCATTTAAATGGAGACAGAGCTGGAAATCAGGTAAAACAGCAAGAGGAGCCTCATCTTGCTCCACGCACCCCAAAATAATAAGACCTCCTTGAAAATAAAGCCAAGCGCTTATTTTGAGGTTAAAAAATACATAAGACAAGGTCTTATTTTTGGGGAAACACGGTAGGTGGATCTCCCCTTGATTAGTTCCCATCCACTGCTTCTTGTCCTGCCCTCAGGAGCTTTGGAGACTAGCTTGACTCTCTCTTCTTTGTGGCAGCCTCTCAGATATTGGAGCACTGCTATCTTGTCACCCCTGATCCTTCTTTTCATTAAACTAGACATAACCCAATTCCTGCCATCGTTTTTTGAATGTTTTTATAAATAATGTTTACAGTATTTATTATAACCAGCCGTCTGCTATCGTAATATTCCTTTCTGGAGCAAACAAACCCCACATTTCTCATTCCCAAATTTTTAAGATGAGCACAGTGAGATTCAAGGATATAGCATTGGAAAGCGCATTGGCAGATTTGATGGAATTGTTCTGATCTGACAAAATTGTTCTGATCCGACAAAGATCAGAACAATTGGGAGTTGGACGGCATAGAAATGCGACTAAATAAATAAATAAATAAATTGTTGCCCTTTGGGGCAGTGTCTCTGAAGCCACAGCTCGCCCCTGGTCTGGAATTGCCCTAAAAAAAAAGACTGCTTTTGAGAAATGTCAAACCATCTCAAGCAATTAAATGAGACGGCTAACCAAACTTAGCTTACCTAAAATGTTCCCTCCCTCCCTCCCTGTCTCTCTCTCTCTCTCTCTTTTTTTTTTTTTTGGGCCTGCTCGTTATCCTTGACAGAATTTGTAAGCAGACTAGGAGCTACTTATACATCCAGTTTACATTTTGGCATGGGGGGGAGGGGGGGCAGAGATTTTTGCTACCGGTTCTCCGAACCATCCGCCGCCATCGCTATCGGATCAGGCGATCCAGTCCGAACCGGGAGCATTTCACCCCTGGGGTGTATTCACTTTTGTGACACACTGTACATGCCGTTGGAAGAGATCCTCTGCCAACCTTCGGCAGACTGTTTGTTTGGTTAGTGTTGCTATCTGACTTTGTTTTATGCTTCCTTTGTGTGCAGGATCTTATGGCCAAGGTGAGGGCGATGCTTGCAGCTTCTAAAAATATTTCAACCAGTGCCTCTTGAGACGGAAAGATGGAAGCTGTAGAAGGAACAGAAAGTCCTCGTTAACTGTGAGAAAGAGAATCTTCTTGCAACGCTTCCTTGGCCGAAAAAAAAACCAGCCATGGGAAAAGGGAGCCTTGTAAATTATGTTCTGATTGGTTTCTCGGTTAGAATTTTACAACAAAGAGGTGCCTGTATATTTGTAAATACGAAATTCCGGCGAGTGTTACACAAATAAAAATGCAGAGAAATCCTTTTTATTAGCTAAAGGCTTTCTGGAGATTGGTTGGTTATTGTTTTTGTTTCTTTCTTTTTTTCCCCCCCTCCTTTTCTTTGTTTCAGATGACCTTATACTCGCATTTCAATCAGGATCCTCTAAAGCAGTGTGTATAAATTGAGTTTAGCAGAACAAAGTGAGGAAATGCTAATCAAAGCAACCCGGCAAAAGGAAGGGAAAAAAATTAGGCCGAAGGACTGACATTTATTGAGCTGTATAGATTTTGCTTGGAGAGAATAATGCAAAAGGGGTCGAAGGGAGCAGATTCCTAATATTCTCTAGGCTGTAATTGGAAACTGACTTGCAGGGTTTTATGGCCCCCCAGTCAAAAAAAAACCTAGTTATTTACTTGGTGACAACCATTCCAAGATTTGGAATAAGACTTCTTAATACCTTGCTGGAAGAAGAACTCAGGATCCTCCAGATATCCAGAGTCTGCCCATAAAGGTAAACCTCAATTTATTTGACTTTATCATAAAATAAGAGACAGATAGATATAGATATAGATATATAGATATAGATATAAAGGGACGCGGTGGCTCAGCGGCTAAGACGCTGAGCTTGTCGATCAAAAGGTCGACAGTTCAGCGGTTCGAATCCCTAGTGCCACGTAACGGGGTGAGCTCCCGTTCCTTGTCCCAACTTCTGCCAGTCTAGCAGTTCGAAAGCATGTTAAAAAATGCAAGTAGAAAAATAGGGACCCCCTTTGGTGGGAAGGGAACAGTGTTCCATGCGCCTTTGGCATTTAGTCATGCTGGCCACATGACCACAGAGATGTCTTCGGACAGCGCTGGCTCTTCGGCTTTGAAACGGAGATGAGCACCGCCCCCTAGAGTCAGGAACCTTTTCCTTTACATATATTTATTTGACTTTATCATAAAATAGGAGGCAGAAATATATATATACATACATACACACACACAAACATATACCCTCTTTCCCTGAAAATAAGACATCCCCTGATAATAAGTCCAATTGGGCTTTTGAGCACAAGCGTTAAAATAAGCCACCCCCTCCAAAAAAATAAGCCCTCCCGAAAATATTTAAACATATGTGCAGCCGGTTCCCGCCATTTCCTCTGGTTAAGGTTAGGGAGACAGAGGAAATCAGGTAAGACTCATCAGCTAGCCATACCCTTACTCGAATTCAAACTTGAGAGCTAAATAGCTTGAAATAGATCTATACTAATCTCCCTTTATTTCTTTATCAGCAAATATAAATTTCATACAAAATAGTTTGTCATGAAAGCGACTGCCTGATGGCTCCTGGATTGGAGCTGAAAGGCGAAAGGGAAGCAGTATGCTCCCTCCCATATTGGGGTAGACCAGGTGCTTCGGCAGAAAAAACAATATATATGTATAAATATATTTGTAGACATGGAGTTGGCAGACTGTCTTTCTCTCACACACACAAACAAACAATTTATTTGGACTTCTAATTAAAAATATATTGGGCGCTTGGTGGATATAATAATAATCCACTTCTTGAAGCAATACTTGTTGAAAATGCAAGGACCAATAAACCGCAAAAGACTTGCATTTTGCTGCCAAATTTTTGTGGGGCAATTTTAGAAGGATCCAGGACGCTCCGTACCACCCAAAATCCACCGCTCCACCGATGGCGTGAGGGTCTAGAAACACCACAGCTGGAACTCTTTGTGAAATTAGTCTTGGGAAGAAGGGATTGATGCGTAATCCATTTTGAAATTAGTCATAAAGGAGTAAAATTAGTATAATAAAATTTCAGCCAGCTTTAGGCATTGGGAGTGGACGGGTGATTTAATGCTAGCTGTTTTCCAAGTTTGTTTTCGTGTGTGGAGCTTCTTAACAGTAAATGAATTCACTGACCTATTTTTCCTTGCCACATTATTATTTCTACAATCACCTTACCAAACACAAAACCACTTCTGTTCATGCTTAACTTTGTCCAGGTCCCAAACACAGCGTTAAAAATGAAGGGACGCTAGAAAAAGCCACAATCTGTTGGGTCATCATTTCAGAATGTGCACAGTGTGACTACTATTTTTGAGACAACCCAGGAGCAAAAAACAGGACACAGAGGTTTTGTCATTATAAACAGTGGTTTATATACAAGACTTCTATATTCAGACATACATGTGGTAGGCACATACCAGGCAAGCAAGCAATCTTCAACTCTACACAGAGAACTATAATGCAGAGAGATACACGAGGAGAGAGAGACGCCCTCTCGTGGCCTCCCTTATATAGACAGCTTCTTAAAGTGATAACTCTGCTGATTTATTCTCATTGCATCATCTCAATTTGCAGCTTTACAGCAGCTAGTCAGCTATTAAAATATTACCTTAACACAGAGATACTTCCTTACCTAAACCTATAAAACTGACCCTAGGAAGGAAAAAGGAAGGGGTTTTGATTTCCTGCTGGCTTCTCCATTGATTTTGCTAGTGGAAAATCACATCGGGGATCACAATCATGACCAGAGGTGGGTGCGGAAGCACTAGCCAGGTAGCACTTCAGGGGCTACCATTTTGCCAAAGCAACTGGTCTGAAGATCCTTTCAGTGTCAAATCCCAAGGGAGTCATGGATCCAAGATTTTGGACACTTTTTTAAGTTAAACTATTTTTGAGGCACCTTGATTCAAAAATCGTCCTGCATTGCATTGCTTTATCCAACAGAAAATCAGGAGAGTTTTAATACTTTATAGATGTTGCCATGCCTTTATAAATGACGACTGGCAATCTGCAATTATGCATTGAATCTTGCCAATTTCCTATAATTATAGCTTGTACAAATGGAGCACAATACCTTTTTAAAAAAAAAAAAAAAAAAAACCCAAAGGAATCAAGAGGGTTTTAAGTGGCAGTTCTGAACAAGAGCCAGTTTAAAATTTTGGATACGACTTGTTTCCGCCTTTAAAAGGTGGAACAATTCAGTTTTATAAGATAGCATGTGGTGACAAAGCCTTTTGAATGTACAGATTTATTTATTTTTTTTAAAAAAAATCTGGAGACCTTGAGGTTAAAAAGTATTAGGAACTTCCAGAAAATCCTCAATTTAAAAGGTTCAAACCTTTTGCTTTAAAACTTGGCCAGAGTTCAAGCAAGCATGAATCCTTGGGATTTCAGGGTTACAAAATCCATTGTCATTTTCTTAGTGCCGAAAAAAAAAATGCCATTGTTAGATCTAGCCTGTAATCAAGGTATTTTTTCAAGTGGCCTGTCTGAAGGAGTTACAACCCTGCTTTTCTCTTTGGAAATCGTTTATCTGTCTTTTGATGGACTGGTCAAGAGGTCCGGCAATTGTGATGCATTTTTGCACTTTACAATAGGAGGCAGAGATTAATCTATCCTCCTGTTCTGTCCCCAACCACATGCACACACACCAACAGACGTTCAAGAGTTAAAGACCAAACCAGCCGGCAAAATCCTTTTCCTTATGATAACGGAACTTGGCAACAACCTAGTGGCTGCCTGCCAAGAGTTTATTATTTACGAAGAGGAGAGATAACTTCTCCCCACTCCTGGTACATCAAAAGAAACAGCTCAATAATTACGGAGTCAATCAAGTCCAGAGATAATCCAGCAAAGTCTATAGCAAAAGTCCTGCAATGCAGAATGGCGTGGAAGCTTTCAGCTTTGTTCATCACAAGGTTTGACTGGCCACCACGCTCCCTTTTATATCCTGTGGGGTGTGGTCCAGTGACTCAGCCTAATCTCGGGAACGCCTTTTCTTCTGTTGCGCGCTCTTATCTCTGTGACGCTGGCGTGGATCCAGCCAAGACTCATTACCCTCATCACTGTCCATCTGTGGCTGCGTGGACGTGCTTGGCCCTGGTCCTATCTCTTGCCCTTCAGCGGACACTGAAGGCATTGCCAGAGAGGAGGGTCCTGGAGAGGGAGGCCTTGCCAACTCCTCTCCTTCACTCTCGGAATCCTCTCCTGCCGATGACACCGGCTCAGGTAACGGAGCCACAACACCTCCAGAGAACTTTCATTTTTAATAGTAAATCTTTGCCAGAATAAAATGTGGATATATTGAAGGATCATCGAGAAAATTTGGTGACCCTGAATGTTAATATCCTAGAATCAAGAATCGCAATGGTGTCGGGGTTCCGACAGATGCCCTAATTAAATCATGAGCCTCGAGCCAAGCTTCAAAAGAAATCCAGGTCTTTATTAGGAGCTTCATATCAGTACGTTCCCAAATGAAGCCAACTCTGACCCTACGTAATTTATGGCCCCAATCATGACCCTGTTTCCCCCCTCCCCCCAGGGTGTGTCATCAATCACATTCGCCAATGAAGCAATTTTGTGGGTTGTAGAGATCACTCCCCTCGGCTGCTGTTGGTAAACCTGGGAGACAGCCTTGAGAGAGATACGTCTGGAATGCGCTCCTGTCTTTGGCTGCCGTACTGCAGGCCAGGGATGCTTTGCGAGTTGACAGATGGAGCTTTTCAAGGAGGGTTTTACCTTTCAAAAAATACGAATCTTGTTGAGAAAGGGACAAAGGCACTGATGATGTTACCTGGTTTGGTAATGAAAACGTCTGCAAAAAAAAAAAACCCATTTCGGCGATCTTTAGGGAGTGTTTTTTCAAACTCTTTTCCCAAGGGGCAATTTCTTTTGTCTCCTCTCTTCCTACGCAATGCATCGCTGTTTTGAATTCGCTTGGAGATGCTGTTAATGGCATGTCTCTTTTTTTTCCCTCTCTCTCTCAAATGTATTCCCTATTTAAAGGGGGGGGGAACAAGCTACACCATTTCTGTTTGTTCCCTGACTTTCTTTGCTTTTCTACCACCCCCCACCCCCCCACCCCAAATTGCGACTTGGTAATTGCCTCGGGTTACATTATGAAAAAAAAAAAAAAAAAGACATTTTCGTCTTGTTTGGAAAAGGATTTTCCTTGCCTCGGATAATAAGGCCTTGTTTATTGGAGAATGAAATGCAGAAAGTTGTGGGGGTTTTTTTGGTTTCTAAAGACAAGAAGGCCCAGAAATACATTCTACTCAGTCCTTATGGGGTGATCGCTGCACCGAAGGGGACGTCACAGGAGACAAACTGCCGGTCTTCAGTTCCTTATTCGATTTATCTTTTAAATTCAAGTGTTTCCACTAAGTTCTTACGTCTGGGGTGCTGCAACAGTGGTCGATTCCAGACGTGATAATACGATAACTATGTCCATTCAGTCATGTCCGATTCTTGGCGATTCCATGGACCAGGTCTCTCCACGTCTTCCGATCTTGGTACTTCTTTAAGTTATTCTATGCTCTGGCTGGTGTCACTTTTGATGGTGTCCAGCCACCATGTTTTTTTGGCGGCCTGGTTTCTTTCGACCCCCTAACCCTTCCAAACACAATCTCTTTTCTCCAGTGAACTTCCCCAAGTGACATGGGGAAATTCTCCTCTCCTGTTCAAGAAAGCAGAACTCTTGAAACAATTACCATTTCAAAAGGAGACCGTTTATTGAAAGAAAGAGATAGCAAGACAAAGGAAGCAGGATCTGAGGATTCCCGTACAATTCCAGTAGGTTAAAGCAGTTAGAAACCCCTCCTATCAGTCCGGTGTTGAATAAGCCAATCCACAGGTGCAGTTATTTTGAGAACCAGTATGTGATGACCCGGGGCATGGCACAAAAGCAACAGAGCCAGAGAACAGGTCTAACTCCCCTTTATTGCTCCAACTGCCTCCAAATGTCCCCACGTTTACTACACGTCCTGGAGCAAAGCTCTCACACGCATCTTCAACAGCCTCTGGCTGCGAGTAGTCCAGTAAGCCAGGTTAGCAAACCAGTAACCAAGGCAAGAAGTCCAGTTAGCAAGGTTAGCAAAAGAGTAACCAGAGCAAGAAGTTCAGCAAAGTAGGCAAACCGGGCAAGTCCCACAAGACAGAACACAGTAAACTCCAGACTTCGGCAAGCGCACAAGAGGCTCCACAGATTCAACGCTTGTTCCCAACAAATGCCCCTCCCGCTAGCACCTCCTTAACATCTCAGTCCCCAGGTGTGCCTTGTGAAGGGGGACAGGGCACTTATCCTTCATAGCCGGCTCAGTCTGTGTCGTTCCTGCCTTCTCTCTTCTCTTCTTGCTCTAGGATCAGGAAGGGGTGGTCCCTGCTCATTGCCTGAGCTCTGTCTCTCCTGCCCCTCCCTATCTACAAGCCTTTCTGATCCCGAAAAGCCCTGCCCTTCCCCAGTTTCCTCCAAACCCAACAGAGCCACCCCCTAGATCTCTGTCAGCTCCTGTTCCAGCTCATCTTCCCCCCCCCCCCGCAGATTCAGGCTCCGAGGGGGGCATGACACAGAAGCTGAGAAGGTGATAAGTTGTTCTCGGGCATCACTTGCTGGAGGCTCTGGAAGTGAGACAAAACAGATGGCTCTCCCCCCACCCCCCCCTTACATTCCTAAGAAGGTAAATCAAAAGCACAGGATAGATAGGCACCAGGAAAACGGCTATAAACTACACCCAGGGCCCCTCCCCACCAAAATGGCAGCCTTCCGATAGCGATCTATAGGACCTGACAATGGCCAAAATAGGTAAGATGCCATTTTGTGATCTAAAAATATTTAGCACTTTTTACCACTGAATGAATTCGGTCTCAACATTTCAGAGGTACCTATTAGGAGTGGCGTGGTGGCCTAGAGGTGGAGCTCTCGCCTCACAATCAGGAGGCGGTGAGTTCGATCCTAGGTAGTGGCAGATATTTCTCTCTCTCTGGGCACGATGAGGATATATCTGCTGAACAAAACTCCGCATTGGCGTCAGGAAGGGCATCCGGCCAGTAAACGCTCTGCTAGCTCCATTCAGTTGCCCAGACTCCACCCCGCAAGGGATTATGGGGTCGTTAAATGATGATTACAGAGGTAACTATTCAGGATTGGGGCTTTGTTGAATCACCTCCTGGTGTGATGACGATGCGATGATGATGGGGTGCAGCCCCATCATGGCTTCCCGTCTAGCCACATCCCATCCTTTTGGATGTCCAGAAAGAACTCAAAAACAACTCTTTCGCCCAAGTTCTTTAGATAACTCTGCTCCTCCGAGATCTTTAGATACAGGTAGTCCACGAGTTAACAACAGTTCATTTAGTGACTTCAAAGTTGTAAAAACACGAGGAAAAAAATAACGACCATTTTTCACCCTTTATGACATTGCAGCATCTCCATGTTCACATGAGCAAAAAATCAGATGCTTGACAACTGATTCGTATTTATGACACGCAATCCCCCTTTTGCAGCCTTCTGACAAGCAAAGTCAAGGGAGGGGAGCCAGACTCGCTTAACAACAGTGTGACTAATTTAACAACTGCCGTGATTCGCTTAACAACCGTGGCAAGAAATGGGACAAAACTCACTTAAGTGTCTCACTTAGCGACAGAAATGTTGGGCTCAGTTGTGGTCGCAAGTCGAGGACTACCTGTATTTCTCCTTCCTTGGCTGCTCCTTTGCAAAAAGAAAGAACAAACTTTAACTCTCTGCTTTTCATCTTTTCTAGAAGGCCTCCACTGTGGGAGATGTTTCTCAATACTATTTTGCAAGGATTTCGGCTCCTCGGTCTCCCATTTTTTTAATAAGTGTTTTGCCCCACCACAGAGACAGTGTGTGAAAGATAGAAAGCCTTTGCTTTCAATGGCTACTTCTATATAATATTAATAACCACTTAGCTGGCCATAAATTTGTCGAAATGGGTCTGGACGTAATTGAAATCACCCACATACATTTCCATTAAAGTAGTTGGAAGAAAGACTCCGGGCTGCCTAGAGGCAAATATTAAACCCATTCAAGGCACTTTTTTTGCAGAAGCCAAAAATAGTTGAAGTTTGTCCTTGAAAGTTCGGACTCTTCTCAACAATCTTGAATTTCCAAAGAAAATTGGCGATATTTGGGAAGCTGGTCAAAAAAGACATTTTTCCCTTCTTTTGACTTTTATTTCTAACCCTAGTACACACATACTGCCTGCTCTTTTTTCTACAGCATTTGCATTTCTTTTAAAAAAAGTTTCTTCGTTTCTTTCCTTATCATTAATAAACCTTTTGCCAAGATGAAGAAATGTACGGTATCTATTTCCTATAGGGTTTTTTTTTCCCCCATTGAAATATGGTGGATTCTGTTTTCCTTGTCAGATCTATAATCCTCATTGCATTATACAATCTCTCCAACATTTGCTGCAACGGGATTAGGCGTAATTTGTTCCATTTCCTTCGATGGATACATTAGCAAGATAAATTAATTTTCAGATCTATAATCCCCATTTGTTGTGGCCCGCCAATGGCCTGTGCGGATCGTGGCTGATCCCGACGAAGAGGAGGCTGGTGTGAGGTCGTGCCAGCAGCCTGCGCAGCCAATGCTCGCGTCGGACAGTGAGGAGGCTGGAGAGGATGTGGTGCCAGAGGCAGAGACTCAGCCAGGGCCTTCAGAACCTCCAGAGGCTCCTTCAAGTGGAGAGAGCGAAGTGGAGGAGTCTCTTCTCAATGCTCGAGCACGCAGGGCTGCCAAAAGGCAGGAGTGGCTACTCAGGAGGAGGTCTCGAGAGTAAGGCTTGAGGATAATTGGCCACTCCCTTAGCCTATTTAAGTCACACGCGGTTAGTAAGTTTCTTGCTGGAAGCAACTTGTAATTATCATCAGAGCATTTTTGGAAAAGTCTTATCATATCTTGTTTTCTGGGCTGGTTGTCGACCTTTGCCGGACTTTGGTTTATTCTTGCTACTTAATAAATTTGAGAAGGACCGTTGGTGTGTGTCAATATCCTCGGGAATCCGGAGTTGGAGCAGAACACCGTTGCATTATACCCCTGATGGCAAACCTATGGCACATTTGCCCAAAGGGGCCCGCGAAGCCATATCACCCAGCACGTGTGGCCTTGCCTGTTTGTCTTCTGGGTTTCTGGCGTGCATGTGCGTGCGACAATCAGCTGTCCTTCGCGAGCACCAAAAACTGGTGTGTGCACCTGTGCCAGCCAGCTGATTGTCAGGTGCGCATGTGTGCCAGAACCTGGAAGTTCAGCTTTTCCGGAGTGTGATCCATTTGCGCACACGGCAGTGCTGAAAACAGGTTTGTGCATGTGCGCCAGCCAGCTGATAGTCGGGCACGCATGTGTGCTAGAACCCAGAACTTTGGCTTTTCCAGAGCGTGGCCCTGACGAGCACACGCGCCAGAGGTGGGTTTCAGCAGGTTCTGACCAGTTCTGGAGAACCGGTAGCGGAAATTTTGAGTAGTTCGGAGAACCGGTAAATACCACCTTTGGCTGGCCCTGCCCCCATCTATTCTCTGCCTCCTGAGTCCCAGCTGATCAGGAGGGAATGGGGATTTTGCAGTAACCTTCCCCTGGAGTGGGGAGGGAATGGAGATTTTACAGTATCCTTCCCTTGCCACACCCACCAAGCTATGCCACGCCCACCAAGCCACACCCACAGAACCGGTACTAAAAAATTTTGAAACCCACCACTGACACACACGCACTCAATGTTTCCGTGCAACCTTTTCGGCACTCAGTGCCAAAAAGGTTCGCCATCTCTGCATTATACAATCCCTCCGAACATTCCCTGCAAATCTTTTGGCTTACCAGCTAATAACATGACACCATCGATCTAGAAAGCTACACAAAGATTCACATCCCCATCCATGCACTTCTAACGTTACCACAAACATTCCTTATCTATATAACCACAGATATATATTTGTGGTGCGTTTGAGGATTGTTATATGTGTTGGACCTGGTCTTTGGGTGGTAAGTGAATTTCGTTATATGGGTATACTGTGTATACACGTACAGTGACAATAAAGCTATTGTTTTTTATTTATTTTATTATATATTAAAACAAAAACAAGGGGATCGGTTTTTTTTTCCCGGAGGGGGGGAAAAAAATCGACAAGAGGAAAAAGATGTTAAAAGGAAAAAAAAAATCAATTTGGCTATGATGATTGAAGATAAAGTCTCATTTGGAGGTAAGCCAGTTCACTTTTTGCTCTCTGAAGTATCGGGTTTAAGGGATTCCGTGCTGCAGTTCAGAAGATTTGCAGATTCTGAACAGATTATCATTCACATCGAATTGACGCATCGAGAGACGAGAGCTTTTCAAAAATGCAGGCGTTTTGCCCTCTAGGACCTTCACTTTTCTTTCCAAAAGTGGAATAAATGCTTTGAAAGAGAAGAAATCGGGAAGGTTCATTCCAGCCTGCCTTAATGTAAAAAAAAAAATAAAAAAATTCCCAGCAAATGCCACACTTCTTAAGTGACATTTGACCCCAGTGAAGATTACAGGCAAGAATTCATGACAGATAAATATATTTTTTCCCCCTTCATCCATAATAGATGTTTGACGGAGGAACTTCTGTCAATGCACAGTTGCAAATTGCCAGTTAAGTTTAACATTTGGTAACTGTTATAAAGAATACCTTTAATTTTTGCTGTAGAAAATGGGAGGCCTTTTCAGTCTGGCTAAGTGTGCTTAAACGATTCCGATACGGGAATTGAGAAAATAATTTTAATTCAGAAAAGGCTTGCCGTTTAACAGACAGGGCTATTTTCAACTCCAATAGCTGGGCTTAGTGTCATTTTTCTGTGGTGGGTGTTTTTTTCTAAAGCAAAACCTCTAAACTTTTTTTTTTTTTTTTGAGACTTTCCTTAGTTTCTCTTCTTCATTCCAAAATGAGGCCGAATCATCTTGATTGAATAAATACTCTGAAAATCAGTTGTAGGCCCGTCTTTTCATTTCTAGCCCTACGAAAGCAAGTAATTTCTGGTGGAGTTAAAGCAGGGGTGAAATCCAGCAGGGACTGACAGGTTCTGGAGAGTGGTAGCAGAAATTTTGAGTGGTTGGGAGAACCAGCAAATACCACCTCTGGCTGGCCCCAGAGTGGGGAGGAAATGGAGATTTTGCAATATCTTTCCCTCAGGTGTGAGGAGGGAATGGGGATTTTGCAGTATCCTGGAGTGGGGTGGGAATGGGGATTTTGCAATATCCTGCCCTCAGGAGGGGGGAGGGAATGGGGATTTTGAAGTATCCTTCCCCCAGGAGTGGGGAGGGAATGGGGATTTTGCAATATCCTTCCCCTGCCATGTCCACCAAGCCACACCATACCCAACGAACCAGTAATAAAAAAATTTGGATTTCACCACTGAGTTAAAGACAAGAGAACAGAGCTGATTTGGGGGGGGGGGAGAAAGTTTTTTCCCCCGTAGCCCTCCTCTCTCCAAAATGAGGGGGGCACTACAAAGAGCCATTTTACAAGACACCCATCATCTTGCAATAAAATGTGATCCTAGGATTTGGACTGGGCGTGACGCAAAATGAAAACCAAACTGAAGGGAAACAATAATGATATAATAAATAATACTAGAATATGATATACTGGTATGCTAGATTCTGTAACCATTAGGTTCCTGTAATACATATTATTCCTTTCTATTTGTATCTCCTGTTACAAACATATTGTTATTAGGCCTCTGAAATGTATCTGGTATTTGTCAAACGTTATGTCCCTGCCATTTGACCTGAACTCATATCAATCTCTTTCTGTGCCATCTAAAAGCATGGTACGTATCTCTGTTGGAACTACAGCCATCAACAAAGGGATAATTTACACCTCAGCCCTAATTTATGTTTGATCTGGATAAGATCTTGTCTTCCAGAGCCAGGGGCTAAGTGGCCAGTTAAGTAAGCAAAGGAATGCTTAAGATGACTAATTGGGAAGTTTCTATTCCCCCTTGCAGGGTAACAGGGAATAAATTAGGAGGCTAGAATTGGGTACTAAGCTGACGTCTCTGAGGGTATAAAAGGACGCCATACCTTCCCCAAGGTGTGGCTATTTCCTCGCATTGTATCTGTATTGTATCTGTATGTTCTGGATATAGTTCCACCCAGTATTTTGTTTTTGGCCATAAATAAAATCTGCTTTTTTGCAAGCCTCGTCTTGAGTCACTCTCTTTGGCATTCTGGTGACTCAAGTATATTTTGGGACCTTACAAAACCATCAACAAAATCTAGTTGTATTGGATTTACCAGTCATCTTTACGACCTGACAGCAAATCACCAGGGTTTTTAGCAAAGGTATGTTTAGACAGCAGACAAAGCAAAATCCAAGAATAAAGAAAAATTCAAGGATTAAGATAAATCTGATGATTAGGGGACTGGAGGCTAAAACATAAAGAACGGTTGCTGAAATGGTGTATGTCTAGTTTAATGAAAAGAGGGACTCGGAGTGACAAAGCAGCATTCCAATATTTGAAGGACTGCCCCAAAGAAGAGGGAGCCGAGCTATTCTCCAAAGCATAACGGAGGATTTTCTTTGCCAAAATTGACCTTCCAGAATGAACAACTGCATTTCCAGTGGATGAAATTTCTAAAAAAAAAATCCAAACCATTATCTTAACTTTGAGTAATGGTAAAGATTCGGGCCATGATAGATTTCCCTGTGAAACGAGACAAAATATTTTCTGATCTCTCTCTTCCTTAACCTTTTAATTTCTCCCAACATTTGCTTGTTCATTATCACTTAATGAAGCCCGTAAATACAGATCTATCAAATTCAAGGGAAAGGTCAAACTCTTATCCTTCAATGATTAAGATGTGTCTCTGAATAATATCGATCCGAAGTGAAAACCTGGGGTTAAATGAGTTTTTTTTTCTTTTTTTCAAGTTTTTTTCTTTTTTTATTTTTTACAAAAATATCAAATCAATTAGTGGTGGGTTTCAAAAAATTTTACTACCAGTTCTGTGCATGTGGCTTGGTGGGCAGGGCAGGGGAAGAATACTGCAAAATCTCCATTCCCACCCCACTCCGGGGGAAGGATACTGCAAAATCTCCATTCCAGTGGTGAAATGTAAAATTACTACCGGTTCTGTGGGCATGGCTTGGTGGGGGGTGTTAATGTGACTGGGTGGGCGTGGCCAACTTTTTTTTTTTTTTTTTTTTTTTTTTTTTTTTTTTTTTACTTTTAAAAGCATTTTTTCTACAACCTTAAGAGGTTGCAGGGGAAAAAATGCTTTTAAAAGCCTCTGACGATCAGGCAACTCAGCTGGGAGAGGTTGTAGAAAAAATGCTTTTAAAAGCCTCTGACGATCCCAGCTGAGCCGCACGATCATCAGAGGCTTTTTTTTTTTTACTTTTAAAAGCATATTTTTGGCCAAAGAGGTTGTAGAAAAAATGCTTTTAAAAGTAAAAAAAAAAAGCCTCTGATGATCAGCTGGGCATGGGGAGGGCGCAGGGATTTTTGCTACCGGTTCTCTGAACCACCTGCCGCCATCGCTACTGGATCGGGCGATCCGGTCCAAACCGGGAGCATTTCACCCCTGCTCCATTCCCTCCCCAATCCAGGGAAAGTTACTGCAAAATCCCCATTTCCTCCCGATCAGCTGGGACTTGGGAGGCAGAGAATAGATGGGGACGGGGCCAGTCATAATTTTTACTACCGGTTCTCCAAACTACTCAAAATTTCCGCTACCGGTTCTGCAGAACTGGTCAGAACCTGCTGAAAGCCACCTCTGAAATCAATGCGAGAACAGTGTGGCACCTGAGTGTCATAAATTCTAATACAAATAAAACTAGTAGAATTAATCATAGTTGTTACATTCAGTCAACCTGTATAATTTCTAATAATGATACACATTTGTATTAAGTTGCAGTCTGTCATTATTCAATTATTCCATGTTTTCTCTTGTTATTACTTTTATTTTATTATATAAAAATGTATACACTAATATTCCCCCTTCTCTTATTTCTATCACTTACTCTAACTTTTAATCATGTCACCTTTTACTAAAGAAACATTTTCTTTCTATCCTACCTAACTTCTAGTCATGTCACCTACCTAAAAAAAAAAGAAAAGAAAGAGAGAGAAAAGGAGAAGCAAATCAAAACAACAAAAAGGAGAAATCATCTATCCATCGTCTCTTGCCCACTTCAATACTTCAATTGCTATTCTTTTTTTTTTTTTTTTTTGACTTGCCTCCCAAATTCCTCTCTTGGATCTTTATCTCTGTCTGCATTTGCTTCTTGTCTGTTCAGTCTAGGTATTTCTCCCACTTCTACCCTCTTCCACTGCCTAGCTTCCAAAATTTCTGCCCAGGTTCCTAGTTAAATGAGTTTTTTATGTTTGGCCTCATATTTATTTATTATTTATTGATTGATTTGATTTATATGCCGCCCTTTTCCTGAGACTCAGGGCGGCTTACAATGCATTAAGCAATAGCCTTCATACTTTTGTATATACCTGCTTAGTAGAGCTTTCAGCCCCTCCTAAGCAGGGTTCTTTTTTATACAAAGTCAGCTTATTGCCCCCACAATCCGGGTCCTCATTTTACCTCCCTCGAAAGGATGGAAGGCTGAGTCAACCTTGAGCCTGGTGAGATTTGAACTTGCAGTAATTGCAGGCAGCTGGTGTTACTTAACAGTGCTTTAGTCTGCTGCGCCACCAAGGCTCTCCAATATCCAATATTCTCTCCAATATCTTTTTTTTTTCCTCCCCTCCACCTGAAATCCTATTTAACATGTTTTGTCATGCTGAAAATCAACTCTGCGTTGAAGGTTAAATATGAAAGAGCTTTATGCATTTACACCGATAGTTATATGAACAATATTTCTCTCTTGAGAAATGAGAGCTGGGAAAATAAACTAGATTCTTCTCTCCCTTGTAGAATTTTTTCTTACGTATATGGATGCCTCTTTTTAACCTTTCAAATCAGGCAGACAAGAGTTCACCGAAAGTGGCAAGCAATCAATCTTTACAGACCATTGGTCTCTGGCTTTACAGTGGTGAAGTCAAGCAAGCCCATGTTTCGGTTATCGCGTTACGCCAAGCGATGCCAGTCAATTGAGAAAATTGAGTCAAATAAGAGTCAATTGAGGTTAGATTCTTGACTCGGGGAAATCTTGGATTGGTTGACTTGTTTGCTTTGCTGAATGGGGAAATGAAAAAAAAAAAGTTGCATCCGGTCCATTTGGCTTGATTATTTTTTCTTTTCTGAATAGTTGAATCAATTCTAACCCAGCCGAGTCTTATTAGATTTGATTTCCCAAGCATTTAAGGCAGTTCAGTTCAGGCATTCAATCAAACGGGCTTCGCACTGAAACTACAGGCAGATCTCGACTTACGACCACGATGGAGCCCCAAAATCCTGGTTCCTAAGGGAGATGTTTTGTTAAATGAATTTTACAACCTTTCTTGCAAGAGTTGTTAAGCAAAGAGCGAAGGGAAAAGTGAAGAGAAGGACCAAGGGAGACATGATAGCAGTCTTCCAATATTTGAGGAGCTGCCACAGAGAGGACAGGGTACAGCTATTCTCCAAAGCACCCGAAGGCCAGACAAGGAATCATGGATGGAAACTGATCAAGGAGAGATTCAGCCTGGAAATAAGGAGGAATTTCCTGACAGAACAATCAACCAATGGAACAAAAGTTGCCTTCAGAAGTTGTGGGATAACAGATAACAGATTAACAGAGTTGGAAGGGACCTTATAGGTCATCTAGTTCAACCCCCACTCAAGCAGGAGACCCTACACCAGTGTTTGCCTTGCTGGGTTGCAGAGCCAACCTAGACAGTTCTAGAGGTGCAGATGACAGACTCAATAATTCTTCTGTAGAACTGGATCAGCAGCTCCTTAGGTGGGGCGGGGGGGTGGTCAAAAGAAAATAAGACCCTGTCTTATTTTTGGGGAAACACGGTAGTAATAAATAACGGATGTAGTAAATAATGGACGTAATAAAAAATGCATATAAGTTTAATAAATAAAATATTTGTTGTACTCTGGCCAGAGTTGCTTGTTTGCAAGATGGGGTGGCTATATCAATTAGATACATAAATGAATGAATAAATATCAGTTCTGATATTTTTGGAATATCGTTTGGTAAAACCAAAGAGGAACTTCTAGATTATCAGTCAAAACATCTCTAACATCTAGAGAGCACCTTGATTTTTAAAAAGTGCCAGAGGGTGACCTTTTAAGATCCACAAAACAACATCCGTAATTAACAATGCCTATTATTTTGATTGTGCTAACTATCGCCCTGATGCAGTGGAATGTTTTACATTACCCAGTGTCTGAATTAATGCTTCTGTCGTGCAGGAAAAAAAAATCCACAGGGAAGGACTGAAGTGTTCCAGAGCCACAGGTTTAAAATGGAAAGATCATACAATAAAATGGTAAGCAAAGCCGTCTCTTAAGTATTTGGAAGTGAACGTCGGCGACTCGTTCCATAGACTCGCTTGTTTCCAAGCAAACATCAGAAAAGGAGAAAGACTTGAAATGGGATCTCTTTTCTTTTTGGGAATCACTGAGTGTTTGGCCAAGTGTCAGGGCGATGACCAGGATCCAGAGACAATAGTTACAGATTAACAGAGTTGGAGAAGGAGAAGGAGAAGGAGAAAAAAAGGGAGAAGGGGAAGAGGAAGAGTAGGAAGAGGAAGAAGGAGAAGGAGAATGAGAAGGAAAGGGAGAAGAGGAAGAAGAAGGAGAAGGAGAAGAAAAGGGGAAGAGGAGGAAGAGGAAGAAGGAGGAGAAGGAGAAGAAAAGAGAGAAGGGGAAGAGGAGGAAGAAGAAGGAGAAGGAGAAGAAAAGGGAGAAGGGGAAGAGGAGGAGGAAGAAGAAGGAGGAGAAGGAGAGGGAGAAGGAAAGAAGGAAGGACTGGATTTGGGTTTCTTGTGGCTGCCTAATGATGCCAAACTGACGAGGCATTTAACCCTGCCCTCTGCTCATCTCCTACAACCATGACTTCATGGCCCTGCTGTGATTAGGAGACTGCAAGACCTGGCCTTGACTGGCTGTTGCATGACTTGTAATAGAATTGAAAATCTGAGACTTTTACAACAGGAAAAAGCTGTATGAAGATTTCATCTTCTCCCTTGCTCAGCAAGCGAGGGTGAAAAACAAGCAGGTTAGTTCAGAATCAGCTCTTAAGCTTCCAGATTTTTCTGGATGGGATAGGATGAGATAAGATACCGTGTTTCCCCCAAAATAAGACCGGGTCGTATATTAATTTTTGCTCCAAAAGACACATTAGGGCTTATTTTCTGGTTAGGTCTTATTTTGGGGAAAATACAGTACTAAATGCCTCCATCTGCTGACGATCTTAACTGGGGCTTATTTTTGGGGTAGGACTTATATTATGAACATCCTGAAAAATCATGCTAGGGCTTATTTTCCAGTTGGGTCTTATTTTTGGGGAAACAGGGTAAGAAGATAAGATGAGATGAGATAAGATAAGATAAGAACCTTTATTGTCACTAGATAAGATCACTTTTATTGTCATTTTTTTCTATGAACACACTGGCACACATTGAAAAATGAAATTCTGATGCGAAAGAAAGAAAGAAAGAAAGAAAGAAAGAAAGAAAGAAAGAAAGAAAGAAAGTCTACACACACCCACATCCACATGGGCGGGTGGGGGGAGAAAGCACAGCTACCCTGTTTCCCCGAAAATAAGACCCAACTGGAAAATAAGCCCTAGCATGATTTTTCAGGATGCTCGTAATATAAGCCCTACCCCAAAAATAAGCCCCAGTTAAGATCGTCAGCAGACGGAGGCATTTAGTACCGTAATTCCCCCAAAATAAGACCTAAGTGGAAAATAAACCATCTTTTGGAGCAAAATTTAATATAAGACCCGGTCTTATTTGGGGGGAAACACGGTATATGTATATGCATGTGTGTGTATGGGTATAGACATATGTGTGTGTGTATTAATCACAGTCCATTTTGAATACCTAGCAGAAGAAAGAGTCTTAAGAAGCAGTCAAATTGCGTCTCTAAACTCGAGATCAGAATTGTCTTCCGCCTTGCCCCTACTTACACCAAGTAAAGTTCTTTCTTGCGCCCTCCTCGCCTTCCGTGCACAAAGGGCCTCTGTTGAAGAAGTTGGCCTCCCAGCCCAGGCCTTCTTCCATCTGAGATACTTCCTTCAAAAAGCAGCGCTGTCAGAATGTGACTCAGACGGGGGCTGACAACCGATGGAGGATTTGTATCATATAATCACCGCCTTTCCTTAATCATCGTGAAAGGTGATTGTTGTTTAAATTGTAGGGTAAGTTTCCAGATTTGCGTGTTATGTGGCGGAAAGAGAGAATGAGTAAATATCCAACGGCAGAATCGCCCCCCTTTTATTAGCAATTAAGCTTACATAGGAATGAAATCAAATTTTGGGTTTTGTCATCACCCCCATCTGCTGCTTTGGGATGGGCTTCTCTCCAAGTCACCACTCAAAAGCTCAAAACGCAGCCCAGGGAAAAGGTTGGGTGCTGGATACAAGTATTGTGAGGTGCCCATCATGGCAAAATGATCGTTACGATATGTCATTGCAAGAGCTGGAATGAGATTCGATGCGCTGAAAACGCCTAAACCCTAACCCTAACCCTAACCCTAACCCTAACCCTAAATTTCCATTTAAACAAAGAGTTGGCTCCCCCCACCTCTTAAATACACCGACTGTGTTAGAACTGCATTTAAAAAAAAAGAAAAGAAATAGCATATGGGATAGCCCCACAATTTGGACTATCCTAAGGAGAAGAGAAAAAAAGAGAAGAGAAAAAAAGGGACACGGTGGCTCAGTGGCTAACACACTGAGCTTGTTGATCGAAAGGTTCAAATCCCTAGTGTAATCCCGTGTAATGGGGTGAGCTCCCATTACTTGTCCCAGCTTCTGCCAACCTAGCAGTTCGAAAGCACGTTGAAAATTAAAGTAGAAAAACAGGGACCCTCTTTGGTGGGAAGGGAACAGCGTTCCGTGCGCCTTTGGCGTTGAGTCATGCCGGCCACATGACCACGGAGACGTCTTCGGACAGCGCTGGCTCTTCGGCTTTGAAACAGAGATGAGCAGCGCCCCCTAGAGTCAGGAATGATTAGCACATATGTGCGAGGGGAACCTTTACCTTTACCTTTTAAGGAGAAGAGGGGATTGACTTATTCTACAAATTGTCCAGAGGGCAGGACACGACGTAATGGGTGGAAGATCATTAAAGAGAGATCCAGTCTAAAACCAAGGAGAAATTTCTTAACAGTGAGAACAATTAATCAGTGGAACAACTTGCCTCCAGAAGTTGTGGATGCTCCATCACTAGAGGTTTCTAAAAAAGAGATTAGATTCCATTTGTCTGGAATGGTACTATACTATACCTGCTTGAGCAAGGGGTTGGACTAGAAGACTTTTAAGGTCCCTTCCAACTCTGCTATGTCAACCTTGTGGAGTAAATCAAATAGCAATCACAATCTATTTTATTAAAAGCGATATTAACAGAATCTTGCAGATCTGAAAGTACAATGCCCCCCCCATCTCTTTTACAGCCCAGGATACTAGGGAGGGTCCCTTCTGAGGATTTTCTCCACCCATTTATGCAGCTGTGGGTTAGGTTGTCTCTTACCTGATTATTCTATAGGCATTGCCTCCCTCTCCCAAGGTCTTTCCCACATACCATTACAGCCGTCTCCTTTACAGCCCGAGAAACTAGGGAGGGTCCCTTCTGAGTGTCTTTTTCCACCTGTTATGCAGCTCTGGGCTATGCCATCTCTTATCCAACTGCTCCCTAGGCAGCATCCCCCTGTGTCCCAAGATCTTTCTCACAGCTGCCTCTTTTGCAGGTTGAGAAACCAGAGAGAGTCCTTCCTTAATCTTGTGCCCCACCCATTATGCAGCTCTGGGCTATGCTGTCCCTTATCTGATTATTCTATAGGCATTGCCTCCCTCTCCCAAGATCTTTCCCACATATCGTTACAGCCGTCACTTTTACAGCCTGAGAAACTAGGGAGGGTCCCTTCTGAGCCTTTTCTCCACCCATTTATGCAGCTGTGGGCTAGGCTGTCTCTTATCTGACCTCCCCCCTGCCCCTTGGCAGCGTCTCTTCACCCGTCTCCCAAGGTCTTTCCCACATACCATTACAAGGACTAACGGTGGAACCATTCCAACTGCTTGGAACGGCTCCTAATTTAATTCTGACACGGCTGGCAAAGCAACTCAAAAGACATTTGGTGGAGTTAAAATAAATCAGTGTTCCCAGCATCTTTCTGATGTCACTCAACTAGTCAATTACGCCAAAGGAAAGAGCATTTAAAATTGATGCTTTCGAAGAGGTGGGGTGGGGGGAATGGTTCCTGAAGCACCCCCCGGTGTGACATGTTTGGCCTGCAGAGAGTCCTCTTCGCAGAACTCTCTCCAGGTGACCAAGGACACCTGCCAATTAAATTGGTCAGCTGCTTGTCACCCTGCTGCGCACGGTTTCTGTCCTTTATCTTTTTTTTTTTTTTTTATTTCCCCATGAAGGGAAAAAAAATGGCAAAAAGCTCATTAAAGACCCGTAATGAGAAAGGCAGCAGTTCAACTATCGCTGCTGCTTTTTTTTTTTTTTTTTTTTTTTTTGCAAAGGGCAACATTTCACAGGTCTAGGAAGGAGGGAACCTGTGCTTTCCAAGGCTGTTGATGGTAATGTCTTCCAAATGAGCAATGGAGAGCAAAGAGAATGGAATGGAATGGAATGGAATGGAATGGAATGGAATGGAATGGAATGGAATAGAATAGAATAGAATAGAATAGAAAATGGAATGGAATGGAATGGAATGGAATAGAATAGAATAGAATAGAATAGAATAGAATAGAATAGAATAGAATAGAATAGAATAGAATAGAATAGAATAGAATAGAATATGGAATGGAATGGAATGGAATGGAATGGAATAGAATAGAATAGAATAGAATAGAATAGAATAGAATAGAATAGAATAGAATAGAATAGAATGAGAAGGAAAGAAGGAAGGAAGGAAGGAGAATAGAATAAGGAATAAAGAAGGGAAGGGAAGGGAAAGGAAGGGAAGGGAAGAGAAGAGAAGAGAGGAGAAGGAGAGAAGTACAATAGAATAAGGAATAAAGAATGGAATGGAATGGAATGGAATGGAATAGAATAGAATAGAATAGAATAGAATAGAATAGAATAGAATAGAATAAGGAATAAAGGGAAGGGAAGGGAAGGGAAGAGGAGCGGAGAGGAGAAGAGAAGAGAAGAGAAAAGAGAAGAGAGAAGAGAAGAGAGGAGAAGGAGAGAAGGACAATAGAATAAGGAATAAAGAATGGAATGGAATGGAATGGAATAGAATAGAATAGAATAGAATAGAATAAGGAATAAAGGGAAGGGAAGAGGAGCGGAGAGGAGAAGAGAAGAGAAAAGAGAAGAGAAGAGAAGAGAAGAGAAGAGAAGAGAAAAAGAGAAGGAGAAGGAGAAGAAGAAGAAGAAGGAAAGAAGGAAGGAGAATAAAGAATAAAGAATAAAGAATGGAATAGAGTAGAGTAGAGTAGAGTAGAATAGAATAGAATAGAATAGAATAGAATAGAATAGAATAGAATAGAATAGAATAGAATAGAATAGAATAGAATAGAATAGAATAGAATAGAATAGAATAGAATAATGTTAGGAAATGGTTATTTGTCTAACTAGTTGGTCAGGCAATATATAAACCAACAATGTATGTTTGCAGTCAGAAAGGTATTATATTGCTTTAAGACTGTATTGCATCATCTTGTATCCTGATTGGCTAAGCTCTGTAGCCAATGTACTTAAGGGAAGTCAGGATCATGGCTTGTGAGGATACTACACCATTTTACCTGCTTATTTGCTATAACTCTCTACCTGATCTCTCTGCATGATCACAATGTCCGCGTTCCAGAAAACCCCCAACTCCCAGTAAGGCATTTTCCAAAGTTCTCTTTCCTAGAATAGGTAAACTGGCACATCTGGGAAATCCTGAATCTGAAAAGCGTGGGCTTTCCTTCAGGCTTTCCAAGGCTGCCACACTGTTTGATCATAGCTACATGTTGCTTTCTACTATTTATTGAATGTTTTGATATTGAACTTGTTCCTGTTGTGAAACTCAAGAAGAATTGTTTTATTGTGTATGGAGTACAACTGGTAATAAGATTTTGTTTTTGAAATATCCCTGGATTGATCTTTTAACTCTCGTCTTATCTGTGTATCACTTGGATTGCTTTTGGACTTTGCTTTACTTTTTCTAAAAGTAAAAACTACAACAACTCAGTGTGTTTGTATGTTAACAGTGATTGTTCACAACCACTCCTAATCGCTTTTCATGCATTTACTCAAAGGGTACTCTGCTCAATAACCCACAACATCGGTTATGAGCCAAGAATATCCTTAACGAATAGAATAGAATAGAATAGAATAGAATAGAATAGAATAGAATAGAATAGAATAGAATAGAATAGAATAGAATAGAATAGAATAGAATAGAATAGAATTCTTGATTGGCCAAATGTGATTGGACACACAAGGAATTTGTCTTGGTGCATATGCTCTCAATGTACATAAAAAGACAAGATACATTAGTTAAGAATCATAAGGTACAACACTTAATGATAGTCATAGGGTACAAATAAGCAATCGAATCATACTAGGAAATAATATCAATATAAATTGTAAGGATACAAGAAACAAAATTACAGTCATACAGTCATAAGTGGGAGGAGATGGGTGATAGGAACGATGAGAAGATTAATAATAATGCAGCCTTAGTGAATAGTTTGACAGTGTTGAGGGAATTATTTGTTTAGCAGAGCGATGGCATGGAGGAAAAAACTGTCCTTGTGTCTAGTTGTTCTGGTGTGCAGTGCTCTATAGCGTCGTTCTGAGGGTAGAAGTTGAAACAGTTGATGTCCAGGATGCGAGAGGTCTGTAGATATTTTCACAGCCCTCTTTTTGACTCGTGCAGTATACAGGTCCTCCATGGAAGGCAGGTTGGTGGCCATGGTTTTTTCTGCAGTTCTAATGATCCTCTGTGTTTGTCTTGTTGGGTTGCACAGCCAAACCAGACAGTTATAGAGGTGCAGATGACAAACTCAATAATTCCTCTGTAGAACTGGATCAGCAGCTCCTTAGTCATCCTTCTCCCGAAGGACTGGAGCACCTCTAAATCTCTAGATGTTGCTGAACTGATGCTTCCAACATAACTAGACGGCATGGCCAATGACAAAGAATAATGAGATTTGTAGGCTTCATAAGAAGAGATTATTCGTAGCTCAGGGTTGAATTGTTGGGGTCCTTGGTGCTCTCTTAAGCCTGGTGGTTTTCTTGCAGACGTGTTATGACCCAACATCATCAGTGCTAGAAGGGAGTGGGCTTTGGGAGGAGGAGGATGATGATGATGATGATGATGATGATGATGATGATGATGATGACGACTAGGATTGTAGGGTCCTTGGCATTTTCCGAGCTCGCTTTTTTTCTTGCAGACGTTTCATGACACAACTAGGTAACATCATCAGTGGTAGAAGGGAGTGGGGTTTGCGGGGAGGAAGAGAGTGGGAGCATGATGTGGGGAGGTTATCAAGGAAGGAAGGGAGGGTTAGAGGGAGGGAGGGAAGAAAAGAAGAGGAGGAGGAGGAGAGATGGATGGATGGATGATAGATAGATAGATAGATAGATAGATAGATAGATAGATAGATAGATAGATAGACAGATACTGTAGATAGATAGATGATGGATGGATGGAAGATAGATAGATAGATAGATAGATAGATAGATAGATAGATAGATAGACAGATACTGTAGATAGATGATGGATGGATGATAGATAGATAGATAGATAGATAGATAGATAGATAGATAGATAGATAGACAGATACTGTAGATAGATAGATGATGGATGGATGGAAGATAGATAGATAGACAGATACTGTAGATAGATGATGGATGGATGGATGGTGATAGATAGATAGATAGATAGATAGATAGATAGATAGATAGATAGATAGATAGATAGACAGACAGATACTGTAGATAGATAGATGATGGATGGATGGAAGATAGATAGATAGACAGATACTGTAGATAGATGATGGATGGATGGATGGTGATAGATAGATAGATAGATAGATAGATAGATAGATAGATACTGTAGATAGATGATGGATGGATGGATGGATGGATGGATGGATGGATGGATGGTAGATAGATAGATAGATAGATAGATAGATAGATAGATAGATACTGTAGATAGATGATGGATGGATGATGGATGGATGGATGGATGGATGGATAGATGGAAGGAAGGAAGGAAGGATGGATGGATGGATGGATGGATGGATGGATGCATATTGGGTTACACAGATCAGTTCCTCATGCAACATTTGGGAAACAAGTATGTTTATTGCAGGAAATGGAATTATGGGGGTTGAGGACCGATATTTCTGCTTAGAGAAAGCTGATGTGCAAAACTTCATTATCTGTAGGCTGTCGTCTAGGGACAGCAGCTTCCTTGAAGTTGGCTCCTCTTGCCTACCTAATGCTATCTCATCTAGCATTAGCCTTGGAAAAGTAATAATAGCATTCTTTCGCTTCTTTGTAGGTTGTCATGCAAGTGAAAGCCACAATGTTCTTCTTTCGTGGTGGAATAATTGTTTCAATAGAAGAGGATAATATAGACACCCAAGAGTTGAACTTCAACCAAGCTCAGAGAGCATCAAGGACGCCACAGAAGAGTGGTTGCAAGTTCCAAAGAATTAAGCATCATATGAACATTAAAAAAGCCTTCTTTATTTAAAAAAATCAAGTACTGAGAGGGTGGGTGGACTTCTCTTCAGCAGCTGTGTTTGAGCAAAGGGTGGGTAACCATCTCCCAGACAGGTTTTCATTTGAGTTCCTCCAAAGAACGGGGGGTTAGACTTGATGGCTTCAGGGTCACGTTTCAAGTCTTGGTGTAGCTCCCTTGCCTGGTCTTTTTAGAAAGTGGACACTATTCCAGAAGAGAATATTTGTAGCTCAGGGTTGAACGGTGAGGTCCTTGGTGTTCTCTGAGCTTGGTGGTTTTCTTGCAGACGTTTCATGACCCAACTAGGTTACATCATCAGTGCTAGAAGGGAGGAGGAGGAATGTGAGGTCCTTAGCGCTCTCTGAGCTTGGCGGTGGTTTTCTTGCAGATGTTTCATTATCAACTAGGTAATATCATCAGTGCCAGAAGGGAGGGGGAAGGGGAGGAAGAGGAGGAGGACTGTGGGGTCCTTGGTTCTCTCTGAGCTTGGTTGTTTTCTTGAAGACATTTCAGGACCCAACTAGGCAACATCATCAGTGGTAGAAGGGATGCAATTTCCTCTCTGTTTACGTACCAGTGGTTTGCCACCCTGTCAAATTCCACAGAAGGCAGACGTTGAAAGAAAAAGAGGATTCTGATTTTTTTTCAAAGTTGGGGCAGGTGGTATCGGTGGTTGAATAAAAGGATTGAGATGAAGTGAGGGCCTAAGTCAATATGAGGAGAGATAATACTTATCTAGATTGAAAGATAATTGTATGAAAACCATATTTGGGGAATATTTATGTCAGCGTCCCAGCACTGACATATAATAAAGGGAGGAGAAGCCTGAACTTTTGCCTACTAAATCGCTTTGAAGATTCTGTCTCCTCGGAGATGGGAGAGGGGGGAGACATTCCTGTGATCTGACGAAGAAGGAATCAGGAAAGTGACTTGGAAGATAGCCAATGAGAAGCAGAGAATTGGGGATCGGAAAGGGAGGGATTGGGGAGTAAAGGTCAGTACTGACCGTGAAAGAGCCAGGATCAGAAAATTTCCTCAAAGATCGGCAGTTTGGAAATTCATTTATTTTGAGATAGCATCGAAACCTGACAATTTACTTTATTCTGTGTTGTGAGCATCATTATTTATTAATGAGGGCAGGAATATTATCTGCCGGGATAGACGTGTTTGTATGTTTAGTGTTATGAATGGGGGAGGGAGGGAGGGAGGGGAATGTATGGTTTTTGTTTTTATGTATAATCAATGTTTTTGTCTTACGTTGATTTTAACTTGGAAAACTTAATAAAATGTATTTTTTTTAAAAAAAAAAAGAAGGCAAACAGTTGCAAAGGAGCAGCATAGAATTCATGCAACAGACACATGGTAAAAATTGGAAAAATTGGAATTGTCCAATGTTGCGTTGTGTGTTAAGCCTACCAGCAATCTTGGAAAAGTAGTTTTCGAGGGGAGCTTGTGCTGCAAAGCAAAATATTCATGGCCTGAGCTTTTCGTGCCCACTTCCAAATGAGATGTTATTTTTTAAATGGCATCAAATTTAAACCAAGCAAGCAAATTTGCAAATGTTGGATGCTGAGATTCTTTCTCTGTGGCTGTGAAAGCAAAAACAGGTTTTGGGTTATTTTTATTTGCTGAAGGGACCAAATGGCTTTATAAAAAAAAAAGAAAACCAATTCTACAATTTAGATCTGCATCTCATCCCCAGTAACAGTGTTGGAGGATTTATGTCTGATAACATAAATGCAGTTTTCTGTTCCTCTGTGCAGTTTTGATTTAATCCAGATATTTATCGATTAAATCCATTTCACTTTTGAAATAAAATGCCAGGGCTTGAGAGAGAAAAAAAAAATATCCCAGTTCATCCTTTTAATTATGAAAATGCTCAGCTGTTATCAAGTATCATACTGACATTCTTCTTCTTCTTTTTTTCCCCCTAGCTAAATGGTCGCTCCGAAACCATCAAGGATTCTAGCGGGTGATCCAAAATATCATCCAATTGAAATATCATCACCACATTGCCCTTCAAATCCAATAGACTGTGATTTCCTGATTGTCACTTCTGAAAAAGCAAAATGCCTTCTCCATTTGCTGTGTCCATCATCTACCACACACGTCTCTGTGAAGGTAAGAAGAACTGGTATCAGGTGCCAACGAAATCAGGAAATCCAGGCAATTCAAATGAATATAAAGGTTGATTGTACGCTAACATTCTCTACAAGAATCTGGACTCTTAACAGTTAAAGCGAGTAGAGTAGAGTAGAGTAGAGTAGAGTAGAGTAGAGTAGAGTAGAGTAGAGTAGAATAGAATAGAATAGAATAGAATAGAATAGAATAGAATAGAATAGAATAGAATAGAATAGAATAGAATAGAATAGAATAGAATTCTTGAATGGCCAAGTGTGATAGGACACACAAGGAATTTGTCTTGGGTGCATATGTTCTCAGTGTACATAAAAAGACAAGATACGTTCGTCAAGAATCATAAGGTACAACACTTAATGATAGTCATAGGGTACAAATAAGCAATCGAATCATACTAGGAAACAGAATATAAATCTTAAGGATACAAGCAACAAAGTTACAGTCATGCAGTCATAAGTGAGAGGAGATGGGTGATAGGAACAATGAGAAGACTAATAGTAATAGTAATGCAGACTTAGTGAATAGTTTGACAGTGTTGAGGGAATTATTTGTTGAGCAGAGTGATGGCGTTAGGAAAAAAACTGTCCTTGTGTCTAGTTGTTCTGGTGTGCAGTGCTCTATAGCGTCATTTTGAGGGTAGGAGATGAAACAGTTTATGTCCAGGATGTGAGGGGTCTGTAGATATTTTCACAGCCCTTTTTTTGACTCGTGCAGTACACAGGTTCTACATGGAAGGCAGGTTGGTAGCCATGGTTTTTTCTGCAGTTTTAATTATCCTCTGAAGTCTGTGTCTCTCTTGTTGGGTTGCAGAGCCAAACCAGACATTTATAGAGGTGCAGATGACAGACTCGATAATTCAATAATAGGCACTAGATAATAATTATAGATAATTATAATTATAATAATAAAAATAGATAATAATAATTCAAATAGGCACTAGATAAGAGTCAACAAAATTCAAGGTAGGATGAATTTAGATCTCTTGTGGGCACGCAGGGACTCGAGACTGATGACGCATTTGACCCTTCCCTCTGGCTCATTCTGGTCATCTTCTATGACTGGTTGGTCCAAGTAGAACTGTGTTTGTGTTGAGAGAGTATTTGGCTGATTGGATTAGGAGGTCTCCCGAATGAAGGCGAATGTACGTGTCTCCGGATAATGTTGCAGGATTCGATCTGGGTCGGTCACCGGGACCAGAGGTTTTGTCTTCTAAGCTTTCAGACTCATGCTGGAGCCCATCTTCAGGGAACTTCTCTCTAGCAAATTGTGTGCTGTCAGGTCTCCTTCTGATAATGCCTATCTCTAGTTTTACACTGAGTAGGAAACAGGTTCTCATGATTCTTTTAAACCTCTAGATCAGGGCTTCCCAACCTTTTCTATTCCCCGCATCCCTAGAACGCTTCTGATATATTCTCGCACCCCTTACAAAAGTAAATATCTGGTTTGAATTAGGCATATACACTATAACTGTGATGGCGAACCTATGGCACGCATGCCAGAGGTGGCAAGCAGTGCCCTCTCTGATGGCACATGAGCTGTCACCCCAGTTCAGCTCCGCTGCGCATGCATGCATACCTCCAACCAGCCAGCTGGTCTTTGCGTCTTTGTGGGGGGCGGGGGCATGCATGCATGCACAGAGGGTGGGGCACATGCGTGGGTGCCACACATGCATGTGTGGGGGGCACGTGTGGGGGGCACATGCATGTGGGGATGCGTGTGGGGGGCCACACACATATTGTATTTTGGGATTCGCATGCGCTTTGGGCACCCGGTCCAGAAAAGGTTAGCCATCACTGCACTATAATTTTGAAACTTCTAAATCCAAGTTTTTTCACCCCCCTGGAATATCATCTTGCATCCCCGGTTGGGAACCCTTGCTCTAGATAAGAAATAGCAAATTCCAAGTTTGGAGCGACTTGGTTAGCTAGAGTTAGCATAAGATTTTTAGAAGAAAATAGTTGATGGTATCTGTTTGACAGGGAGTGTGGTGGAATGTGGTCTGGATTCCCAGGAGGGAGGGGCTGCATTCCAGAGAGCAAAGAGATGTCAAAGATTAGATAATCTTCCAGGGAGGAAGCAATTTAAGACGGCTGCTCCTTAGTGATTCTCAGAGTGTATCTTTAATGATGCACATGGTACCGGCCATTCACTCCATCACAGCTTGGGATAAAATCAGGGGTGAAATGCTACCGGTTCGCTCCGGTTCAGTTGAACCAGCAGTTTAAAAAGCTGCCGGTTCGGGCAAACCGATAGTTTTAAAAAGCTACCGGTTCCTCTGAACTAGTATTTCCGACGATCAGCTGTGCCGCGGGTTTAGCTTTAGCAGGAAATCCTGCTTTCTAGCTAAGCTAAATCGCGCAACACAGCTGATTCTCCCCCTCGCTGTTCTACTTACCTTCCCAAGCCTCCTTTTGGTGCATATTACACATGTGCACGCAGCACACATTTGGTGTGCATGCACGCGTGGAGCGTGCAAGCGTGACCAGCGAACCAGTAGCAAATCGGTTCAGATTTCACCACTGGATAAAATTGTAGGTATTTACTTTCAAGGTAATAACGAAAGGGATCTCTTTTTTCATCTCCCCCCCCACCCCCCGCTCCGACAAATACACCAACCTGAATGATCGAACTGGATTCCACCTGCTTTCCCCTGGCCTTGTGCTGCACTGCAGGAAAACAGTGGATCAGCCTGAGGTTGTCTCAGCTGCCAAGTGATATAATTCCTCGTACGAGAAGGATTACGAACTTAGTTGCAAAAATCACTCTAACGCGATGTTGCTAAGCAATGGGTGACTTGTCACGAAATACTCCAAAGATAATATTTCTTACAAATGAAACGCGGCAGGCAGCATTTCAAAAACACGCCTGGAGGGATTTTAATAAGCACCAACTTATAATAATGATGATTTTGGCATGGATCGGATTGGGTGGCAAGACAAAGCCTCCCACGAATGAGAGAAGAGGGTTTTGGGCTGGACAAATGAGGTGGAACATACCGGCGAAGGTTTTCCGACGAAGCTCGGAGGGGAAGGCGAAGATTAAATGTGCAGCGTTGGGAGCAAAGGACAGTTTGCTTGAAAAGTGGTAGCAAAGATCAGAAGTTATCATAAATGAGCCAAAGCTGACGGAAAGTTTTCTTTCTTCTCGTCCTTGAAAATATTTCAAAAATGTGGCCCTCCCTCCTGAGCTGTTATGAGACACGCATTGAAAGCTGTTGGGGAAAATGGATGGTTCCAGGGGTGAAATCCATCAGGTTCTGACAGGTTCTGGAGAACCGGTAGCGGAAATTTTGAGTAGTTTGGAGAACTGGCAAATGCCACCTCTGGCTGGCCCCAGAGTGGGGTGGGAATGGAGATTTTGCAATATCCTTCCCCAAGGAGTGGGGTGGGAATGGAGGTTTTGCAATACCCTTCCCCCAGGAGTGGGGAGGGAATAGGGCAGGGGTGAAATCCATCAGGTTCTGACAGGTTCTGGAGAACCGGTAGGGGATATTTTGAGTAGTTTGGAGAACTGGCAAATGCCACCTCTGGCTGGCCCCAGAGTGGGGAGGGAATGGAGATTTTGCAATATCCTTCCCCCAGGAGTGGGGAGGGAATGGAGATTTTGCAGTATCCTTCCCCTGCCATGCCCACCAGGCCACGCCCACCAAGCCACACCATGCCCATCAAGCCATGCCCACAGAACCGGTAGTAAAAAAAATTTGAATTTCAACCACTGAATGGTTCCCCCAGCAGAGAGAAGTCGTATCTCATTCTGGAGTGAGTCTTCTCGTCTTCTCATCTTCATAGCCTTCTTCTTCAATCCCATCCTCCCTTTTTGGGCAATTGGGGCCATAGGTGGGTGGGTTTCGCATAATTTTACCACTGGTTTGCCGTGCGCCTAAATTTTACGCATGCACGCAACTTAGAAAATGTGGCTAAATAGGATGGCATAGCGCCATACCGGTTCAGCATCAACTGAACCGGTCTGAACCGGCTGAATTCCACCTCTGGGGTGCACTGACTTGATAAGAGACTTTCTGGGGGAGGAAGAAATGGAAATAGGTCTTTTGCAAATTTTCCCAATGCTAATTCTGGCACTTCCAAACATGATGTCCATGGATTTCTTCTTTAACGAGGGCTAAACTCTCTGACATACTTGCTTTTTCGTTTTTTTTAAAAAAAGTTTCATTTCTTAAAATTGAACGAAGTGTGGAGTCCTTGGTGCTCTCTGTTTTCCTGGCTGTTTTCTTGCAGAGGTTTCACTACATAACTGGGTAACGTCCTCAATGTTGAAAGGAAGGGAGTTTGCTCTCTGTTCCTATACAGTAGATTGCCGTGATATAAATTGGTGGGGCATTGGTGGTCTTTTCCTTGGCAGTTCTTTGATTTGAGTATTGTTTCCTGCTTGCTTGCCTGGTCCCTGCTTATCTGGGCTGCTGCAGAGGATATGTTCTGATTTATATGGGTCAATAAATCAATCAGTAGGCACATAGAGATAAACCACATTTGCACACCATTCAAAAGAGATAATAAAAAAGCTCTTCCTCATTCTATTCTATTCTATTCTATTCTATTCTATTCTATTCTATTCTATTCTATTCTATTCTATTCTATTCTATTCTATTCTAATCCAGTCCTGTCCTGTCCTGTCCTGTCCTGTCCTGTCCTGTCCTGTCCTGTCCTATCCTATCCTATCCTATCCTATCCTATCCCAATCCCATCCCATCCCATCCCATCCCATCCCATCCCATCCCATCCCATCCCATCCCATCCCATCCCATTCTATTCTATTCTATTCTATTCTATTCTATTCTATTCTATTCTATTCTATTCTAATTAATTCTAATCTTATTCTATTCTAATTAATTTTAATCTTATTCTATTCTCCTTCCTTTTCCTTTTCCTTCTCCTTCTCCTTCTCCTTCTCCTTCTCCTTCTCCTTCTCCTTCTCCTTCTCCTTCTCCTTCTTCTCCTTCTCATTCTCCTTCTATTCTTTTCTATTCTATCCTATCCTATCCTATCCTATCCTATCCTATCCTATCCTATCCTATCCTATCCTATCCTATTCTACTCTTCTCCCTTTTCAAGTCCCAGCTCTTGTGCCTCTTGCTCCTTCTCTTCATCTGACAAGTGACAATATCAGTGTCTTTATGCACACACACAAGACAGAGACACCATAGGCAGCTTGGTTCTTGGCTGCACCCTCAACATATTTTATTCTAACCATCCCCCCCCCCCCCATCTTCTTATTTAGAGCTGCTCAGGTTATATTTTATTTGTGGAATACTGTACGTGCTGTTTGTGGAATATGTTTTATGGGGCTATTCAATGGCTGTGCCGTGCCTCCTGTTTTATTGACAGAGTTGTATTTTAATTTTGCTTTTCTTTAAAAAAGAACTGTGAGGCTGCCTTATGCATCGTCACGGCAAGGTGAGAGATAAATACCGAAGTGAATCAATACAAATAAAAATATCCTATTGACTGAGGAATCATACAGGTTTCAGAAAATGCAAAAGGTCGGGTTGGAGAATTCAAGAGCTTGATTTAGCAGGAGGCGGAGCTTTAAAGGAGGAAAAACTTTGCTTCTACATTAAGCTCCGCCCCTACCACTACTTTAGTCTAGTGATAAAGGCACCAGCTAGATATCAGGAAACAGTGAATTGCAGTCCTGCCTTAGGCACGGAAGCCAATTGGGTGACTTTGGGCCAATCACCAGGAGACTGGAAGTTCTAGTCCCACCTTAGGCATGAAAGCCAATTGGGTGCCCTTGGACCAGTCCCCCTCTCTCTCAGCTCAACCCACCTCACAGGGTTGTTTGGAGTTATTTGTAAAAATAATAAAAGGCAGAATATGAATAATAAATTAAAAAAGATGATTTAAACAAAGCTCATAAATCAATTATGAGCTGCAATCGGTCGGCAGATCCAATTTTCTCCATCCTTCAACGAAAGAGTGAGAAAGATTTTGAAATCGAGAATTTTGATTTCAAGAATCCCAAAAATAAGACTATTTTTAATTATTTTTTTCGCCCCAGTGAGCTTCCTAATAATCTAATGGGCCGAGGCCCAGAAGTTGGGGACCTCTGCCCTAAACTCCATCTCTCCACCCTGTTTCTCAGGGTCTTTCTCATACACCCACCTCCTTTACAGCCTGAGAAACTAGGGAGGGTCCCAGCTGCAACTCCATCTCTTGATCTGACTTTTTCCTTGCCAGTTTCTCTTTGCCTAGTTTCCCAGGCTGGTAGTTTCCACAAGCTGCATTTTAATGGTTGCTTAAACTCTCTTTTTAAGGGACACAGTGGCTCAGTGGCTAAGATGCTGAGCTTGTCGATCGAAAGGTTGGCAGTTCAATGGTTTGAATCCCTAGTGCCGCGTAACGGGATGAGCTTCTGTGACTTGTCCCAGCTTCTGCCAATCTAGCAGTTCGAAAGCAGGTAAAAAATGCAAGTAGAAAAATAGGGACCACCAGACAGCGCTGGCTCTTCAGTTTGAAACGGAGATGAGCACCGTCCCCTAGAGTCAGGAACAACTAGCACATATGTGCCAGGGGAACCTTTCTCTATCTATCTATCTATCTATCTATCTATCTATCTATCTATCTATCTATCTATCTACCTCTATTCATATACATCTGTCTCTCTCTCCAGCTCTCTTTTCTGCAATTATGTCCGTCCATCCATCCATCTATCCATCCATCTAGATCTATCTATCTATCTATCATCTATCTAATCTATCTATCTATCTATCTATCTATCTATCTATCTATCAATCATCTATCGACGCAGTGGCTCAGTGGCTAAGATGCTGAGCTTGTCGATCAAAAGGTCAGCAGTTCAGCGGTTCAAATCCCTAGTGCCGCGTAACGGTGTGAGCTCCCGTGACTTGTCCCAGCTTCTACCAACCTAGCAGTTTGAAAGCAGGTAAAAAAGGCAAGTAGAAAAATAGGGACCACCTTTGGTGGGAAGGGAACAGCGTTCCGTGTGCCTTTGGCGTTGAGTCATGCCGGCCACATGACCACGGAGATGTCTTCGGACAGCACTGGCTCTTCGGCTTTGAAACGGAGATGAGCATCGCCCCCTAGAGTCAGGAATGACTAGCACATATGTGCGAGGGGAACCTTTACCTTTACCTTTAAAAAAAAAAGCGATTTAGCTTTCTCTGCAGGTATGCCTTTATGATGTGTGTGTTTATGTGTGAATTGTGATTGGCTTTTGGTTTTGCGAGACCGCAGGGAGAAGGGACTTTTGCACTGTCTCCGAGTAGTAACATTCCCATGACTGATGATGATGAAGAGGATGCTGATGATGGAAAACTGTGATGCAAAGAACATGGGGGGCTCGCCCCCCGCCCCCTCCCTCGCCCCCCCCACCCCTCCACCCCGTTGGCTTGCTGCATGCAGGCAGAGTCTCTTCTAACGGGATACGACATCATCTATCTCCATTCTACAACACATCCAACGCATCCATCTACAAGACCGTCCTTTCAACTGTGTTCCAAGAAGGCTCCACACTCATTTGCACCACTCAAGTGACCCTGAGGACACAGATAAAACTCCAAGTGGCCTCAACGACCCTCTCAAAGGATGCAAATGACCAGCTGTCTGCAAGGAATACAAATCCTTCCATTCCCACCATCCAGTCAGAGCTGAAGAAGCTTCTTGGATGAGAAGCGAAACGCCTTCAAAAGAAAAACCAAGAAAGTCCAGTTGCCTCTTGAAAAAGCCCCCTTGGGACAACCATGACCTGGAGGACTGAGAATCTCTACAGACTTTTAGCTATGCAATTTGGGATGAACGCTCTTGGAACGGCGTGGGAGTAGCAATGGATTTCCAGGGGGAAAAAATTGCAGACTACAGGAACCATTTGCACCACTCAGGTGACTCTGAGGACACAGATCAACCTCCAAGTGCCTCAAGGACCCTCTAAAAGGATGCAAACGACCAGCTGTCTGCAAGGAATACTGTATAAACCCTTCCATTCACTACCATCCAGTCAGTCAACTACTCAAAATTTCCGCTACCGGTTCTCCAGAACCTGTCAGAACCTGCTGAATTTCACCCCTGCTTTGGGACAACCGTGACTTGGATGATTGAGAATCTCTACAGACTTTTAGCTATGCAATTTGGGATGAACCCCCTTGGAATGGTGTGGGAGTAGGAATGGATTTCCAGGGGGAAAAAATTGCAGACTACAGGAACCATTTGCACCACTCAGGTGACCCTGAGGACACAGATAAACCTCCAAGGGCTTCCAGGACCCTCTAAAAGGATGCAAATGACCAGCTGTCTGCAAGGAGTATCAATCCTTCCATTCCCCACTATCCGGTCAGAGCGGAAGAAGCTTCTTGGATGAGAAGCGAAAGGTCTTCAAAGAAAAACAGAAAGTCTTGGGGAAAAAAGCACCCTAACCTGAAGGACTGAGAATCTCCAACGGGAGGGAGAGAGCGCTCCGAAGTCGGGACAAGGACCAGGCGCTTCCATAATATCCCGTCCCCTGAAGCCAGGCAAGGACTTGTGCCTCTGGGACCCTCGGAGCATCTCCTTGGTCCTCTCCCTGACCCAGTCTAGATCTCGTAGAACCCCCCTCCTCTTCCTCCTCTTCCTCCACCCCCCCTCCCCCAACCTCTCCAGAGGCACAACCCGTGTCCCGGCCACGCGGAATCCTCCATCCCCAGCTCGCTGCTGCGCTGCGTCTTGACGCGCGCGGGAGGGAGCTCCGTGCCCGAGCCGGGGAGCGCGCCTCCCCGCTCGCCAGCGCCCCCTCCGGCCCGGCCGGCCCTCCAAGGCGACGCCTCCGAGACCCCCCTCCCTATCCCCCCGTCCGCCGCCCCCGCTCCGCCCTCCTTTCGCAAAGCTTTGCCGTTGCCGCGACCGAAAAGGACTTCTCCGGGCTCAGCTGCGCTCTCTCTTCACTGACCCGGCGGCTGCGTCTCGGTGTTGCTGGGTGGCGACTGCGCGCTTCTTCTTCCTTTTTTTGGGCAGCTGTCGGAGCGCGACGCCCAGCCCCAGCTGGGGAAGGAGTGAGTGGGGGGACGCTCCCCGCCGGGCGCGATCCAGAGCCAAGCAACGGATTCCTCGCAGCTCCCAGAACTCTGAGACGCTTCTGGGAGCGCCCGAGAGCCTTTAGTCCGCGATTGTTGCTTGCCTGCTTTGCCTGCCTGCTTGCCGGGCGCACCGGTTGCGCCAGAAAAGTTGGAACCGACGCCGGGGGTTGGAGCCCACTCCTCGGATCTCTGGACGCGGGTTCCTCCGGGCACAGCTGAGCCGACGACCCCCCCCCCCGCCAAACTCCCCACCCCCGCAGGAGCTTCTGCCACTGCGCCCCCCCTCTCCGAACCCCATCCTCATCTTCTTGAGGACGCGCGGGGGCTGGAGAGGAGGGGGCTGCTGCTGTTGCTGCTGCTGCTGCTGCTGCGAGGGGAGCGGCTTTCCCCCCGGCGACAGTCCCCGCCGGCAGCGCTGAAACGCGGATGTCGCCCTCCGCCTCTTCCCCTTTGCGGATCGCCGGCGGCGCCCGGCGTCTTCCTCAGCCTTCCTCGGCGGCTCCGCGGCTGCGGGCGGCGGCGGCGGTGGTGGAAGACGACTGAAAGGGATGTTGGGCAGCTGTTGGCCCCGGCCCTGCCTGCCCCCCCAGGAGATGTTTCTGATGCTCGCCTTTTGCTTGGCGACGCGGCGGACCTTGGCCGCCCCCACCCCCACCGCCGAGGAGCTGGCGCGGGGAGTTGTAAGTGGGGCTCGTTTCTCTCTCTCTCTCTCTTTTTTTGGGGGGGGGGGGTTGTCTTCTGCGCGAAGGGATCTCTCCAGGGTATGGGGAGGGGGGGGCCAAGCGGCGAGCAACCCCGCTTCATCCGATCAGAAGATCGGGACCAGAGACCCCCGCATCCACCAACATCGATGGGTGTAAGGGATCCCGCTTGGCTTAGCGAGGGTCCCTCCCGAGTGTGTGTTTGTGGGGGGGGGGAATAGAGGATGTACGGGGTCCTTTCCCCCTTTTGGAGGAGCAGATCGGAAGCCAGCTGTTCCATTCCTCCCGGGGCTTCCAGCGGTCGGCAGAGATCAAGGAGAGAAATTGTCTTCCCTTCTGAGGTGGGGGTGACGGGTGGATCTCCTCCAGGAAACGGGGGTGGGGGGGAGAGAGGGAGGGAGGGAGAGGGAGAGAGAGAGAATCAGAGAGAAAGAGTGAGAGAGACACAGAGAGAGAAAGAGAGGGAGGGGGAGGGAGGGGGGAGAGAGAGAGAATCAGAGAGAATAAGAGTGAGAGACACAGAGAGAGAAAGAGGGAGGGAGGGAGAGAGGGAGAGGGAGAGAGAGAGAATCAGAGAATGGAGAGAGAGACACAGAGAGAAAGAGAGGGAGGGAGGGAGAGAGGGAGAGAGAGAGAATCAGAGAGAATGGAGTGAGAGAGACACAGAGAGAAAGAGAGGGAGGGGGAGGGAGGGGGAGAGAGAGAGAATCAGAGAGAATAAGAGTGAGAGACACAGAGAGAGAAAGAGAGGGAGAGAGAGGGAGAGGGAGAGAGAGAATCAGAGAGAATGAGAGTGAGAGAGACACAGAAAGGGAGGGAGGGAGGGGGGAGGGGAGGGAGGGAGGAAGCTGGTCGAGCTGGCAGCAGGTTGGCAGAGCCGGAGGGAGGGTGAGAAACAGGTTGTCTTGCGGTTCTTGCCTCTCAGCCCCCACTCGAGACATCTTCCTAGCCACCAGATCAGTTTCTAGGTGCATGAATTGCTCTCACACACCTCTCTCTCTCTCTCTCTCCTCCTTCTGGCTGTCCTGTTTCGGGGCACACCTCGTAAAGAAGTCTCCTTAAGTTTAATGCCACTTATCTCGCTCCCCCCCCCCCCCCGGAGAGTACCGATTTCTCTGGGACTTGAAGGGAAGCCCTGTTGAACCTCAGGAGGGACTAGCCCCCTGCACAGTGTTTCTAGGGCTGGAGAAGGTTGCTCTGGAGCTGGTACCCCTTCCTCTTGCCCCACTTGCCCTTCCTTTAAATCCCAAGGAAGCCTCAACTTTTCTCAGCATCCCTGTTTTCTCCGTGTCCTGGGTGGGAAGGAAATGAAAAAAAAAAATCTTAAATCGGTCGAAGGATTCTTTGGAGTTGATACTAAAGGCTTCCCCCCTCACCCCCTTCCCCAATCACTTGGATAGATAGATATCCTCAAGGGCGCACTCTTGCGCCCAGAGAAGGAAATGGTGGCTTCTCTCCCTCTCCCTCTCTCTCCCCCTCCCTCTCTCTCCCCCTCCCTCTCGCTCTCGTCCCTGATATCTAGAGATGCTTCCGTTTCTTGCCTCCAGCCCTCTGTCTCGCCCTGCCCCGTTATTAAAAACAACTGCAACCTCCTTTTTTTCCCCGGGGAGAAGAGGACACTGTGTGTATATATATATATGGGGGGGGGGGGGAAGAGAGAAGATGCATCTCCCCCAATGTAGCTTTGCAAAATGGCTCAGCCAGCAAACACAACACAACACATCGGTGCCCAACTCCCGAACCGTGTCGTGGGATCGGCCGTGCTTATTCCAAACCCCTTTCGACTTGTCTTTGGTTGATAGTTGGAGAGCACTTTCTCTTTGATTTGGGGGACGGGTGGGTAACAAAGGGCATTCGGGGACAACGGTGGCCTTTCCGCTGCGGATTGAAATGGAGCTCATTCTTGAAAGAGCCAGATCTGTTTCTCTGGTTGGAGGAGTGATGGGCTGTTTGTATTTTGGCTCATGCCGGGATGTGTATGGGTGAAATGGGTGGTCCAGAGTGATGGTCAGAGGCAGCTGAAGGTCCAAACCTGCAGGGGGGAAGGCTGATCTTTTAGCACAGTGTTTCTCAACCTTGGTAGTTTGAAGATGGGTGGACTTTAATTCCCAGTATCCCCCAGCCAGCAGCGCTGGCTGGGGGATACTGGGAGTTGAAGTCCACCCATCTTCAAGCTTCCAAGGTTGAGAAACACTGTAATTTAGCATCTCTTGAGATTCGTATAGCATGGACCCTCTACAATGGGCCGACTCCTCCATCTTTCCTCCACGTTAATCAAAATTTGGCAGGCCCCAGATGAGGAAAAGGCAGCACCGTCCCCTCCAGTTGACCATCTCTGCTCCAGTAGGGATGTCTACAGCAGTGGTCGCCAACCGTGAGAACATTTTGGTGGTCCGCAGAAAAATTATTTGCATTTTTATATTGCACTAAATACTATTTATCTTTTTTTAAAAATTCATATTAGTGGTCCGCGGGATTTAAAATTGTGAATTTAGTGCTCCCTGAGGTCCGAAAGGTTGATGACACCCCCCCCCCCCCCGGTCTAGAAAGCTCCAATGACCAGTGCAAATTGAGATAGTCTGAAAGTGGAACAAGTCAACAGATTCTGCTTGGGCTCAAGAACATGAGAGTTTGAAGCTGTAACTAAGGGTTATGATGAAGGTTGCCCAAGCGATTGGACTAATGGAAATGCTCATAACCATCTCCTGAAGGGAACATTTCAATGCCCAAATAAAACCATGTTCCAGAGGAAAGGAACCGTATCAATGAGGATGCTGATGGAGCACCCAACGTCTTGAGATAGCTAGGCTGGAGAATGTTTTCTGCTAGTTAGTGAACTGGAATACGTCACTGAGGCATGGGATATATGTGGGCCTCCAGAGGCTCCTAGCATTCTTCAGTGTTGACCACTCGTGGTTGTCATTCCAGCAACATCTGGAAGACCGCGTGTTCTCCTATCTTGGAGCATAGCGCCAAGCTAAGCAAATTGAGTTCTTTTTTTTTTTTTTTTAACTTTCGATCCTTTGGAGAACCCATATTGAACAGGGATTATTCCATCGTTCCACTTAATTTAATACGGGTTGGTAGCATTCCCTAAGGAAAGACCACTCTTAGTGTTCCCAAGAGGCATCTACTTCTGCAGCTGGTACTTTTATCTGGAGAAGAATCCATTGCTATCATTAAGTGAATCTGTTCTAGTGCCGTGCATATACTTTGCCGCCTCCTCCTCCTCCTCCTCCTCCTCCTCCTCCTCCTCCTCCTCCTCCTGATGCAGACACAAAAAACTGCTAGATTAATGCAAATCCAGATGGCTTCGCTTGCCTGTTATTACTCAGAATCACCCTCTTACTATCCGTCTTCTTCTCCTGAGCCCAAATCTTATTCATGGTGGCACGGGGTGGTTGAGGTGATTTCTGGTGCCAGATGTAGGCTACGCTGAAAAGCGATCTGTGTATGTTACATACATACATACATACATACATACATACATACATACATACATATAAATAATTGAGACTCGTTCATAACTGCTGTTCTTGTCACTGGAGATGCTTGCTCATGGCTGGGTTGACGGCAAAGAGCTGGTGATAATGTTCAAACGTGAACGGTCATTGGCGCCACTGAAAATGCTGCCTTCCTTCCTTCCTTCATTTTGGTGTTGCCTCGATGCCTGCTTTATTCTTGAAGGTTTGGGAGGTTGAAGGGTTCTTGGTGCTCTCGGAATTTGGTGGTTTCCTTGCAGATGTTTCATGACCCAACTAGGTAACATCATTAGTGCTAGAAGGGAGGAGGAGGAGGAGGAGGAGGAGGAGGAGGAGGAGGAGGAGGAGGAGGAGGAGGAGGAGGAGGAGGAAGAGGAGGAGGAGGACAATGACTATGGGATCCTTGATGCTCTCTGAGTTTGGTGGTTTCCTTGCAGATGTTTCATGACCCTACTTGGTAACATCATCAGTAGGTAATCAGATGTTACCTACTTGGTAACATCACTGATATTATCTAGTTTGGATAATGAAATGTCTGTAAGAAAAAAGCCAAGCTCAGAAAGCACCAAGGACCCCACAATCCTCCTCCTCCTCCTCTCTCTCTCTCTACAAACCCCACTCTCTTCCAGCACTGATGATGTTACCTAGTTTGGGTCATGAAACTTCCGCAAGAAAACCCCCAAGCTCACAGAGCCTGAAGGTCCCCTCGTTTCAACCCTGAGCTACAAATATTCTCCTTTATTTGGGAGATGAATTTGCTGCTAGGGATGAGCCAACCGGTGAGCAGAAAAGTCAGATCTTTTTTCCAGAGTCCATCCCTCCATTGTAGTTTTGAAGGCCTTGTAATGGGGGTCTGCCGGGGTTGTAATTTTTGATCCAAGCCCATTTAAATTGACCCGTGCCCAATCCTCACCTCCACCTTGCTTCATAACACTCTTGATCCTTTCAACCATGCCCTTTTCTTGGCAAGGTTTTTGGAAGGTCTTTGCCACCGTTCCTAGGGCTTGAGAGAGAAGGATCGGGCCAAAGTCACCCACCAGACTTTATAGTTACGGCAGGGCTAGACCCATGTGAGACATGGTGGCTCAGTGGCTAAGACTCTGAGCTTGTCAATCGAAAGGTCATCAGTTCAGCAGTTTGAATCCCTAGTGCCGCGTAACGGAGTGAGCTCCCGTGACTTCTCCCAGCTTCTGCCAACCTAGCAGTTCGAAAGCACATAAAAAATACAAGTAGAAAAATAGGGACCACTTTTGGTGGGAAGGTAACAGCATTCTGTGTGCCTTTGGTCTTTAGTCATGCCGGCCACATGACCACGGAGACGTCTTCGGACAGCGCTGGCTCTTCGGCTTTGAAACGGAGATGAGCACCGCCCCCTAGAGTCGGGAACGACTAGCACATATGTGTGAGGGGAACCTTTACCTTTAGAACCCACAATCTCCTGGTTTCTAGTCCAGTGCCTTTCATCACTGCACCAATCTGGTTCCTTGTTTTGATGCTTCCAAGTCAGCCTTGAAGCCTTATGAATGAGCAAGTTTCCATCGCTTCCTTTTGCAGCATTTTTGATAGTGGCTTGCCTTCTTCTTCTTCCTCCTCCTCCTCTTCTTCTTCTTCTTCTTTCTTCTTCTTCGGAAGAAAGGCAATTTTAATACTACATCTCTGGAAGGTCTTCAAAACTGGGTCTATCTATCTATCTATCTATCTATCTATCTATCTATCTACCTCCCTCCCTACCTCCCTACCTATCTATGTATCTATCTATCTATCTATCTATCTATCTATCTATCTATCTATCTATCTATCTATCTATCTATCTACCTACCTCCCTACCTACCTCCCTACCTCCCTATCTATCTATCTATCTATCTATCTATCTATCTATCTATCTATCTATCTATCTATCTATCTCCCTCCCTCCCTACCTCCCTACCTATCTTATGTATGTATCTATCTATCTATCTATCTATCTATCTATCTATCTATCTATCTATCTATCGATCTACCTCCCTCCCTACCTCCCTATCTATGTATCTATGTATCTATCTATCTATCTATCTATCTATCTATCTATCTATCTATCTATCTATCTACCTCCCTCCCTACCTCCCTCCCTATCTATGTATCTATCTATCTATCTATCTATCTATCTATCTATCTATCTATCTATCTATCTATCTACCTCCCTACCTACCTCCCTCCCTATCTATCTATCTATCTATCTATCTATCTATCTATCTATCTTCTTTTATATTGATCTATCTATTGGCTAGGTTAACCTGTTACATCAACCAACGACCATAACTGAGTTCACAACTTCTATTAAAGTAAGCACCGAGCAGGCCACATGATAGCATAGCCAAAGTACAAGCCAGAATAATTGGTGTTGTATGGAGGCTGACCTCCCCCTCCCCAGTTCTTAAGAGGGAGGGAGGGAGGGAAGGAAGGAAGGAAGTCAGGAAAAAGAGAGAAAGAAAGAGAGGGAGAGAAAGAAAGAAAGAAAGAGCAGGAAGGAAGGAAGGAAAGAGAGAGAAAGAGAGAGAAAGAAAAAGAAGAGAGAGAGAGAAGGAAAGAGAGAGAAAGAGAGAGAGGAGAGAGAAAAAAAGAAAGAAAGAAAGAAAGAAAGAAAGAAAGAAAGAAAGAAAGAAAGAAAGAAAAAGAAAGAAAGAAAAGAAAGGCAAAATAGCTGTTGGATGAAAAGCTCTTTTGGAAATGCTACCTTCTAATTAGCACATTTGGAATTGGGATTATCTGGGTTCTCTTGGAGCTTGGAAGAGGCTGCTGGAGAGCGTTCAGGGAGCTTTTCTGCTCTCCTTGTCTTGCCTACGAAGCAGAGCCAGCTTAGTTTTCAGGTACAGTTTGGCTCGCCTCTGTTTTATTTTATGAAAATGTAAACCTAGCTTCTGCAGCCCCCTAGGGGCCGTTAAAGCCACTTCTGTTGCATGGTATCAAAGCTCTGTGAATTAAAGTGGCAATTCAAGAAGAAGAAGAGCAGCTATAAATGGGTTTCCAACTCTCAGACTTAATCAGGGAGGGAGGGAGGGAAGGAGAGAGGGAAGGAAGGAAGGAAAGAAGGAAGGAAGGAAGGAAATGGGGAAGGAAGGAAGGAAGGAAATGGGGAAGGAAGGAGATAGAGAAGGAAGGAAGATGGGGAAGGAAGGAGGGAGGGAAGGAAGGAAGGAGGGAAGGGAAGGGAGGGAGGGAGGGGAATGAGAAGGAAGGAAGGAGGGAGGGAGATGGGGAAGGAAGGAGATAGGGAAGGAGGGAGGGAAGGGAGGGCAATAAGGAAGGAAGGAGATGGGGAAGGAAGGGAAGGAAGGAAATAAGGAAGGAAGGAAGGAGAAGGGGAAGGAAATGGGGAAGGAAGGAAGGAAATGGGGAAGGAAGGAGATAGAGGAGGAAGGAGATAGGGAAGGAAGGAGGGAGGGAAGGGAGGGAGGGGAATGAGAAGGAAGGAAGGAAGGAGGGAGGGAGATGGGGAAGAAAGGAGAGGGAAGGAAGGGGGGAGTGGAGGAGAGGGAGGGGAAGGAAGGGAGGGAGGAGAATGAAAAGGAAGGAAGGAAGGAGATGGGGAAGGAAGAAGATAGAGAAGGAAGGAGATAGGGAAGGAAGGAAGGAGGGAAGGAAAGGAGGGAGGGATCTATGGTTGCCTTCTTTCAAATATCTGCTCATTTCTTAAAGCATTTTGCTCCCTGCAGAGGGCATGTTTGCCTGCGTGCTATTAAACCGCCTCACCAAAACTGGAGCAGTTACAGAATCTCTCCACCCAATAACTTTTCCCCTCCGCCTGGGAAATCCGAGCTCTGCAGAATCAGAAAAGGTCATCGATAGATAAAACTCTTGTGGAATGGGATTGGCTGCATGGCAAAAGCAAGCGAGATCAATTTCCTTCTCGGCTCCGATCCCTGCAGGATTAAGCGGCTCTTGCCCTACCAATAAAACCTTTCGGATGAATTTTTTTCCTTGGTTTTAAAGGCTTTGTTATGGTGAAGCTAGCAAGAAGGGTTAGTAATTGACCGAGACGTCCCGGGAAATTATAAAAAGCATCTTGTGATTTAATGGTGGGAAATTGCCATATAAGGAGCATGTTCTTTCTCCCGAAGATAATCTGATCTTGGAATGTGATCTCGTAAGGCGAATTGGCAACCCCTTGAAACGGATGAACTGGGAAAAAAAGGAGGGACCTCAGCATCCATAATCCCCCAGCCAGCATACTGGGGGACCTTTATGATGGGAATTCTGGAAGTCCTGCAGTCCATCCCTTTTAAAGTTCATTCATTTCAAAAGCTGCAGATTCAGGTTATTCAAGTTGCCTTAAAGTTTACATGGAAGTGTCTTCAAATATTGTTTGCGTTAGCTTCTTAGCTTCTCTAACCATCATGTAAGCAGAATAATAAGCTGCTTATACTAATGTATAATTATACTAAAACTGAGCCGAGATGGCACAGTGGTTAGGGTGCAGTACTGCAGCTACTTCAGCTGACTGCTAGTTCAGCAGATCAGCGGATCAAATCTCACCGGCTCAAGGTTGACTCAGCCATCCAGCCTTCCGAAGTGGGTAAAATGAGGACCCAGATTGTTAGGGGGCAATATGTTATTTAGTATACTGTCTTTGGCGTAAGCCGACCAGAGTACTCGGAGAGTGGGCGGCATAGAAATATGACTAATAAAATAAATTAAATAATAAAAAGCCTATAAAACTAGATTCCATTATCCATAAAGCCTCAGTAAGACCAAACCTAGAATCCTGCATCCAGTTTTGGTCACCACATTATACAAAAGATGTGGAGACTCTAGAAAGAGTGCAGAGAAGAGCAACCAGGATGATGGGACTAGAGGCTAAAACATACGATGAACGGTTGCAGGAACTGGGCATGGCTAGTCTAGTGAAGAGAAGGACCAGGGGAGACATGACAGCAGTCTTCCAATATTTGAGGGGCTGCCACAGAGAGGAGGAAGGGGGTCAAGCTATTTTCCAAAGCACCCGAAGGCCAGACAAGGAATAATGGATGGAAGCTGAACAAGGAGAGACTCAACCTGGAAATAGGGAGAAATTTTCTGACAGTGAGAGCAATCAACCCATGGAACAGAAGCTGCCTTCGGAAGTTGTGGGAGCTTCATCACTGGAGGCTTTCAAGAAGAGACTGGACTGCCATCTGTCAGAAACTGTTTAGGGTTTCCTGTTTGGGTAGGGGGTTGGACTAGATGACCTACAAGGTCCCTTCCAACTCTATTAATCTGAATCTAATCTGTAACCATGATGATGAGGGGACTGGAGGCTAAAACATATGAAGAACGGTTGCAGGAACTGGGCCTGGCTAGTCCAGTGAAGAGAAGGACCAGGGGAGACAGGATAGCAGTCTTCCAATATTTGAGGGGCTGCCCCAGAAAGGAGGAAGGGGGCCAAGCTATTTTCCAAGGCACCTGAAGGCCAGACAAGGAATAATGGATGGAAACTGAACAAGGAGAGATTCAGCCTGGAAATAAAGAGAAATTTTCTGACAGTGAGAACAATCAATTGATGGAACAGAAGTTGCCTTCTGAAGTTAGAGAGGGTGTAAACTGTTGGAAAAAAGCCACAGCGGTGCGTTACAGCTGCACAAATTGTAATTGGCGAAAACAAGCATCTGTGGAAACTTGGAAGGAAGAATGGAATGCAACGTTTAGTGTTGCAAACGTGTGTGACTTGTGCACATCTGCAAATCGGAAACGCTAGTGAATATTTCTTAAAAATGCATTCTGTTTATCCAGGATGAAAGTCAAGCGGCATTGCGGTCACGGATTATGGCCTATCTTCGGTGAAATAATGAAGTAGATGGACCTATGAAAAGGTTTATGTTTGTAACACAGATAATCCTCGACTTACGACCACAATGGAGTCCCAAGTTTTCTGTGGCTCAGCGAGACGTTTGTTAAGGGCGTTTCACCCCATTTTAAGACCTGACTTCCTGCAGTCCAGTGGTGGGTTGCTCCCGGTTCACTACCGGTTCGGTAGTAAAAAATTGTAGTAGTTCCGAGAACCGGTAATAACATTGGCTGGCCACGCCCCCGAACCAGTCCCCAGCCCGGTCGCCGGTCGCTTATCCCACCCACCTCATCAGAGGATTTTTTTTTTTTAAGCATTTTTTCTACAACCTCTTTGGCCGAAAAAATGCTTTTAAAAGTAAAAAAAAAAAAAAAAAAAAGCCTCTGATGATCCCGCAGCTCAGCTGGGATCGTCGGAGGCTTTTAAAGGCATCTTTTCCCCTACAATCTCTTTGGCTGAAGAGGTTGTAGAAAAAATGCTTTGAGAAGCCTCTGACGATCCCAGCTGAGCCGCGGGATCATCAGAGGCTTTTTTTTTTTGTCAGAGGCTTCTCAAAGCATTTTTCTACAACCTCTTCAGCCAAAGAGATTATAGGGGAAAAGATGCCTTTAAAAGCCTCCGGCAATCCCAGCTGAGTTGCCTGATTGGCAGAGGCTTTTCAAAGCATTGTTTCCTGCAACCTCTTAAGGTTGTAGAAAAAATACTTTTAAAGTAAAAAAAAAAAAGAAGTTGGCCACGCCCACAAAATAAGCCACGCCCACAGAACTGGTAGTAAAAAAATTTAGAGCCCACCCCTGCTGCAGTCATTATGTTGGTAGCATGGTTGTTAAGTGAAATCCGGCTTCCCCATTGACTTGGCTTGTCAGAAGGTGATCCCATGAACACAGCAACGGTCGTAAGTATGAGTCAGTGGCCAAGCGCCTGAATGTTGATCCATGATCTTCGGGATGGCACAATGGACGTGTGAAAAAAAGCTGATAAGTCGACGTTTTCAGTGCTGCCGTCACTTCGAACGGTCACTAAATGAACTGTTGTAAGTCGAGAACTAACCTGTACTGTTTTCTCTCCCGTCCCCGTCCTGCATTCAGGCTTCTGCTGTTGGATCTATAAATCTATAACATCTTTCTAAACGCTTGGTAAAATTGGCGTCTTTTCAAATAGATGGAATTTTCAACTGTTGTGTAAATCTGGCTGCCCTCACAGTGTTGTGTTGCGGCACCGGTTCCCACTCCATCAAAATTATACAGAAACATTTTTTTTAAAGAAAAAAGAAAAAAAAGAAAGCAGAGGAGAAGAATACCTTGAATAATATAGCCATTACTGAGCTGCTGTTTTCTTTCTTTTCTTTTCTTTTCTTTGCCTTGGGATACCATAGAAATCCCTCCAGCTGCTTTAATAAATGATGCTGTTTGCTATCATTGAATATTTCTTCCAACTAAGACGCTCAGGTCTAACTTAAAATACAGCCTGCAATATAAGCCCGAAGTTTTTTGCAGCCAAGATTTAATACAAGAGAAATAAATTGGGCCAGGTTTCTTGGCCGGGAATGGGAGACAACAAATTGCATTTGGAGAGGTCCTTGGGGCTCTCTTGAGCTTGGTGGTTTTCTTACAAACATTTCATTGGCCAAACTAGGTAACATCATCAGTGCTAGGAGGGAGTGGGGTTTGTGGAGAGGAGGAGGAGGAGGACTGGGGAGTCCTTGATGATCTCTGAGCTTGGTTATTTTCTTGCAGACATTTCATTACCTAACTAGGCAACATCATCAGTGCTAGAATAAGGTGGAATTTGGGAGGAGGAGGAGGAGGAGGAGGAGGAGGAGGAGGAGGAGGAGGAGGAGGAGGAGGAGGAGGAGGAGGAGGAGGAGGAGGAGGACAACGACAACGACTATGGAGTCCTTGGTGCACTCTGAGCTTGGTTATTTTCTTGCAGACATTTCATTACGCAACTAGGTAGCATCATCAGTGCTAGAAGGAAGGAGGTTTAGGAGGAGGAGGAGGAGGAGGAGGACTATGGAGTCCTTGGTGCACTCTGAGCTCGGTTATTTTCTTGCAGACATTTCATTACCCAACTAGGTAGCATCATCAGTTCCAGAAGAGAGAGGGGCTTGCTTTAGTATATAAAGAGGGAGCAAATCTCACCTTCCCCACTTTCTGGCCCTGATGATGTTACCTAGTTTGGGTAATTAAAGGTCTGCAAGAAAACAATCCGGCTGAATCGGACTTCCCCATTGACGTTGCTTGTCAAATGGGTCGCAAAAGGCGATCGCGTGACCCCAGGGACGTTGCAACCGTCGTAAGTGTGAATCAGTTGCTAAGCCTCTGAATTTTGATCACGTGATCATTTGGGGATGCTGCAAAGGTGGTAACTCTGAAAAACGGTCACACGTCGCTTTATCCAGTGATGCGGTCACTTCGAACCATCACCAAATGAACTGTTGTAAATCCAGGGCTCCCCATATATAGATTCTTCTGGTTCTGTAGGGAAGTTGGACTAGATGACCTCCAAAGTCCCTTCTGACTTCTGAATCTATCTAAGATGATCCTGGAGACTAAAACATACGATGAACGATTGCAGGAACTGGGCATGGCTAGTTCTAGTGAAGAGAAGGACCAGGGGAGACAGGAGAGCAGTCTTCCAGTATTGGAGGGGCTGCCACAGAGAGGAGGGGGTCAAACTATTCTCCAAAGCACCTGAAGGCCGGACAAAGAATAATGGATGGAAACTGATCAAGGAGAGATTCAACCTGGAAATAAGGAGGAATTTTCTGACAGTGAGAGCAATCAACCGATGGAACAGAAGTTGCCTTCGGAAGTTGTGGGAGCTTCATCCCTGGAGGCCTTCAAGAAGAGACCAGACAGCCATCTGTCAAAAATGTTGTAGGGCCTGCTTGGGTGAGGGGTTGAACTAGATGACCTACAAGGTCCCTTCCAAGTCTGTTAATCTGAATCTATCTAAGATGATCAAAGGCCTGGAGACTAAAAAATACGATGAACAGTTACAGGAACTGGGCCTGGCTAGTCTAGCGAAGAGAAGGACCAGGGGAGACACAACAGCAGTCTTCCAATATTTGAGGGGTTGCCACAGAGAGGAGGAGGGTCAAACTATTCTCCAAAGCACCCGAAGGCCAGACAAGGAACAATGGATGGAAACTGATCAAGGAGAGATTCAACCTGGAAATGAGGAGGAATTTTCTGACAGTGAGAGCAATCAACCCATGGAACAGAAGTTGCCTTCAGAAGTTGTGGGAGCTTCATCCCTGGAGGCCTTCAAGAAGAGACTGGACTGCCATCTGTCAGAAATGGTGTAGGGTTTTCTGCTTGGGTGGGATATTGGACTAGATGACTTACAAGGTCCCTTCCAACTCTGTTAATCTGAATCTAAACCTCCAAAGTCCCTTCCGACTCGGTTAGAGTTACATTTTCTTCAGTGGATTTTCCATTGGACACTTCTAAACCTCTCCTGGCTAAACTGCTTGCTTTTCCAAGCCCCCCCCCCCCCTTTTTTTTTTTTTTTTTTTATTGCAAAGTGCCAACTTCCTTCTCAAGATGTCAGCCTCAGCAATCTGTTCTGCTGACTTTAAGTGCCTGGCTCAGCTTTGGCTTCCAGAGTTGGCAAGCGCCAGTGAAGGGCTCCATCCATTCTTCTCTAGGATCCATCAGCGAATTCCAGTTCCCTTCGTCTCAATACGCACCTCCTCCGCCAACACATCTCAGGAGGCTTTTGCAAACCTGCGAAACGCCGGTGGCTCAGTGGCTTAAGACGCTGAGCTTGTCGATCGAAAGGTCGGCAGTTCAGCGGTTCGAATCCCTAGCGCCACGTAACGGGGGGAGTTCCTGTGACTTGTCCCAGCTTCTGCCAACCTAGCAGTTTGAAGGCACGTAAAAAAAAAAAAAATGCAAGTAGAAAAATAGGGACCACCTTTGGTGGGAAGGTAAAGACGTTCCGTGCACCTTTGGCATTGAGTCATGCCGGCCACAGGACCACGGAGACGTCTTCGGACAGCACTGGCTCTTCGGCTTTGAAACGGAGATGAGCAGTGCCCCCTAGAGTCGGGAACGACTAGCACATATGTGCAAGGGGAAACTTTACCTTTACCTTTAACGGCTCAACATGGATGGCTGCTTCTCAAAATCAATCTTTGAAGGGTCTACAAGCCAGAGGGTCCTTGCATTCTCTGGTTGGGTGGGGGCGAGAGAACAAGGGATAGTAAAGGACACTTTCTCGTTGGCTGAAAAATATTTGGCAAGCAACGGGACCCAGGCCGTTCGGCTGATAGGATAGATTTGAATGGTCCATTTGGCAGGGTTTTTTTTTTTTTTTGTTAAAAGCTTGGGGACATCCAGCAAATAACGATGACGTGAGGAAGAAAAATGAACAAGATTTCCCCCCACCCCCACCCCTCCTCTCACCTCAAAAAGCCCCTTGGGATGATCTCCGAACTCCATTTCCAAACATGTTTCTCGTTGCTGTTTTGAGGCTAAAAAGAGAGAACGGGGGGGGGGGGGGGCAGGGGAGGGGAAAGAAAAAATAATGAGCTGTCATTCAAGCAAAAGCGACTTTTTTTTTTTTTTTTTTTACTTTTGTTCTTTTCTTTGAAGCATCTGGCTGGATACCCTTGGATTCCTACTGATAAACACATTTCGTGCTGAAATCAGCAGGGTAGCCGAACCAGATCCCACTAGAAGTGTAAAGAGCGAACGAGGTGGGAATGATGGTGGAGAAAAAAAAAATCTTTGGAGAGCAAAAAATATTTTTTTTTTGGTCCGAGAAATTCTCTCATTCTTTCCAATCGTATTAAAAGCAGGCGCGTTTGTTTATTTATTTATTTATTTATTTATTGGTTCGATTTATATGCCGCCCTTCTCCGGAGACTCAGGGTGGCTTACAATGCGTTAAGCAATAGCCTTCATACTTTTGTATATACCTGCTTAGTAGGGCTTTCACTCCCGACCCCCAGCGGTGTTCTTTTTATACAAAGTCATCTTATTGCCCCCACAATCCGGGTCCTCATTTTACCTACCTCGGAAGGATGGAAGGCTGAGTCAACCTTGAGCCTGGTGAGATTTGAACTTGCAGTAATTGCAGGCAGCTGGTGCTACTTAACAGCACTTTAGTCTGCTGCACCACCAAGGCTCTAGGAGTTCTTTCGGACGTTTCTCATTCCGTGAGAACAAACACGAGTATAAATTAAGGAAAGAAGGGATGAATTATTGATTGTTGATTTTTTTTTTAAGAGGATGGGCTGGGGTTTCCAGATCAAAGAATTGAGAGTGATTTGGAGTTTGTAGATAAAAAATAAAGAGAGGAAAGGAACCAGGTTAGCCTCCTTTGAGATTCCTTTCTTTCTCAGCACTAGCAAGAGATGGCTCTGGGTTCAACACCTGAGAAGGTCCTCCGGCAAAACCATTGAGATTTAGATTGACGTCACTGCTGATATTTTGCTGTGGAAAATGCAGGTTGGGTCAAACTGGAGAAGAAATGCTGACATTCCCCAGGAAACAAAATCTTTAATAACAGATTAAGAGTGTTGGAAGGGACCTTGGAGGTCACTTCTTATCGTATTCATGTCTCATCCTAAAACAGGGGTGTCAAACTCAAGGCCTGTGGGCCAGATCCCACAACTTCCCAAGGCAACTTCTGTTCCATGGGTGGATTGTTCTCACTGTCAGAAAATGTCTCCTTATTTCTAGGTTGAATCTCTCCTTGTTCAGTTTCCATCCATTATTCCTTGTCTGGCCTTCAGATGCCGTGGAAAATAGCTTGATCCCCTTCCTCCTCTCTGTGGTAGCCCCTCAAGTATTGGGGCACTTCTATCCTGTCTCCCCTGGTCCTTCTCTTCACTAGACTAGCCATGCCCAGTTCCTGCAACCGTTCATTGTATGTTTTAGTCTCCAGTCCCCCAATCATCCTGGTTGCTCTTCTTTGCACTCTTTCCAGAGTCTCAACATCTTTTTTATAGTGTGGTGACCAAAACTGGATGCAGGATTCTAGGTTTGGTCTTACAGAGGCTTTATAGAGTGGTATTAGTACCTCCCTTGATTTTGATTGAATCCCTCTGTTAATGCAATTTAGGATTGTGTTGGCTTTTTTGGCTGCCGCCACACACTGTTGGCTCATATTTAGCTGGTTATCCATTAAGATGCGAAAATCCCTCTCACAGTTACTGCTATTAAACCTGGTTTCACCCAGTCTATATGTGTGCTTGTGGTTTTTCTTGCCTAAATGTAAGGCTTTTCTCTACATTGAATTTCATTTTGTGAGACAGGGCCCAGTGTTCAAGTCTGTCAAGATCCATCTGGAGATGCCGATGGGATTAATTAGCTCTAACGATTAAGTCAAAGATGTAACAATTGGTTAATGTTTACAAAGAGAAGGGGACTAAAGATATACAGATCGTCCTTGATGTACAACCACAATTGAGCCCAGCATTTCTGTTGCTGAGTGAGACATTTTGTTAAGTGAGTTTTTAAGAACTTTCTTGCCACCGTTGTTAAGGGAATTGCTGCCATTGTTAAGTAAGTAACACGGTTGTTAAGTGAATCTGGCTTCCCTGCTGACTTTGCTTGTCACGTGACCCCTGGACACGGCAACTGTTGTAACTATGAGTCAATTGCCAAGCGTCTGGATTTTGGTATACTATCTGTATATACCTGGAAACGCAAGGTTGGAGGCCACATCTCTGCTAAATTAAAGCGTGTGGTTTGTTGTCCAGCCAGATGGAATGAGATAAACAACCACTTCCAATTCTGTGATGCTGGGCCAAATCTATGGTATTGGCTGTTTAAAAAATTGCATTATTAGAATCTCAGGATTTGCCTGAGAAGGGGATTGGAGTAAGCAAGGTTCGAGTTGTAATGGCACTTAGCACTTAGACTTATATACCACTTCACAGTGTTTTACAGCCTTCTCTAAGCGATTAACAGAGTCAGCCTATGGCCCCCAACAACCTGGGTCCTAATTTTATCGATCTTGGCCTGGATAAAAGGCTGAGTCAACCTTGAACCGGTCAGGATCGAACTGCTGGCAGTGGGCAGAATTAGCCTGCAATACTGCATTCTAATGACTGTGCCACCACGGCTCGCTTCTTCCTTCCTTCCTTCCTTCCTTCCTTCCTTCCTTCCTTCCTTCCTTCCTTCCTTCCTTCCTCCCTCCCTCCCTCCCTCCCTCCCTCCCTCCCTCCCTCTCAATAGTACTTAGACTTATATACCACTTCGCAGTGTTTTACAGCCTTCTCTAAGCGATTAACAGAGTCAGCCTATGGCCCCCAACAATCTGGGTCCTAATTTTATCGATCTTGGCCTGGATAAAAGGCTGAGTCAACCTTGAACTGGTCAGGATCGAACTGCTGGCAGTGGGCAGAATTAGCCTGCAATACTGCATTCTAATGACTGTGCCACCACGGCTCCTTCCTTCCTTCCTTCCTCCCTCCCTCCCTCCCTCCCCTCTCCCTTCCTCCCTCCCTCCCTCCCTCCCTCCCCTCTCCCTTCCTTTGTAATAGCTCTTAGAATTATATACTGCTTCACAGTGCTTTTACAACCCTCTCTATAAGCAGTTTACAGTGTCAGCATCTTGCCCCCAACAATCTGGGTCCCCGTGGAGAGAGATTTAGGAGTATTGCAACATTTCTGCATGAATGATCTTGTGGGACACCAAGCTGTTGTGTTTAGTCCATGCCGAGAATCTTGGGATGCTTTATTGCTGTATCCATCCTAGTCAAGTTTTGGGGAGGTTTTCATTCTGTACAGCCGTTTTGCTTGGATCCATCTGTTAGGTTGAATGGCGATTTAGCCAAATCCTGTTGAATTGATCGCATTGAGTGGATGTCACACATCCCGCTAAGCTTTATTCATTGCTTGCATCTTGCGGCGGCTGGGTTGATCACCGCAGTCGTTAAGTGGATCGCATGGTCATTAAACAGATCTGGCTTTCTCCCTTGGCTTTGCTTGTTGGAAGCTGGTTTGAAAGAGCCCATCCTTCACTTTTACAGTGCAAACCCTGATCTTGTAGAACGGATATTTCTCCAATTCAGCTTGGATGGTCAGAGGCATTTAAAAGAAAAACAGTTTTTTTTTCTTTTAAAAGCCTTTGACAATCCCAGCTGAGCCGCGCGATCATGAGAGGCTTTTTTTTTTTTTTTACTTTTAAAAGCATTTTTTTTTTAATTAGATTTATATGCCGCCCTTCTCCGGAGACTCAGGGCGGCTTACAATGCGTTAAGCAATAGCCTTCATTCTTTTGTATATTTTTATACAAAGTCAGCTTATTGCCCCCACAAACTGGGTCCTCATTTCACCTACCTTAGAAAGGATGGAAGGCTGAGTCAACCTTGAGCCTTGGAGAGATTCGAACCAGCAGAAATTGCAGGCAGCTGTGTTAATGACAGGGTGCACTAAGCCACTGTACTATCAAGGCTCTTTCTGTGATTTTGGCCGAAGAGGTTGTAGAAAAAATGCTTTTAAAAGTAAAAAAAAAAAAAAAAAGAAGCCTCTGATGATTGTGCAGCTCAGCTGGGCATGCGGAGGGGCAGGGATTTTTGCTACCAGTTCTCCGAACCACCCGCCTCCATCGCTACCGGATCGGGTGATTCGGTCCGAACCGGGAGCATTTCACTCCTTCTCTATCAGAATAGAGCTGGAGTGGACCTTGGAGGTCTAGTCCAGCCCTCTGCTGAAGCAGGAGATCATATACCATTTCAGACAAGCGACTGTCCACGGTTGAACTTGGATTGAAGATGCTTGATGGGCAACATCTATTTTCAGATCAAAAACATATTTCTTGGTCTGAACGGACTCATAAATCTGACCAAAGAAGGGAAAGAAGCAAGCTTAATTTTTTTTCTCTGATTTGTTGCGCGAGGCTTCCCACACTGTTGTGTTCGTGGTGGAAAGCCAGGGCTGATTCAAAACCTCCTTCATCCTTGGATGATAATCTGTTTGACCAGGAAACACAACTCAAAAAGTCCAGGCTCTGTCAAGGGATGATAGCTTTGGTGGCTACATCTGGATTTTGTTTATTTCCATGTCTTTGGTCCCTTTGAAGCAAATGAGATTACAGAATGAGGGTTTGCCAAGATCATATGAAGTATTAGCAAATGCTTTATAATGCCTTGGTAAAGACCACACTTTAGAATATTGCATCAAAGCTCGGTCACTAGGATATAAAAAAAAGATGTTGAAGACTCTGGAAAGAATGCAGAGAAGAACAGTTGCAAGCATTGGGTATGTCGAGTTTGATGAAAAGAAGGACAAGGGGTGACATGATAGCGGCGTTCCAATATTTGAGGGGCTGCCACCAAGATGAGGGGGGTCGCCCATTTCTCCAAAGCTCCTGAGGGCAGGACAAGAAACAATGGATGGAAACTAATCAAGGAGAGAAGCAACCTAGAACTAAGGAGAAATTTCCTGACAGTGAGAACAATTAACCAGTGGAACAGAAGTTGCCTTCAGAAGTTGTGGGTACTCCATCATTGGAGGTTTTTAAGAAGAGATCGGACAGCCATTGGCATGATATAGGGCAGTGATGGCTAACCTTTTTGCCGTTGTGTGCCAAAGCGGGGGGAGTGCAGGGTGGTTGCGCGCCAGAGTGCCCATACCCATAAATCAAAGCCTTCCTGCCCCCTGCGCATGCGTCCACTACCCCACTGTCCACTACCCCCTCCGCCCACTTTTGGCACGTGACAGCAAAAAGGTTACCAGTGGGCCCAGTAGGCCTGTTTTTCACCCTTCCCAGGCTCCCGAGGCTTTCTTGGAGCCTGGGGAGGGCGAAAACAGCCTTCTCCACCCTCCCAGAGGTCCTCTAGAGGCCGGAAATGGCCCGTTTCCCAACTCCCAGAAGGCCTGTTTTTCACCCTCCCCAGGGTTTCTTGGCGCCTGGGGAGGATGAAAACAGCCTTCCCCACCCACCCAGAGGCCCTCCAGAGGCTGCAAACAGCCTATTTCCTGACTTCCGGTGGGCCTGGAAGGCCCAGAAATCAGTTGGCTGGCGCGTGCATGTGTGCTGGAGCTGAGTTATGGCAATGCTCGCATACCCACAGAGACAGCGCCACGTGCCACCTGTGGCATGCGTGCCATAGGTTCGCCATCACGGATATAGGGTTTCCTGCTTGAGCAATGGGGTTCAACTAGAAGGCCTCCAACTCTGGAACTCCCTTCCAACTCTGTTATTCTATTCTAAGGCCAGTGGAGAGAAATCATTGTGGCTGGGATAACAACAAATTCAACAATAAATCTGTGCCACCTGGCTAAGCCTGTTACACCTCCATTCTGCCACATCCTAAACCGATGGGACCGTTTCCTCTGTGTCATCATTTTGGATGGCAAAGCAAATAGTAGAACCATATAAATATTGTTGGTTAAGGGAGGAGGAGATCTGACTGGAGATTTTTGTGAGGTTCTTTTTGTGTGTGTGTGATTTGTGTACGTGTGTTTTAAAGAAAGCACTGGAGGTATGTTCTCTTGACGGTGGCCCTTCATTACCACGTCTACTTCATATGCCCCTGCCATGATCTTTCTTGTTGACTTGGAGACCTGAAATGTCTCCTCTCCAGAAATGTGACTTGTAAGTCCAAATCGTTGGCCAAAGGAATGGTAGGTTCTCCCTATTTTGAGGATCAAAACTTGGATCATTTATCAGCCTAACAGACGTCATATTGTTCAGCGGATCAAATAGAAGCAGATAAACAGGAATTTTGGTCTGTGGTTGATGAAAAGAGACAGATGTAACCCATTGTGCATGTCTGGCCTCTTTCGATGTGAATTTTTGTTACGCATCCAATTGAAACCTGTTCCAGGACAGGTGGCGGCTAGTCTTCCAAGAAGCTGATGGTTGAAAAATATTTCAGTTGCTACATCGAGTTGATTCCAATATCATCCTTCTGTTCCTCTTTGGTCAAATAGCCCCCTTGAGAATTCAGCACCTTGATTGCTTGGACAGCTCCTTGGTCTCCTCAAAACAGGTGGTGCATCCTTCATGGTGGGTATCAGGAACCCGTAGGGCCGTGATGGAGAACCGATGGTAGCACGGAGAGCCATATCTGTGGGCACACAAGCATTGCCTTAGCTCAGCTCCAGCGCGCATGAGTGTGCCGGCCAGCTGATTTTCGGCCTTCCGGGCCCACCAGAAGTCGGGAAACAGGCTGTTTCCAGCCTCCGGAGGGCCTCCGGGGAGGTGGGGAAGGCAGTTTTCGCCCTCTGCAGGCTCCTAGAAAACCTCTGGAGCCTGGGGAGGGCGAAAAATGGGCCTACCGGGCCCACTGTGCCATCACGTGCCAAAAGCAGGGAAAGCAAAGAGGGGTCGCACGCACATGCGCGAGGGGGATGTTTTTTTTTTTTTTATTTTTTTTTTTATTTGATTTATATGCCGCCCTTCTCCGAAGACTCAGGGCGGCTTACAATGTGCTCAGCAATAGCCTTCATCCTTTTGTATATTTATACAAAGTCAGCTTATTGCCCCCACAACTGGGTCCTCATTTCACCTACCTTAGAAAGGATGGAAGGCTGAGTCAACCTTGAGCCTTTGGCGAGATTCGAACCCTGCAGAATTGCAGGCAGCTGGTCTTAATCAGCTTAATAACAGGGTGCCTTAAGCCCCTGTACTACCAAGGCTCTTGGCTGAAGTTGCTCGCTTGATCACCCAGGTGACAACAGGTTGGCCATGTGAATTGTCCTAGACCCCTCCAGGACAAAGGAGCATGGCTTCCTAGGCACAGATCGCCAGTTGGCAGGCCATCTTTCTCTATTTCCCTCTTCTGATTCTCCGGGTGAAAAGGAGATTCAGAATCTGCCGGGGAGAGGATTATGGTAAAATGTATCCAGACTTTAGAATAGAATAACAGTGTTTGAAGGGACCTTGGAGGTCTTCTAGCCCAACCCCCTGCTTAGGCAGGAAACCCCACACCACTTCAGACAAATGGTTATCCAACCTCTTCTTAAAACCTTCCAGTGCTGGATAATTCACAACTTCTGGAGGCAAGATGTTCCACTGATGAATTGTTCTAACTATCAGGAAATTTCTCCTTAGTTCAAAGTTGCTTCTCTTCTTGGTTAGCTTCCACCCATTGCTTCTTATCTTGCCTTCAGGTGCTTTGGAGAATAGCTTGACCCCCACTTCTTTGTGGCAGCCCCTCAAATATTGGAACACTGTTATCATGTCTCGCCTAATCCTTCTCTTCATTAAACTAGACATACCCAGTTCCTGTAACCATTCTTCATATGTTTTAGCCTCCAGGCCTTTGATCATTTTAGATAGATTCAGAGTAACAGAGTTGGAAGGGACCTTGTAGGTCATCTAGTCCAACCCCTGCCCAAGCAGGAGACCCTACACCATTTCTGACAGATGGCACTTCAGTCTCTTCTTGAAAGCCTCCAGTGATGAAGCTCCCACAACTTCTGAAGGCAACTTCTGTGTTCCATCGCTTGATTGCTCTGACTGTCAGAAAATTCCTCCTTAGTTCTAAGTTGCTTCTCTCCTTGATTAGTTTCCACCCGTTGCTTCTTGTCCTGCCCTCAGGTGCTTTGGAGAATAGCTTGACTCCCTCTTCTTTGGGGCAGCCCCTGAGATACTGGAAGACTGCTATCATGTCTCCCCTAGTCCTTTTTCATTAAACTAGACATACCCAGTTCCTGCAACCGTTCTTCCTGTTTTAGCCTCCTGTCCCCTAATCCTCTTTGTTGCTCTTCTCTGCACTCTTTCTAGAGTCTCCACATCTTTTTTACAGCGGGGCGACCAAAACTGGATGCAGTATTATTACTGAATGGGGATGGTGGCAATCTTAGGATTTCAATGAGTGTCTGGAGTCCCCGCAGCAATTACTCGCAACGTTCCCTAGATAACACAGTGGTGCTCTGGAGCATTTCGCCATTAATGCCGCTGATCATTCAGCCTTCCTTGAAATGCCAATAAGGGAATCCCAAGGCAATAGTATCAGCGTTAAGAGGATCGTTGGCAGAGTCCCAAGGATGCAACTCGGGGCGGTGTGGCACAGAAAGAAAAATTTTGTAAGGAGAGTTGGAGAAGGGAACTGTTGATAGAGGCAGAGACAGAGGAACAATCAGAGCTGAAGAAGCTTCTTGGACGAGAAGCGAAACATCTTCAGAAGAAAAAACAAGAAAGGCCAGTTGACTCCTCAAAAAGCATCTTTGGGACAAACATGACCTGGTGGACTGAGGATCTTTACAGACTTTTAGCTATGCACTTGGGAATAAACTTTACTTTACTTTATTTTGGATTTATATACTGCCCTACTCCCGAAGGACTCAGGGCGGTGAACAGCCAAAAGATAAAACACACATAAAAGAGCCTGTAGTACAGTGGACTAAAGCACTGTTATTAACATCTGCTGCTTGCAATTACTGCAAGTTCGAATCTCATCAGGCTCAAGGTTGACTCAGCCTTCCATCCTTTCAAAGGTAGGTGAAATGAGGACCCAGTTTGTGGGGGCAATAAGCTGACTTTGTATAAATATGCAAAAGTATGAAGGCTATTGCTTAACGCATTGTAAGCCACCCTGAGTCTCCGGAGAAGGGCGGCATATAAATTAAAGCAAAAATAATAATAATAATAATAATAATAATAATAATAATAATAATAATAATAATACAAAATTTAAAAAACAATGTAAAAGCACATTAAATAATTTGGCCCATAGAGATTAAAACACCCCTATTGTTTTAAAACAAATTTAAAATTAACAATTAAAAGGAAGTTAGGCCAGGCCAGCCTGTTGAAATAAAAAGGTCTTGAGGGCACGGTGGAAAGTGCGTAAATCCGGGATCCTCTGTATCTCCGGGGGGAGCTTGTTCCAAATGGCAGGTGCCCCCACAGAGAAGGCTCTCCCCCTGGGGGCCGCCAGTCGACACCCTTCAAATGAGTGTGTAGGAGTGTGAACGGATTTCCAGAAAAATTGGAGACTACAAGAACCAGGAGCACCACTCATGTGACCCTGAGGACACAGATAAACCTCCAAGTGGCCTCAACGACCCTCTAAAAGGATGCAAAGGACCAGCTGCCTGCAAAGAGTATAAATCCTTCCATTCCCCACCATCCAAGTCAGAGCTGAAGAAGCTTCTTGGGTGAGAAGCGAAACATCTTCAAGGAAAAACAAAGAAAGTCTGGTTGACTCTTGAGAAAAAGCACCATGACCTCGATGACAGAATCACCATAGGCGGAGCAATGAACTTGACAGAAATATGCAAAGAACTGTTACCGAGGCCAAGAGGGGAGGGCCGAGGCATTCTTTCAATCTGGGAAGCAAGATAATATTCAAAAGCTGTGATGGGATGTGAGAAAGACCTTGGGGTGTAAAGATGTTGCCCAGGGAACAGTCAGATAAGAGAAGGCATGGCTCACCGCTACATAATGGGCAGAGAAAGAGATACAGATACAGACTGACAGAGTTGGAAATGACCTTGAAGGTCATCTAGTCCAACCCCAGCACCCAAGCAGGAGACCCTACACCATTTCTGGCAGCCCAGTCTCTTCTTGAAAGCCTCCAGTGATGAAGCTCCCACAACTTCTGAAGGCAACTTGTGTTCCATGGGTTGATTGTTCTCACTGTCAGAAAGTTCCTCCTTATTTCCAGGTTGAATCTCTCCTTCAGTTTCCATCCATTATTCCTTGTCTGGCCTTCAGGTGCTTTGGAAAACAGTTTGACCTCCTCTCTGTGGCAGCCCCTCAAATATTGTGAGACTGCTATCCTAGAAAGCACTCTTTCTAGAGTCTCAACAACTTTTGTATAGTGTGGTGACCAAAACTGGATGCAGTACTCTAGGTGTGCTCTTACTAAGGATTTATAGAAGGGTATTCGTACCTTACATGATCTTGATTGAATCCTTCTGTTAATGCAATTTAGGATTGCATTGATCCTAGAGAATGTTGAGAGAAGCATTAGAGATCCTGTGATCCTCCCCTACAACAATAAAACAACCTTTCTAGAATTCCTCCAGTGTCCGTTTCTCGCCCTGGTTGACCTTGAAGGACAACATGGAATCTGCAACGCCCACCTTTGCGTTTAGTAAGCTACGATTGATGGCTTAGGGCGATGCAAAGATCAAACAAGTCGTGTTGTGTGTGAGCTTGAAGGAAAAGATAAAACCTTTCGCTTCCCACCCAAGAAGCTTCTTCTGTTCTAAGTGAAGAATCCCGAATTCCCCACCGTTCTGTTAGAAGTGAAGAAGCTTCTCGGATGAGAAGCGAAATATTTTCGAGGAAAATAAACCAAGATAGTCAAGTTGTCGTTTTTTTAGGGGAGTGGGGGGAAAGCACCTTTGGGACAGCGATGAAATTCAATTTTTTTTACTACCGGTTCTGTGGGCGTGGCTTGGTGGGTGTGGTGTGGCTTGGTGGGTGTGGCAGGGGAAGGATACTGCAAAATCCCCATTCCCTCCCCACTCCTGGGGGAAGGATATTGCAAAATCCCCATTCCCTCCCCACTCCTGGGGGAAGGATATTGCAAAATCCCCATTCCCTTCCCACTCCTTGGGGAAGGATATTGCAAAATCCCCATTCCCTCCCCACTCCTGGGGGAAGGATATTGCAAAATCCCCATTCCCTCCCCACTCCTGGGGGAAGGATATTGCAAAATCCCCATTCCCTTCCCACTCCTTGGGGAAGGATATTGCAAAATCCCCATTCCCTCCCCACTCCTGGGGGAAGGATATTGCAAAATCTCCATTCCCACCCCACTCCTGGGGAAAGGATATTGCAAAATCCCCATTCCCTCCCCACTCCTGGGGGAAGGATATTGCAAAATCCCCATTCCCTTCCCACTCCTTGGGGAAGGATATTGCAAAATCCTCATTCCCTCCCCACTCCTGGGGGAAGGATATTGCAAAATCCCCATTCCCTCCCCACTCCTGGGGGAAGGATATTGCAAAATCCCCATTCCCTCCCCACTCCTGGGGGAAGGATATTGCAAAGTCCCCATTCCCACCCCACTCCTGGGGAAAGGATATTGCAAAATCCCCATTCCCTCCCCACTCCTGGGGGAAGGATATTGCAAAATCTCCATTCCCACCCCACTCTGGGGCCAGCCAGAGGTGGTATCTGCCGGTTCTCCGAACTACTCAAAATTTTCGCTACCGGTTCTCCAGAACCTGTCAGAACCTGCTGGATTTCACCCCTGCTTTGGGACAACCGTGACTTGGATGATTGAGAATCTCCATGGGCATTTAGTCATCCATAACATTTTCGCACAGCCTCGACCGAGAGCTGCCAACTTGCTACCTTACTGACAAGTGTCCAGCTTACTCATCCCGTCCGCCTATTATAAGTACATCAACGTATCAACTGATGCTTGTTGGAGTCACCCTCAGCTGCCCTTTCTGACATGCTCCCACTTTGTTCACAGCGGCGCAGGGGCATTGCGTGCGTCACTGACCGTGATGAGCAGCAAAAACAACAACAACAAAAAACCAACCAGCTTGTCATAATAAACTTTCCCCTGGCAAGGGCATTTTTTGATTCTGCTGCAGTTTCATTGCTAGGCGTGATCGTCTGCTGCGCCTTAAAGCAGAAGGCGACAGATGTTTGAACCTCCTTTCTCTTTTGCCTGCCACTCCTAAATGCTGCAACCAGATTCAGTGTTTGCCTTTGTAGAAAAAAATATATATACTTCTTATCGTATTCATGTCTCGTGCTAAGACAGGGGTGTCAAACTCAAGGCCTGTGGGCCAGATCCCACAACTTCCCAAGGCAACTTCTGTTCCATGGGTTGATTGTTCTCACTGTCAGAAAATTCCTCCTTATTTCCAGGTTGAATCTCTCCTTGATCCGTTTTCATCCACTATTCCTTGTGTGGCCCTCAGGTGCCTTGGAAAACAGCTTGACCCCCTCCTCTCTGTGGCAGCGCCTCAAATATTGGAAGACTTGTCTCCTGTCTCCCCTGGTCCTTCTCTTCACTAGACTAGCCATGCCCAGTTCCTGCAACCGTTCATCGTATGTTTTAGTCTCCAGGCCTTTGATCAGATTAACAGAGTTGGAAGGGACCTTGTAGGTCATCTAGTCCAACCCTGCCCAAGCAGGAGACCCTACTGTGAAGTTTCTGAAAGATGCCCTAATTAATTCATGAGCCATGAGCCGAACTTCAAAAGAAATACTGTCATTTATTAGGAGCACCATTTCGGCAATATTCGGATGCAGTTAGAACTAATCCCACGTAGATTTACGTTCCCTTATGACCCTGTCTCTCCCCTCCTCTCTGGCCATGTCATAAATCACATTCTCCAATTAACCACTTTGGCTGGTTGTGAAATCCAACACCCTCCTTCTGATTGCGGTCAGGAAGAATGTATGGAATGCACTTCAGTTAGGGAAATCAATCAGCTCTATCAGTTCTCCCTCCCTCCTGCTCATGGCAACTTGAAAGCTTTGCAAGTTGACACCTACACCATTTCTGAGAGATGACAGTCCAGTCTCTTCTTGAAAGCCTCCAGTGATGAAGCTCCCACAACGTCCGAAGGCTCCAGGTTGAATCACTAGACTAGCCATGCCCAGTTCCCGCAACCATTCTTCATATGTTTTAGTCTCCAGTTCTCTAATCATCCTGGTTGCTCTTCTCTGCACTCTTTCTAGAATCTCAACGTCCTTTTCTTACATTGTAGTAACCATTGTGGCGTCTGCTAGATGATAAGAGACCACTGTCTTTCAGGGATCCAGAAACAGGCCGGCTTTTTTAGGCAACAGACCCGTCCAAGCTGAGGCCTTCGCAATCCAGGGGCTAATTCTGCTTTTTATGTTTTTCTGTTATCCTTGGCAGATCATTGCTGCTATTGCCAAATGCTTTCTGACACTCATTTAACCCGCGGTGCTGGCGACAACGGCAGAAAAATCAGCTAATTAGATAGGATTAGTGTCATTGTCTGGAGGCTGTTTGGGCTATATTTCCAACTTCTGGCATAGACCAAGCTGCCCGTCTGTTTGCCTGCATGCATGTTCCACATCTTGTCTCCGTTGTTATTTTATTTTTTCTTCAAAGCTGTCGAGCGGCTAACCCTCTTGGGAAGGGGACAGTGTGATCTCCCCAGGGGTGGGCTTCAGATCCTTTATCAACGGGTTCACTGCCCCGTTGCTCGGTGGGTGTGGCCATGTCGGCCGCCTGCACCATAACAGGGCTGGGGGGGGTGTTTTTCACCCTTCCCAGGCTCTGGAGGCGTTCCTTCAGCTTCTGGGAGGGCAAAAAATGCTTCCCCTGGGCTCTGGAGGCCCTCCAGAGGCCGGAAACAAGCCCATTTCCAGCCTTCCAGAACTTCCAGGAGGCCTGTTTTTTCACCCTCCCCAGGTTCCGGAGGCTTTTCTCGAGCCTCCGGGAGGGCAAAAACAGCTTCCCCCAAGCTCCAGAGGCCCTCCAGAGGCCGGAAACAAGCCCATTTCCAGCCTTCCAGAACTTCCAGGAGGCCTGTTTTTTCACCCTCCCCAGGCTCTGGAGGCTTTCCTTGAGCCTCCGGGAGGGCAAAAACAGCTTCCCCTGGGCTCCAGAGGCCCTCTGGAGACCAGAAATAGACCTGTTTCCGGTCTCCCGGAGCCTCCGGTAGGCCCGTTTTTTCCCCTCCCAGATCTTCCGTGCAGCCCCTGCACTTACCTGGAATGATGAAAGGGCCATATGGAGACTCCTGGGAGGGGAGGGGAGGGAAGGGAGGAGAGGGGTGGGCGTGGCCAGCCAGGGATGGCATGCAGGGGTTCGCCGAACCCCAGGGATCCTTGGCTAGAGGATTGCCCAAACCCTGCCGAACCCCCAGGACCCCACCCCTGGATCTCCCATTAGGAATTGGATTCGGATGGCCCTCTTGGCTGTGGATTCTTGGAGGTGTAGTCTATATATTGGAGGGATGTTTGGGGAGAATAGCCTGATAGAGACAGGAAGAGAGTGGAATGGATCAGCGGTGGGTTCTACTTCCCTTTACTACCGGTTCGCAATGGGATTGCGCAACCGCACTATCTCCGCATGTGCACAGGTTTTTGCACGCCCCCCCCGGTGCGCTGTGCACACAATCTGCGTTTTTGTACGGCTTCCCCTCTGAGCTGTGCACGCAATTGCACCATCTGCGTATGTGCACGTTTTCTGCACATGTGATGCATGAACGAATGCCTTCTATGCATGCGCGTGCTGTGCACAAGTACTCTTTTGCGCATGTGCAAATGCGCACACATGCGCAGGAGAGCTCCGAAGACCAGCTGGGTCCCATGAATTGCACACATGCGCACCAGAGGCCTGAACATCAGCTTGGGCCCATGTGCATGCGCAGCTGCAGGTGAGTTGAGCGATAGCTCGCGTGCCCAGAAAGATGGCCCTACGGGCCATCTCGGGCACGCGTGCCATAGGTTCACCATAACAGGTATAGGTTCTCTTGCTTGAGCAGGGGGCTGGACTGGAAGACCTCCAAGGTCCCTTCCAGCTCTATTCGATTCAAATTCAAAAAATTCCCTTAAAGCAGGGCCTGATTTCTTCTTCAAAACTGAGATTTTTGCAAGAAGAGAATGCGAGCAGAGAGAAAATTAAACAAATACAACAGCCAGGTTCTAGCAGACACATACTGTATCTTTAGGATCTGGCGGTGTTGTGACCCAGGCCCAAGTAAGTAGTAGGAAAATCAGTCAGTGAAAAAACAAACAAACTTTATTCGAACAGCTGAGAATGACTTCATTCCCAGCGTCTTTCAACTAAATTAAAGCAAATTCCTCCCAACACAAATTCCTCAGTCCTATCGCAAACCTTGGTCCAATTAGGCAAACTGCCAAAGGCCTTTCTTGGCAAACGTTCAGAAGTCATAGATACAAAAATAAATACAACACGTAGACGAAGATGAAGGTACCAATGTTGTTTTCCGATAAAGAGCCCAAGAGCCGTTGCTGGTCTGTTTTAAGCCTTATGGGAGGGGTCAATCATCTCTTGGCCCTACTCCCGAGTTGTCCTCTTTGCTTGAGCTGCTCTTGCCTTCTGGCAGCTCTTCTCATACATGCACTAGGAACAGGCTCCTCCTGTTCCTCTGCCTCTCTACTGTCAGCCTCTGGAGGCTATGGAGTCTGCACATCACTCCCTGATGGCCCCGGCCCCAGCTCTGCCTCCGATGTAGAGCCCTCATCCGGGCCTTCCCCAGCCTCCAGGACTGGCCCATGTTGTTCCTCAGCCTCATCGCTGTCCGACTCCGCTGCCAGCTCCGCAGGCTGCTGGCGGACCACAACAGGCGGTACTGTTAATGGATGCTCTCCGTGACATTTGGCTCTGGGATGTTTATAACCTTCGGACCGCCCGAGTTCTTTTCTTTTCTTTTTTTTTTGTAAAACTGCCAAGCGCTGTCATGCCAGAGCAGATCTGAACCTCTCTCACCAACGCATCAGAAGAGAAATGCCTGAAAATAACTCCTCTAAGATGCCTTTAGTCGCTGTCTTTAATTTCCCCTTTCCTAAGTAAGCCCACTCGGCGGCTATTTCAACGCCATTCAAGCTGTCCGCCCTCTGTTACTTTTGTCACGATTTAATAATTCGTCGGGCACCGGTTCTCCGCTGCCAGGTGGAAAGAGTTAAGGGTAGAAGAATGCATTCCTCCCCGCCCTTCACCTTTTTTTATTTCTGTAACGAGGGGGCTTTGAAGCTGGGATTAAAAAAAAAAAAAAAAGGACGCACTGATTTTCAACTCCAGCAGGGTTGATAGAAGAAAAAAAAATTCTTTTTAAAAATCCAATTTGAAGGGGATCTTTTCATGCCCTCTCCTTCTATGACCATAAATCCCAGTCTTGTAGAGAGCTGGGCTGAACTCCAAAGAGCTCCCAGACCCCAGTAGGTGAGCTTTTATGGCTGCAGACTTTTGATTTAGCCAGACGTGCTGGTTTTCCTTTTCAAGAAAAACCCTCCATGTGCTTCCCAGCCGTGGTAGGTTCGCTTGTCAGCACAAGCCGTCAGCTAAGCTGTCACCTTTCATCAGATACGCTCCGTCGGGGCGAAGGCACGCTGGCATCTGATTTATTTTCTGGAGGGGAAGGAAGTTTTGGGAAGTTACGTTTCTGTCGGAAACGCTGGTTTGCAGCGAGAGGGAAGGTGGAGGGATTCAGGGTTTCTTATTTATTTATTTCATTTATTTATTTTGTCAAGCATATATAAGATCACAGATAAAAGTATAAACATGATTATGAACACAGGAAATGGATACGGATAAATGGGGGATAGTAGGACAGGGACGGAAGGCACGCTGGTGCGCTTATGCACGCCCCTTACAGACCTCTTAGGAATGGGGTGAGGTCAGTGGTGGGATTCAGCCAGTTCGGTGGGATCCACCAGTGGTGGGATTCAGCCGGTTCGCACCACTTCGGGAGAACCGGTTATTAACTTTCTGAGCAGTTTGGCAAACTGGTTGTTGGAAGAAATCATTAGGGCAGAGAACCGGTTATTAAATTATTTGAATCCCACCACTGGGTGAGGTCAACAGTAGGCAGTTTAAGGTTAAAGTTTTGGGGGTTTGGGGAAGAGACCACAGAGTCAGGTAGTGCATTCCAGGCGTTGACCACTCTGTTGCTGAAGTCGTATTTTCTGCAATCGAGTTTGGAGCGGTTTACCTTGAGTTTGTATCTATTATTCGCTCGTGTATTGTTGCGGTTGAAGCTGAAGTAGTCGTTGACAGGAAGGACATTGTGGCAGATAATTTTATGTACTACACTTAGGTCAGACTGAAGTCGGTGTAGTTCTAAGTTGTCTAAGCTCAAAATTTGGAGTCTGGTGGCATAAGGTATCCTATTGCGGGTAGAGGAATGGAGGACTCTTCTCGTGAAATATCTCTGGACTCGCTCAATATCCGATATACAGTGTGGATTCCAGGCGGACGAGCTGTATTCGAGAATTGGTCTAGCAAAGGTTTTGTATGCCCTAGTTTGCAGTACAAACTACATATTTTATATTATAAAATATATTATAATATAACATATTTTGCAGAAAATATGACTTCAGTAACAGAGTGGTCAATGCCTGGAATGCACTACCTGACTCTGTAGTTTCTTCCCCAAACCCCCAAAACTTTAACCTTAGACTGTCTACTGTAGACCTCACCCCATTCCTAAGAGGTCTGTTAGGGGCGTGCATAAGTACACCAGCGTGCCTACCGTCTCTGTCCTAATATTCCTTTTTACATACTCTTTTCATGTATTCAAATTATGTTTATACTTTTACCTGTTTTCTTATATATGCTTGACAAATAAACTTATTGTGATTATGATTACAATATTACCAGAGAAGAAGCTTCGCAAGATTAGGTTAACAACTCTTAATGCCTTTTTGGCAATGCTTGTTACAGTGAGCTCTGTTTCTGTCGTTTCAGTCGGAAATGCTGGTTTGCAGCGAGGGTGGAGGGATTCAGGATTGGCAAGGCCTGGCCTGGCATTGGGTAACGGAACAGCCAGTTGCCGACCTGGCTCAGTGTTATTGGACTCAGCTGCATCTGTCTCCCTTGCATGTTCACTGCAGCAGCCTTAAACATCAATGGGCTTCCAGATGTTTGAACCTTTGGTTGTGTTGTGGCTCCGTTACCTGAGCCTGTGTCATTGGCAGGAGAGGACTCCGAGAGTGAAGGAGAGGAGTTGGCAAGGCCTCCCTCTCCAGGACCCTCCTCTCTGGCAATGCCTTCGGTGTCCGACGAAGGGCAAGAGATAGGGCCGGGGCCAAGCACGTCCACGCAGCCACAGATGGACAGTGATGAGGGTAATGAGTCTTGGCTGGATCCACGCCAGCGTCGCAGAGATAAGCACACGCAACAGAAGAAAAGGCGTGTCCGAGATTAGGCTGAGTCACTGGACCACACCCCACGGGATATAAAAGGGAGCGTGGTGGCCAGTCAAACCTTTGCTGGATTATCTCTGGACTTGATTAACTCCGTAATTATTGAGCTGTTTCTTTTGATGTATCAGAAGTGGGGAGAAGTTATCTCTCCTCTTCGTAAATAATAAACTCTTGGCAGGCAGCCACTAGGTTGTTGCCAAGTTCCATTATCATAAGGAAAAGGATTTTGCTGGCTGGTTTGGTCTTTAACTCTTGAACGTCTGTTGGTGTGTGTGCGTGTGGTTGGGGACAGAACAGGTTGACCCAGTTTTCTGATGACCCAAAGCTGTGCTTTGGTCCTCTAACGAGAGCCTCAACTAGATTCACACTAAATGTTGGAAATGTCATCAGCTACCAGGATCTTATTATCATATGTGGTGGACATGTCCAGAAGCAAAAAATTATTGGAAGAAAATTAAAACATGGTTGGAAGAGATGACACAGTTACGTATTGAACTTAAACCAGAGCTGTTCCTATTGGGTATTCTTCCAGAAAAGATTAATAAAGAAAATACCTATTTGATTAATTGTTGTAATAACAGCGGCAAGAATTGTTTCCGCTCAAAATTGGAAAGCAGAGAAGATACCTTTGGAAGAGGGGGTGATTTAAAAAAATTATGGATTGTGCAGAAATGAATAGATTGACTTTGATGATTAAAGATAGGGAAGAGATAGAGTATTATAGGATATGGAACTGTTTTTATCATTGGTTGGAAAAGAGATAGAAAAGATAAAAGTTTTATGATTATATTTAAAAATTTGATAGGCAGAATTTGGTCTTAGTAAGGAGATATTAAAATGGTTTGTATGAAGATCAAGATAGAAGAAATTTCCTTTTTTGGAAGAAGAAGAAGAATGACTGAAGATAACACCGAGATGTCACAGGGAGGGGGTGACAGATGTACTAAATGTTTATGTCAGCACTTCAAGCTGCAATTACTCTAGTGCTGACATAAGAAGGAGAAGGGAGGCATCTGGAAAGGGACGTTTGAGTTTTCACCTACTTATTTTCCCTGGAGATAATATCCCCTAGGAGATGGGAGGGGAGGGGGAAATTCCTTTGAGCTGGAGCAGCAGATTGATGGAAAATAGCAGAATGAAAGAGTTGGTGATTAGAGTAACAGAGTTGGACAGGACCTTGGAGGTCATCTAGCCTAACCCTCCTGCCCAAGCAGTCCAATCTCTTCTTAAAATTCTCCAGTGATGAAGCTCCCACAACTTCTGAAGGCAACTTCTGTTCCACGGGTTGATTGTTCTCACCGTCAGAAAATTCCTCCTTATTTCCAGGTTAAATCTCTCCTTGATCAGTTTCCATCCATTGTTTCTTGTCTTGTCTTTTAGTGCTTTGGAAAATAGCTTGACCCCTTCCTCTCTGTGGCAGCCCCTTAAGTATTGGAAGACTGCTCTCGTGTCTCCCCTGGTCCTTCTCTTCACTAGACTAGCCAGGCCCAGTTCCTGCAACCGTTCAACTAGGTCTTCTAGTCCAACCTCCTATAGTCTAACCCCCTATACCAGGGGTCTGCAACCTTAAACACTCAAAGAGCCATTTGGACCCGTTTCCCACAGAAAAGAAAACACCAGGAGCCACAAAACCCTTCCCGTGCCTGACTATTTCTTCAGCGGCCACAAAACTAGCATATGTAGTTTAATTAAATGTTCTGTTTTCCTTGGAAACTTTTCTTTTCTTGGATTTATCCATCGTTGGCCTACCGGGGATGGAAAAGCTCAATAAATCGCGTGCCGGCGGGTGTCGCACATTGGCTGTCGTGGCGCATATTTTGAGTGACAGGGAGTCGCAGCAGAGGGGTGAAAGAGCCACATGCGGCTCCAGAGCCACAGGTTGCTGACCCCTGCCCTATACCATGCCAGACAAATGGGCTGTCCAATCTGTTCTTAGAAACCTCCAGTGATGGACCACACACAACTTCTGAAGGTCTTCTAGTCCAACCCCCTGCCCAATCTCTTCTTCGATTTCTCCAGCGTTGGAGAAATATCCGTTCCACAAGGTCAGGGTTTGCATTGTAAAAGCGAAAGATGGGCTCTTTCAGAGAGGTTTCCAACAAGCTGTCATAGCCCGCCAGTGGCCTGCGCGGATCGTGGCTGATCCCGACGACGAGGAGGCTGGTGTGGTGTCACGCCAGCAGCCTGCGCAGCCGGCACTCACGTCGGACAGCGAAGGGTTGAAGAGGATGTGGTGTCAGAGGCAGAGACTCAGCCAGGGCCTTCAGAACCTCCAGAGGCTCCTTCAAGTGGAGAGAGCGAAGTGGAGGAGCCTCTCCTCAATGCTCGAGCACGCAGGGCTGCCAAAAGGCAGGAGTGGCTACTCAGGAGGAGGAGGTCTCCTCAAGAGTAAGGCTTGAGGATAATTGGCCACTCCCTTAGCCTATTTAAGTCACACGCGGTTAGTAAGTTTCTTGCTGGAAGCAACTTGTAATTATCATCAGAGCATTTTTGGAAAGGTCTTATCATATCTTGTTTTCTGGGCTGGTTGCCAACCTTTGCCGGACTTTGGTTTATTCTTGCTACTTAATAAATTTGATAAGGACCGTTGGCGTGTGTCAATATCCTCGGGAATCCGGAGCTGGGGCAGAACATAAACAAAGCCAAGGGGGAAAGCTGGATTCGTTTAACGACCATGCAATGGCAGTGTTTCGCTGAACAACAATTTTGGGCTCCATTGGGGTTGTAAGTCGAGGCTTACCTGTACGCGAAGAATGGATTTGGGAACCCCAACTTTTGGCCAGAAGGAGCAGCAAGCAAGAGATTTCAGTCTGCAGGGAATTTGTTCCAGATCTAGAAAATAAGAACTTCTGATTTGTTTTTCAAACCCAGAATAGCTGTAATACTAAAAATTGGCTCATCTCGAGCGCACGTTAGTGTCACATTTCAAGGCTTAAGAAGATGCTGATTAGATCTGCGCCAAGATTCAGTTGAGGGATTTGACTGAAAGGCAACCTGATAGAGTCACCTAATCGAATGAGGTGTCCAAATGCTGGATGAAATTGGATAGATCTGAACCGATTTTATTCAGACTGATTGGAACTCCTTCTACGACTGTCCACGTGCCTCCGTGCTGTTCAGGTTTCGATTCAATGGCTGTTTTTAAAAAAGGTAAGGTAGGGGTAGGTACATGTATGGATACAGAACAGAGTAGAATACAGAATAACAGAGCTGGAAGGGAGCTTGGAGCAGGGGTGAAATGTAAAATTTGTTACTACCAGTTCTTTGGGCGTGGCTTGGTGGGGGGGTAATGTGATTGGGTGGGCGTGGCCAACTTTTTTTTTTTTTTTAAACTTTTCAAAGCATTTTTTCTAATGCTTTGAAAAGCCACTGCCGATCAGGCAACTCAGCTGCGATCGTCAGAGACTTCAAAGCATTTTTTTAACCACCTCTTCGGCCAAGAGGTTGCAGAAAAAACTGCTTTGAAAAGCCTCTGATGATCCCAGCTGAGCCACGCGATCATCAGAGGCTTTTTGTAAATTATTTTTAAAAGCATTTTTTCGTTGGAAGAGGTTGTAGAAAAAATGCTTTTAAAAGTAAAAAAGAAAAGAAAACCTCTGATGATTGTGCGGCTCAGCTGGGCATGGTGGGGGTGGGGGGGCTCAGGGATTTTTGCTACCGGTTCTCTGAACCACCCACCGCCATCGCTACCGGATCGGGCGATCTGGTCCGAACCGGGAGCATTTCACCCCTGCCTTGGAGGTCTTCTAGTCCAACCCCCCTATCTAAGCCAGAGACTTTCTTGCAAACCTCCAGTGATGGAGCCCCCACAATTTCTGGAGCCAAGCCAGTTCTGCTGATTAATTATTCTTACCAATGGTGAAATGCGAATTGGTTTGCTACCGGTTCGCTGGCTGCGCATGCGTGCTGCGTGTCAAATGCACACTGCATGCGCATGCACAGTGAGCACCAAATGTGCACTGCACACGCACACACATGCATACTATGCACCAGTGGTGGGTTTCAAATTTTTTAAACTACCGGTTCACCCAAACCCGTAGTTTTTAGCCCTACCGGTTCACTCAAAGCGGAGCAAACCGGTAGCATTTCACCCCTGATTCTTACTCTAGAAAATTTCTCCTTAATCCTACATTGGATCACTCTTTGATAAGCTTCCATCCGTTACTTCTTGTCTTGCCCTCAGGAGCTTTGCAGAATAGAGTGGCAGAATAACAGAGTTGGAGGGGACCTTGGAGGTCTTCTAGTCCAGGGGTCCCCAACCTTTCCAGCTTGGCCCGGCATGGTGCAGAAGGGGGCATATGAGTGGCAGGTGCATGCGTCCGTGCACAGCTCCATTTCTTACATGGCCCAGTTTCGAACAGTCCACAGGGCGGTAATGGGCCACAGCCCAAGGTTGGGGACTCCTGTTCTAGTCCAACCTCCTGTGCAGGCAGGAAACTCTATGCCAGGGGTGTCAAACTCAAGGGCCATAAGATGGATCCAGCCCACGAGGTGTTTAGATCTGGCTTGTGGGACCGCACTGGAAACAGCGAAGGACTGGTCTGCAATGCCTCTGCCAGGGAAAACGGAGCTCGGAAAGGCTACACACTTCTTTTTCGCTGGCAGAGGGCTGTAGGAGGCTGTCACGACCGAAAATGGAGCCTCAATGAGTGAGGTAGAGATGGCCACGCCCACCCTGATGTGTCCCTCAATGCAATTGAGTTTGACACCCCTGCCCTATGCCATTCCAAACAAATCGTTCTCCAACTCTTCTTGAAAACCTCCAGTGATGGAGCAGCCCAATTTCCAAAGGCAAGCCATTCCGCTAATTAATTGTTCACGCTGTCAGGAAATTCCCCCTTCGTTCTAAGTTGGATCTCTCCTTGATTAGTTTCCACCCGTTGCTTCTTGTCCTGCCTTCTGGTCCTTTGGAAAATAGGTCAGCCCGGTCTTCTCTGTGACAACCCTTCAAATATTGTTGGGCTGCTATCCTGTGATTTGGAAAAGGGGGTTGCTTTTCCAAGACCCCTTTGTTGTGGCCTGTTGGCCGCTGGTCCCTCCAACAGCCGAATCAGTTGAGGAGGAGGCGTGGGAGTCAAGGTCAGCATCAAGGCAACCTGGGAGCTCCGAGGGGGAAGAGGGAATGGAGCTGTCAGAGACAGAGACAGAGAGAGAGAAAGAGACAGAGAGAAAGAGACAGACAGAGACAGACAGAGAGACAGAGAGAAAGAACAGAGAGACAGAGAGACAGAGACAGACAGACAGAGAGAGAGAGACAGAGAGAAAGAACAGAGACAGAAAGAGACAGACAGACAGACAGACAGAGACAGACAGAGAGAGAGAGAGAGAGAGAAAGAACAGAGACAGAGAGAAAGAGACAGAGAGACAGAGACAGACAGACAGAGAGAGAGAGACAGAGAGAAAGAGAGAGACAGACAGACAGAGAGGGGGGAGAGGGAGGGGGAGGGAGGGAGGACAATCCATGGGACTGCCTAAATTTTATACTCCCAAAAGAGAGAGAGAGAGAGGCGGAGCCTGGGCCGTCTGTCAGCCCTCGGATGGAGAGTCAACAGCCCCCAGGTCTAAAGGTGGCTGATAAGGCCGAGGAGGAACAGCTGGGTCCAGTGCCTGACGCACAGATGCACAGAAGGCAGAGGAGAGGAGAGCAGTGGAAATCTATGGGCCGGTCCTTGGGACAGAAGAGCCACTGCTGCTAACGAAGCCCACCCTAGCTCTGGGGATAAAAGGCAGGGGGCAGAGATGAATAGCTGGGGCAGACAACTATTCATATTACGGATGGACGGACTTGTTAGCCTGCGAGAGAAACTTTTTGTCAGGGCTGCCGGCACTCCTAAGGAAAAAAATCTTTTGAGTTCACGTCAGAGGGTTTGTCGTGTTTGGGGAGCTATTACCTTCCCACCAAAGGTGGTCCCTATTTTTCTACTTGCATTTTTTACCTGCTTTCGAACTGCTGGGGTGGCAGAAGCTGGGACAAGTCATGGGAGCTCACCCCGTTACGTGGCACTAGGGATTCGAACCGCTGAACTGCCGACCTTTCGATCGACAAACTCAGCATCTTAGCCACTGAGCCACCGTGTCCCTGTGCCCTTGACCAATTAGCTGGGAGGTGTCTGACATTCACCGTACAACTGCCAAATCCGGACTTTGTCTTCATACGGCAAATCATATTTCAAGGGGTCTCCGACCGGTCCCTGGGATTCGAACCGCTGAACTGCCGACCTTTTCGATCGACAAGCTCAGCGTCTTAGCCACTGAGCTACAGCGTCCCTTGGTTTTAAGCCTTATTAAAGGATCCTTCTCAGCTTCTAAAAGGTCCATGATTTTAACAGTAAAATCAGCTCCTTCCACCCCCCTTCCTGCCTGTTCTGAGAAACAGAGAAACTCTCTTAGCTATGCAGACACTTAAATCATCTTAATTATGGCACACCGAGTTCCTTTCTTCCTGACATTAGGGAATCGTAGCCTGGGTTTTATTTTGTTTTTTGTTTTTCCTTGCCGATTTCTGATTTTGCCCTAAGGCTTAAACTCAGCAAAATAGCCTTAATTAGGGCCTACCGAGCTTGTAGCTTTCCAGTTTGACAAGCAAAGCTGCATGATGGGAAAAGAGTGAAAGAGTGAATACATCACCTGGAGGGAGTCAGCAATTTTATTTTCTCTCTTGGGACCCGGTGTTAACGAAACTACGAGTTGTTCATGACACGGATACTAGCCAATAGACCGAAAAAACATTTTGCAAGAATTTTTTTCTTGAGGATCAACACGGAGGTTTTGTTTTTTTTTAACCCAAAAGAAACAGAAAGGAGAAATGGGGTAGGGTCTCTTGCAGGGTGGATTTGATTTAAATCAAGTTGATTTAAATCACAATTTAAATCATGATTTAAATCACTAGTAAAAAGGCTTGATTTAAATCAATTCGATTTAAATAATAATTTTTAAAGAGCAACTGTCATCTCTGCTACTCCTTTGACCCGCTGTTGACTCACCGATAGTCCCAGTGTTGCAGAATATACAGCCTCATTAGCTACATAACTGAGCTCCATTTCATGCTGAATAAACTAAATTATTTATGTATCTTAAAGAGAAAACTATCTTACCATAGATTTTTACCCCAAAAGTTTTTTATTAAAATAAATTCGATAAAAATTAAAAAAAATCTGATTTTTTTGATTTTTTTAAAAAAATCATTGATTTTTATCCACCCTGGTCTCTTGCTTGGGCCTTCCAACTCTTTTTAATCTGAATGTCTTGGGCATTTTTAGAATATTTGGAGCAAGGTACAGATAGTGAAAACAATCAACCCATGGAACGGAAGTTGCCTTCAGAAGTTGAGGGAGCTTCATCACTGGAAGCTTCCAAGAAGTGACTGGACTGCCATCGGTCAGAAATGGTGTAGGTAGGGTCTGCTTGGGTGGGGGGTTGGACTAGATGACCTACAAGGTCCCTTCCAACTCTATTAATCTGAATCTATCTAAGATGATCAAAGGCTGGAGACTAAAACATACGATGAACGGTTGCAGGAGCTGGGCATGGCTAGTCTAGTGAAGAGAAGGACCAGGGGAGACAGGATAGCAGCCTTCCAATATTTGAGGGGCTGCCCCAGAGAGGAGGGGGTCAACCTGTTTTCCAAAGCACCTGAAGGCCAGACAAGGAATAATGGATGGAAACTGAACAAGGAGAGATTCAAGCTAGAAATAAGGAGACATTTTCTGACAATGAGAACAATTAACTGATGGAACAAAAGTTGCCTTCAGAAGTTGTGGGAGCTTCATCACTGGAGGCTTTCAAGAAGAGACTGTCAGAAATGGTGTACGCTCTCCTGCTTGGGCAGGAGGTTGGACTAGATGACCTATAAGGTCCCCTCCGAATCAGTTAATCTGTTAAATTCTCTATTACGCTCATGCGGTCAATCTAGGTTTCGGAAGAACTTTCTTTCCTTCAAAAGGGCTGAATTCCAGGCAGAGATATTTGACTCTCTAAAAAGCTGGATTTTCTGGCTATTTGCCTTTGCAAAAACCAGCCAGCGTGTCCATTAATGGGACGAGTTGCTGTAATTAAGTCGCTTAAAAGCTGGGGTAGCAGGCATGACTTTGACCCAAAATACACAACCCGTCGAAGCTGCTAAGTCGTGACATGTTTGCACTTGCGCTGGGTGTGGGTAAAACTGTGAACTGTAGTTGTGAAGAGATTTCTTTTTTTCTTTTTTTCCTCCCCATCTGTGTAAATCGCTAGTATTTATTTTTCTCCCATCTGGTAACGCTTGGAGTAGAAACAGGGTTTTCAGAATAGAACTGGGAACGGATTCTCTGCACGATTGGATGAAATCTCTTCCTGGTCTCTAGATGCGTTGGGCAAAACCAACCGTCCATCGGATGCTTTTCTTGTGTTGACTCAACAAAGCCAGATTGATTAAGGGTGCCCTGGAGAAAACCTTTTCTGGTTCCAAGTGACCTGGTGGATGATGCTAGAGCCCAGTGTTCTTCTGAAAGCAACCCAGGATTTTTTTGGGACCCCGGTGCAGATGTTCCTCTTCTAGCAAGTTTGAATCCCATCTGCTGCTGGAAGTAAATTCAGCCAGCCTCCTCTCGAGGGACAGATTGTCCCAGTGTAAGAACAGATTGCCTCATCTCTCCCTCCAGCTGCATTAAAAAAAAGAGCAGGCTGTCCAACCCAACTGGGGTTGGAAGAAGAGGAGATGCTCAGGAGACATCTCCGCAGACCTCTTGGCTTCCAAAGACACCACCTTTATTTGATTTAACAGATTAGCAGAGTTGGAACGGGACCTTGTAGGTCATCTAGTCCAACCCCCTGCCCAAGCAGGAGACCCTACACCATGTCTGACAGATGGTAGTCCAGTCTCTTCTTGAAAGCCTCCAGTGATGAAGCTCCCACAACTTCCGAAGGCAGCTTCTGTTCCATCGGTTGATTGCTCTCACTGTCAGAAAATGTCTCCTTATTTCTAGCTTGAATCTCTCCTTGTTCAGTTTCCATCCATTATTCCTTGTCTGGCCTTCGGGTGCTTTGGGAAATAGCTTGACACCCCCCCCCCTTCTCTGTGGCAGTCCCTCAAATATTGGAAGACTGCTATCATGTCTCCCCTGGTCCTTCTCTTCTCTTCACTAGACTAGCCTTGCCCAGTTCCTGCAACCGTTCATCGTATGTTCTAGTCTCCAGGCCTTTGATCTTCTTAGATAGATTCAAATTAACAGACTTGGAAGGGACCTTGTAGATCATCTACTCCAACCCCCCACCCAAGCAGGAGACCCTATACCATGTCTGACAGATGGAAGTCCAGTCCCTTCTTGAAAGCCTCCAGTGATGAAGCTCCCACAACTTCCGAAGGCAACTTCTCTTCCATCGGTTGATTGCTCTCACTGTCAGAAAATTTCTCCTTGTTTCTAGGTTGAATCTCTCCTTGATCAGTCTCCATCCATTATTCCTTGTCTGTCCTTCAAGTGCTTTGGGAAATGAGCGTGACCCCTTCCTCTCTGTGGCAGCCCTTCAAATATCATCAATGTCTTGCAACTCTCAGATTATAGATTGGGATGCCACTCAACGGCATCAAATGGAAGCTGTGAAAATGCTGACTCATCCACAATAAAATAACACAATAGCAAATCTGACCATTGTAAAAGGACGGAGAGATGGAGAAAGTTTGGTCAAAGGAAGGGGCCGTGGAGACCACATCTAGGAAGGAAGCAAAACAAGGAACAGAAAGGGATTGAACATGGTTTCTATCAATTGATCTTGTTCTTGAAAGGATGAGATTAAGGGTGGTTAATCTTAATCTTAATCTAGAAGATGCTAGAAGGGGATTCTAGTCCCCCCCTTTAGGTATAGAAGCCAACTGGGTGTCCTTAGGCTGCACACAAGAAGTCCTATGCTAGAAAGTCAAAAACTTTGTTCTAGCAACCTTCATTGGACCAATGTGGTAGGTTACTGTCCATTAAGAGCTGTAGTGGCGCAGTGGTTAGAAAACAGTACTGCAGGCTAACTCACTGTTCAGCTGCCAACCTTCCCTTCTTTCAAGGCCGTTAAAAGGAGGACCCAGATTGTTGGGGGAAAGATGCTGACTCTGTAAACCGCTTAGAGAGGGCTGTGAAGCACTGTGAAGCGGGATATAAGTCTAAGTGCTATTGCTATTGCTGTTGTCCTTCCTTCCTTCCTTCCTTCCTGCCTGCCTGCCTGCCTGCCTGCCTGCCTGCCTGCCTGCACAGTCAGGGGTGAAATCCAGTAGGTTCTGACAGGTTTTGGAGAACCGGTAGCAGAAATTTTGAGTAGTTCAGAGAACCGGCAAATACCACCTCTGGCTGGCCCCATAGTGGGGTGGGAATGGAGATTTTGCAATATCCTTCCCCCAGGAGTGGGGAGGGAATGGGGATTTTGCAGTATCCTTCCCTTGGAGTGGGGTGGGAATGGAGATTTTGCAGTATCCTTCCCCCGCCATGCCCACCAAGCCACACCACGCCCACCAAGCCACACCCACAGAACCGGTAGTAAAAAATATTTGGATTTGACCACTCTACACAGTGGTTAGAATATAGTATTGTAGGCTAACTCTACTCACTGCCGGCAGTTCGATTCTGAACCGGTTCAAGGTTGACTCAGCCTTCCGTTCTTCCGAGGTGGGTAAAATGAGGACCCAGATTGTTGGGGGCAAGAGGCTGACTCTGTAAACTTGCTTAGAGAGGGCTGTAAGGCACTGTGAAGCAGTATATAAGTCTAAGTACTAATGCTATTGCTGTAATATTCAATGAAAAACACCTTTGCGATGGTATGTGAAAAAGGACTTGGGAGACTGAGTGAAGAGATACTTCCAAGGGAATGGGCAGATAAGGGACTGCTCAGCCCTCAGATGCATAATGGGTGGAGAAAGAGTCCCAGAAGGGACTCTCCCTAGTTTCTCAGGCTGTAAAGGAGATGGTTATGGTATGTGGGAAAGGCTTTGGAAGACTGGGCAAAGAGATGCTTCCAAGGGAACTGTCAGATAAGGGACTGCTTAGCTCACAGCTGGACAAGGGATGAGGCAAGAGGCTCAGAAAAGACCCTCCCTAGTTTCTCAGGCTGTAAAGGAGACAATGGGAGATGTGTACTTTCAGACTTGTAAGACTTTGTCTGTCAATAAAGCTTTACAATAAAATTGAAGTAGCTCAACTGATTACAATTCCTAACAGGTTTACTCACAGGAGGCTGACAATCCTGCAGTGAGGTGACTTGGGTTGAATATATACATCTAATCTCTGTCTCTCTCTCATACAGTAATTCAGTATGTTAGCATTTCAGTATCATACATGCAAAGTAGTTTTATAATTCAGACAATTCCTTTTAAGTATTTGGATTTTTTTTTAAGCATTAGATTCGTTGTGTTTAGTAGTCTGAACCATTTTATTTACTTCTATTAAGCTTCCAGGAACGAGTTTATGCATTTTAATTTGATTCTTGTAACCTCCTACAGTAATGGGACAAAATGTAAGTTAGTGACTGTAATAAAACTATGACCAACACAGTTTCTGCCTCTGAGGAAGGAGTCGTAGATCAACGCTTCTTTGTTTGTAAAGTTCTCAACTTTGATCTTCAGGTATCTTCAGGTGGGCTTGGGAAAATAATTCAGTCTTTTTTTAAAAAAAGTTTTTTATTTTTTACAAACATATCAAATCAATACATAAACAGTGGCACCTAGGTGTTCAACATTCTAATACAAATAAAACTAGTAAAATTAATCATAATTATTAGATTCAAACAGCTTATATATTTCTAGTAATGATACACAATCATAATAAGTTGCAATCTGTCATTATTCAATTAGTCCATGTTTCTCTTGTTGTTACTTTTATTATATAAAAGAGTATACACTAACATTCCCCTTTCTCTTATTTCTATCACTTATTCTAATTTTTAATCATATTTATTTATTTATTTATTTATTTTATTGGTTCGATTTATATGTCACCCTTTTCCGGAGACTCAGGGCGGCTTACAATGCGTTAAGCAATAGCCTTCATACTTTTGTATATACCTGCTTAGTAGGGCTTTTGGGCCCCCCTAAGTGGTGTTCTTTTTTATACAAAGTCAGCTTATTGCCCCCACAAACCGGGTCCTCATTTTACCTACCTCGGAAGGATGGAAGGCTGAGTCAACCTTGAGCCTGGTGAGATTTGAACTTGCAGTAATTGCAGGCAGCTGGTGTTACTTAACAGTGCTTTAGTCTGCTGTGCCACCAAGGCTCTTATTAAAAATATGGAATGCTTCACGAATTTGCATGTCATCCTTGCGAAGGGGCCATGCTAATCTTCTCTGTATCGTTCCAATTTTAGTATATGTGCTGCCAAAGCAAGCACATATCACCTTTTACTAAAAAAAAACATTTTCTTTCTATCCTAATCATGTCACCTACCTAAAAAAAAGAAAATAAAGAGAGAGAAAAGGGAAAGCAAATCAAAACAACAACAGAGAAGAAAGATCATCTATCCATCATCCCTTGCCCGCTTCAATACTTTAATTGCTATGCTTTTTTTTTTTTTTTTTTTTACTTGCCTCCCAAATTCCTCTCCTGGAACTCTATCTCTGTCAGAATCTGCTTCTTGGCTGTTCAATCTGGGTATTCATTCTAAAATCCTGGAGTATTGTTGACATCAGAAGAAATTAGAGTGGTCTAAATAGGTTTGTGGATCCAGTTATGACATGGTTTAGTTTTCCTAATTTCATTCTCAAAACTTACCAGACTCCAGAGTAGGTTTTGGTGACCATGGACCCTTCTTCAAGGGATCTTCTTCTTGTGCCATGTCCATCATTGGACATTGGTGATCATGTTGGCTATTACGTTGGCGATCTCAAGAGATAAGCGCCCCAAATTGATTGTCGTTTTCCAACCCCAAATGGATTGTCGTTTCCGTATATCTAGAATTAGAACTTGGGATGCAAGGAAATCTCCAAAGGTTGTGAACAGGTGTGGGATTCTACCGGTTCAGACCGGTTTGGGAGAACTGATAGCTCCGACGATTAGCTGGGAGCAAACCAGTTTCTCTCTGACAATTTATTTTATTTTATTTTTTTATTTTATATCCAATTTATATACCGCCCTTCTCCCTGAGGACTCAGGGCGGTGTACAGCTGAATAAAAACATAAATTACAAACATTAAAAGAATATTAAAAGAATATATATAAATTTGGCCCCGTAATTTAAGAACAATAACAAACCCATTTAAAACATTTAAAAAATTAAGAAAAAGAAAAAAGTTAAGCCAGCCCGGCTTGCTGAAAAAAGAGGGTTTTAAGGGCACGGCGGAAGGCACCGAGGTCTTGGATTCTCCTAATCTCTGGGGGCAGTTGGTTCCAAAGGGTGGGTGCCCCCACAGAGAAGGCCCTCCCCCTGGGGGTCACCAGCCTACATTGTTTGGCTGATTGCACCCTGAGGAGGCCCTTTCTGTGGGAGCGCACAGGTCGATGGGAGGCCGTCGGTAGCAGCAGGCGGTCTCGAAGATATCTAGGTCCTATGCCATGGAGCGCTTTAAAGGTGATAACCAACACCTTGAAGCGCACCCGGAAGACCACTGGGAGCCAGTGCAGCTCACGCAGGAGAGGTGTTGTATGGGAGCGCCATGCAGCTCCTGTAACTACCCGCGCGGCCGCATTCTGGACCAGTTGGAGCCTCCGGGTGCCCCTCAAGGGGAGCCCCATGTAGAGAGTGTTGCAGTAGTCCAGGCGAGAGGTGACGAGGGCATGAGTGACTGTGCGCAGGGCATCCCGATCAAGAAAGGGCCGCAACTGGCGTATCAGGCGGACCTGACAAAAAATCCCCCTGGCCACAGCTGTCAGATGTTCCTCCAAGGACAGCTGCGTATCCAGAAGGACACCCAGATTGTGGGCCCTCTCCGAGGGGGCCAAAGACTCGCCCCCAATAGTCAGAGATGGAGTCATCTGACTATATCGGGATGCCGGGAACCACAGCCGCTCAGTCTTGGAAGGGTTGAGTTTGAGCCGGTTTCTCCCCATCCAGATCTGCACAGCCTCCAGGCACCGGGACATCACTTCAAGGGCATCGTTGGGGTGGTCAGGGGTGGAGATGTACAGCTGGGTGTCATCCGCGTACTGGTGGTACTTCACCCCAGAACCACGGATGATCTCGCCCAGCGGCTTCACATAAATGTTGAACAGGAGGGGCGAGAGAACCGACCCCAATCAGGTCGAAGCGCGCGATCACCGAACCGGTTGTTAAACCGGCAGCCTCCCACCACTGGTTCTGAGTCAGTTGACCCCAAATTTCTTATCATTGTTCTCAGGAGTCTTGAGAGAAACCGATCCCTGGAAGTTGAAGCCTAGAAAGAGCAGATGGGCTTGGAAACTATCCTTCTTAATGTTTGTGTTGTCTTTTTCCGTGTGAGGGGGAAGGCTATCCACAAATGTCTTTATCCAGAATGAATCACTGCTGGAACCTGCCAGAAACACTTAATGTTGAAAATGGGGGCAGTTTGCAAGGAGGAATTGCTGGAGGGAGAATGTAGCAGAGCAAGCGCCGGTCCTCTCGGCTGAGGAAGGCAATTAGTCTACATGACTGGGAAATTGCCGTGTTTCTAAAGACATGGCTAATTGAATCACCGGGGTGGGGTGAGGAAGAGCCTCCGGGTTTAAAAGCAGTTCTTGAACCTATCAAACATGTCCGGAGAAGGCCTACTACGGCTGAAGATCTGAAAACCTAATGTGGTGGAATCCAGGGTGGGCTTCAGATCCTTTAGCAATGGGTTCGCTACCCCGTTGCTGGGTGAGCATGGGCGTGGCCTAGTCAGCCACCTGCACAATGGTAGGGGGGTGTTTTTCACCCTCCCCAGGTTCCGGAGGCTTTCCTTGAGCCTCCGGGAGGGTGAAAACTGCTTCTCCTGGGGTCCGGAGGCCCTCCGGAGGCTGGAAAAGGCCCATTTCCAGACTTCCAGAACTTCTGAGAGGCCCATTTTTTTCCCCTCCCCAGGCTCCGGAGGCTTTTCTCAAGCCTCCGGGAGGGCGAAAACACTTTCTCCTGGGATCCGAAGGCCTTCCGGAGGCCAGAAACAGGCCCATTTCCAGACTTCCGGAACCTCCGGTAGGCCTGTTTTTTGCCCTCCCAGACCCTCCGTGCGGCCCCTGCACTTACCTGGAATGATGAACGGGCCACGTGGAGACTCCTGGGAAGGGAGGGGTCGGGTGGGCATGGCCAGCCAGGGGTGGCATTTGGGGGTTCGCCGAACCCCAGCGATCCTTGGCTAGAGGATCGCCTGAAACCTGCCAAACCCCCAGGAGCCCACCCCTGGTGGAATCTCCAGTTAGACAGGAGGAAGGTGTTAAGAGAGGGTCTTAAGAGAAGAGGGTCTTAAGAGGGTCTTAAGAGAAGGTGTTAAGAGAGTTTAGAGTCTTTGCAAAGCAGAAAGCAGAACAGTCCTGACCTCCCTCAGAATCCCCAAAGCCTTATCTGTAGGAGATGACAGCCTGAGGAAGGAGACAAACACGTCATAAGTCACGAGTCCCTGCGTGCCCACAAGAAATCTAAGTCCATCCCTACCTCGAATGCCTTCTTATTCCCCGCTCATTTCCCTTGACCGTTAGTAGCTCTGATTCGCAGTATGCGACGAAATTTCATCTTGACGTATGCCGATTAGTGTACATTCAAAGTGATGATAAAGTTATTCTAAGTCTTAAGTTTTGTAGAGAGCTCAAGCTTGCCATAAATCTTTATACTCGTTTGAATTTCCTGAATCTCCTGATTTCCCCAGTGCTCGACATCATCTGATCTTTCCTAAGGGAATGCAGTCAGTCTGGTGAGATTCTTGTAGTATAGTTAAGTAGCAATAAACTACTGTTTGGGACTCTTTATGAGTGGTTGCTTTCACCTGATATGTAGCAATAGCGTTTAGAATTATATACCGCTTTACAGTATATCTCCGGGTGTTTTACAATGTCAGCATTATTTGCATATTGCCCCCAACAATCTGGATCTTCATTTTACTGACCTTGGAAGGAGGGAAGGTTTGAGTCAACCTTGAGTCCCGTGAAGATCGAACTCTAGACTGTGGGCAGAGTTTGCCTGCAATACTGCATTCTAACCATTGCATACTGTGGATGGATGGATGGATGCGTGCATGCATGGATGGATGCATAGGAGGGAGGGAGGGAGGAAGGGAAAAAGGAAGAGCAATAGCAATAATCTATTCACTCAGTCTCCCAAGGCCTTTTCCACATACCATCGCAAAGGTGTTTTTCATTGAATATTATAGCAATAGCATTAGTAATTAGACTTATATACCACTTCACAGTGCTTTTACAGCCCTCTGTAAGCAGTTTACAGAGTCAGCCTCTTGCCCCCAACCATCTGGGTCCTCATTTTACTGACCTTAGAAGGATGAAAGGCTGAGTCAACCTTGAACCGGTCAGGCTCGAATTGCTGGCAGTGGGCAAAATTAGCCTGCAATACTGCATTCTAACCACTGTGCCACCACGGCTCCCTCCCTCCTTCCTTCCTTCCTTCCTTCCTTCCTTCCTTCCTTCCTTCCTTCCTTCCTTCCTTCCTTCCTTCCTTTCTCCCTCCCTCCCTCCCTCCCTCCCTCCCTCCCTCCCTCCCTTTGTAATAGCCCTAAGACTTATATACCGCTTCACAGTGCTTTACAGCCCTCTCTAAGCATTTTACAGAGTCGGCCTCTTGCCCCCAACAATCTGGGTCCTCCTTTTACCGTCCTCGGAAGAATGTAAGGCTGCGTCAACCTTGAGTCCCGTGAAGATCAAACTCTAGGCTGTGGGCAGAGTTTGCTTGCAACACTGCACTCTAACCACTGTGCCACCAGGACTCAGGCATGCAATTAGACAACCCATTGATGCATTGGAGTTAGGATTTGGCTGGCCTATAGGATCCTGATAGGAGCTAATTTAAGAAGAAGACGGGGTGCATGGGAATGTAAGGGCAAAAGGCTGTTGTTTTTCTAATGCTGGTCAGTGACACTTGGACGAGTCCTTTGAGAAAACAAGTCCTGCTTTTATGGCATCTTGGAGTTAGCAGAAGGCTAGCATAAGGGAGCAGCGGCTGACAACTCCCCCCAAAATTGGTGCAATTTCAATTAAATAAGACACTGTCAGCTTTCGAGCGAGGCCAGACCAGGAAACTCAAGTTATGAAGACTCATGCTACTGTTATTATAGGATTACGGTAATTGAATCTTGCAAGTATGAATCTGCCTCGCCTTCCTTGCTTCCATCATCAAGAGAACAAGGGAAGGTCAAATCTGAGGCGCTTTTTCAAATTACATTTTCTACCCTGGACTCCAATTTTATTGATCTGGCCTGTTGCCTTGATTGCCTCGCTTCCTTTTTTTTTTTTTTCCTCCCCTCAAGGTTATTCTCACAGCCCATTACAAAACCTGGTCTTTCGACTCAAAGTGGGACTATCTCCTACTTGAGAATAAGACGGTAGGTTGCTTCTAGTGTGAATGAGATCTCATGTCAGGGTTCCAGTTAACATACCCCACGGGAATCCCAAGGCCAGAGGCCTCCTCAAAGTATAGATTTATTAGGCATGTCAGATTGGCACGTCTGGGGAAAACCCGACTCTGAAGGATCACAGTTTGTGTTGTGTTGTGTTGTGTGTATAAAGTGTGTGAAAGTTGGTGTTTGAGCTTTTTGTGGCTCTGTGAGGTTTCTGCTTGTTGCAGGGGCCATTTTGGGTGAAGCGCAGGTGCTTTTACATTGTGTGTGAATCAGTTATGTTGTGTTGTGTTGTGTAGATGTGTAAAGTGTGAAAGTTGGTTTTTGAGCTTTTTGTGGCTCTGTGACGTTCCTGCTTGTTGCAGGGTCCATTTTGGGTGAAGTCCAGCTGCTTTTACATTGTGTGTGAGTCAGTTGTGTTGTGTTGTGTTGCGTGTGTGTAAAGTGTGAAAGTAGTTTTTTGAGCTTTTTGTGGCTGTGTGAGGTTCCTGCTTGTTGCAGGGGCCATTTTGGGACAAGTGCAGCTGCTTTTACATTGTGTGTGAGTCAGTTGTGTTGTGTTCTGTGTGTGTAAAGTGTGAAAGTTGGATTTTGGTACCTCTTATTGTTTTGTTTACTTTGTTTATTATTTATTATTATTGGCCACGCCCACCCGGTCACCTGACCGCCAAGCCATGCCCAATTAAGCCATGCCTACAGAACCTCTAGGGAAAATTTTTAGATTTCACCCTGTGAAGGACTCAAGGTTTTCCCCACCCAAATTAAACCCCAAAGTTCTTTCCCCACCCCAGGTCACATGTCTGTCACATGGTCCAACCGGGTCGCAGCCACCATACCTGTCTGGCTTTGGTCCATGCCACACCAAAACCTGGTAGAGCAGTGGTGGCAAACCTTTTATTCAATGAGTGCCGAACAGGTATGCAGTTTGCGCTTGTGCGTGCTATCCGCGCTAATGCACGGCTCCTCCCCATGCACTGTGCATGCAACAGCACCATCCGCGTATGCGTGCTGGTTTTACACGGCTCCCCCTGTGTCCTGCATGTGCAATTGCACCATCTGCGCATGCATGCAGGTTTAGCGTGGCTCCCCTGTGCACTGTGTGCATAATCACACCCTCTGCACATGCATGTGTTTTTTGTGTGCGCAAGGCACATGCGTGAACACCATCTACGCATGTGTGTGCTGCGCACAAGTACTCTCGTGTGCATGCGCAAATGAGCGTGCGTGTGCAGGAGGGCTCCGAAGACCAGGTGGGTCTCCTGAATTGCGTGCATGCACACCGGAGGCCTGAACGCCAGCTGGGATGCACGCACATGCGCAGCTGCAGGTGAGTTGGGCGACAACTCGTGTGCCCGGAAAGATGGCTCTGCGTGCCATCTCGGGCACGCATGCCATAGGTTTGCCATCAGGGTGGTAGAGCATTTTGGCTACACATCCCCAGCTCTCTCCATCTCTCCCCTGATGTTCTCACAGCTCCAACCGGCCTTGCTGTGGCAGCCCTGAAGATGCTCCCAAAATGGCTTCAGGCAGTGGTGAAATCTAAAATTTGTTACTACCGGTTCTGTGGGTGTGGCTTGGTGGGGGCGAAGAGGTTGTAAAGAAATGCTTTCAAAAGGCTCTGACGATCTCAGCTGAGTTGCCTGATCGGCAGAGGCTTTTTTTCTTTTAAAAGCCTCTGCCGGTCAGGCAACTCAGCTGGGATCGTCAGAGGCTTTTAAAAGCATTTTTTCTACAACCTCTAGAAAAAATGCTTTTAAAAGCCTCTGATGATCCCAGCTGAGCCGCGCGATCATCAGAGGCTTTTTTTTTTTTACTTTTAAAAGCGGTTTTTTTTTTTGGCCGAAGAGGTTCTAGAAAAAATGCTTTTAAAAGTTAATAAAAAGCCTCTGATGATAGTGCGGCTCAGCTCGGCATGGGGGGGGGCAGGGATTTTTGCTACCAGTTCTCCGAACCACCCGCCTCCATCACTACCGGATCGGGCGATCCGGTCCGAACCAGGAGCAATTCACCCCTGGCTTCAGGGCTGACATCTTAACCTGTCTGAGAGTGAGAGAGAAATTTTAGGAGCCACTTTTCCAGCCCTTCTCCTCTACCTTCTCTGCCTCCCCCCCCCCACCCACCCAAGGCCATTCCTCAACTCAAAGTTGATTTTTAAATAGTTGGGCTAAAAGAAAAGGAGGGGAGAAAAACAGTTTATTAACGGGACATCTTGCAGCTGACTTGCGAGGCCGGCTTTGAAACAAGGCAGTTGATTGATAAAATAGTTACCGCTGAACCATTGCTATAGCAACCCTGAGCAACAAGCGGGTAGGATTCACAGATGGAGAAATACTGAGGCACACCTGTCGTAATTTAGATGTCGGGTAGTGTGCCAAGTGTGGCATCCCGTCAGTCAGTCTCACAACTCCCAGCTTTATTGGTGAGATTGCTCAGCCTTTGATTGTGTAGAAAGCGGAGCAGCAAATAATGTCCTCACTTATGTGAGAAGGGTGAAAAAAGTAAGGTTCTACATTTAGGTAAGAAAACCCAAATGCACAGGTATGGTATAGGTGGTACCTCGCTCAATAGAAGTAACTGTGAGACGGATCTTGGAGTCCTAGTGGACAATCACTTAAATAGGAGCCAGCCGTGTGCAGCAGCTGCCAAAAAAGCCAACACAGTTCTAAGCTGCATCAACAGAGGGATAGAATCAAGATCACATGAAGGGTTAATACCACTTTGTAATGCCTTGGTAAGGCCACACTGAAGGACACGGTGGCTCAGTGGCTAAAGATGCTGAGCTTGTCGATCGAAAGGTCGGCAATTCAGCGGTTCGAATCCCTAGCGCCGCGTAACGGGGTGAGCTCCCGTGATTTGTCCCAGCTTCTGCCAACCTAGCAGTTCGAAAGCAGGTAAAAAATGCAAGTAGAAAAATAGGGTCCACCTTTGGTGGGAAGGGAACAGAGTTCTGTGCACCTTTGGCGTTGAGTCATGCCGGCCACATGACCACGGAGACGTCTTCGGACAGCGCTGGCTCTTTGGCTTTGAAACGGAGATGAGCACCGCCCCCTAGAGTCGGGAACGACTAGCACATATGTGCAAGGGGAACCTTTACCTTTAAGGCCAAACTGCATCCAGTTTTGGTCACCACAATGTAAAAAAGATGTTGAAACTCTAGAAAGAGTGCAGAGAAGAGCAACAAAGATGATGAAGGGACTGGAGGCTAAAACATATAAAGAACTGGGTATGTCTAGTTTAATGAAAAGAAGGACTAGGGGAGACATGATAGCAGTGTCCCAATATCTCAGGGGCTGCCACAAAGAAGAGGGAGTCAAGCTATTCTCCAAAGCACCTGAGGGCAGGACAAGAAGCAATGGGTGGAAACTCATCAAGGAGAGAAGCAACTTAGAACTAAGGAGAAATTTCCTGACGGTTAGAACAATTAATCAGTGGAATGACTTGCCTCCAGAAGTTGTAAATGTTCCAACACTGGAAGTTTTAAAGAAGAGATTGGATAACCATTTGTCTGAAGTGGTGTAAGGCTTCCTGCCTAAGCAGGGGGGTGGACTAGAAGACCTCCAAGGTCCCTTCCAACTCTGTTATTCTATTCTATTCCATGTCTACCAAGATGAGAAGTTAGCAGAGCTGTGGCACGTGTGTTTCCAATGGACATTTTGGAATAGAGTTCAACTATCTGTTGTAGCATTAACCAACCCAATCATTGTTATAAGCCAGGTCTTTGCCATTGGAGAAACTGAGTCCGGTGGCAAGAGAAAGAATCCTGCTGTGAACTGTGGCAAGAATAACAGAATAACAGAGTTGGAGGTCTTCTGGTCCAACCCCCTGCTCAAACAGGAAACCGTATTTTCATTTCAAACAAATGGCTCTTCTTAAAAACTTCCAGTGTTGGAGCATTCACAACTTGTGGAGGCAAGTCATCCCGCTGGTTGATTGTTCTCACTGTCAGTAAATTTCTCCTCAGTTCTAAGTTGCTTCTCTCCTTGATTAGTTTCCATCCATTGTTGTTTCTTGTCCTGCCTTCTGGTGCTTTGGAGAATAGGTCGACCCCCACATCTATGGGGCAGCCCCTCAAATATTGGAACACTGCTATCATGTCACCCTTAGTCCTTCTTTTCATTAAACTAGACATACCCAATTCCTGCTGGGTTGTGAGGGGTCATTAATGCTTTCTGAGCTTGGTGGTTTTTCTCGCAGATGTTTCCTTAACCAGACTAAATAACATCATCAGGGGTGGTATGTCCGCGTTCCAGAAAAACCTCTGCTCCAATTAAAAACTCCGAGGCAAACATTTTCTCAAAGTTCCATTTATTAGAGTAAGTATATTGCAGTGGTGAAATCTAAAATTTGTTACTACCGGTTGTGTGGGGGTGGCTTGGTGGGGGTGGGTGGGTAATGTGACTGGGCGGGCGTGGCCAATTTTGGGGTTTTTTTTTACTTTTAAAACCATTTTTTCTACAACCTCTTCAGTGAAGAGGTTGTAAAAAAATGCTTTCAAAAGGCTTTGACAATCCCAGCACTTTTTACATTGACTCGTTGCAGCCGGCACTGACGTGCTGCCCCAAAACCCCTCCTCTTCCTTCCCCCACTCCTCTGCCTTCATTGGCCATCTTCCCAATCATTCACCCCTATCTACTGCTCCAATTCAAAGAATTCCCCCCTCCCATCCATCTCCTAGGGGACATTATCTCCAGAGGAAATAAGTAGGTGAAAGGCAACCGTCCCGTTGCAGACGCCTGCATTCTCCTTCTTATGTCAGCACTAGGATAAATGCGTCTTGACGTGCTGACACCCAGCTTGGATCGTCAGAGGCACTTAAAAGAAAAAAAGCCTCTGCTGATCAGGAGAAGGACGGCATATAAATCAATTTTTTTTTAAAAAAAAAGTCAATGATAGGTCTGCAAGGAAACCACCAAGCCAGGGGTGAAATTCAATTTTTTCCCCCTACTGGTTCTGTGGGCGTGGCTTGGAGGTTATTGCAAAATCTCCATTCCCACCCCACTCTGGGTCCAGCCAGAGGTGGTATTTGCCAGTTCTCCAGACTACTCAAAATTTCCGCTACCGGTTCTCCAGAACCTGTCAGAACCTGCTGAATAGCACCCCTGTCACCAAGCTCAGAGAGCACCCAGGACCAGAGTTGGGTTTCAGCAGGTTCTGACCAGTTCTGGAGAACCGGTAGTGGAAATTTTGAGTAGTTTGGAGAACCAGTAAATACCACCTCTGACTGGCCCTGCCCCCATCTATTCTCTGCCTCCCGAGTCCCAGCTGATTGGGAGGAAATGGGGATTTTGCAGTAACCTTCCCCTGAAGTGGGGAGGGAATGGAGATTTTACAGTATCCTTCCCCTGTCACGCCCACCAAGCCATGCCACACCCACCAAGCCACACCCACAGAACTGGTAGTAAAAAAATTTGAATCCCACCACTGCCTAGGACCCCTCACATTTCAACCCAGAGCTGCAAATATTCTCCTTCATTGAGAGAAAGTTGTTTTCACCAATTTCTGGGACTTCAAATTAATTAAGGTTAAAAGCCTTGGTAGTACAGTGGTCTAAAGCACCCTGTTAATAAGACCAGCTGCCTGCAATTACTGCAGGTTCGAATCTCCCCAGGCTCAAGCCTGAATCAGCCTTCCATCCTTTCTAAGGTAGGTAAATTGGGGACCCAGTTGTGGGGGCAATAAGCTGACTTTGTATAAATATACAAAACGATGAAGGCTATTGCTTAGCGCATTGCCCTGAGTCTCCAGAGAAGGGCGGCATATAAATCAAATTTTTTTAAAAAAAATTGAGATAAAACGAAGGGCTCGGAGGCATCGAGACGAAGTTCCTGTTCATTCCAGAATTCTTGCCTTTCCCTTCTTGAGAATGAGGCATCAAGAGGGGAATAATCATCTATCAGAACAAAAACGTTGGCCCGTGAAAAGACAAAACGAAATCAAAGGACTCACACATCATCGGGGAGGGGATGCAAAGCTGGAGTCCCTTCCATATGCGTCCTTCTAATTAATGGGCACGGTTCCTAGCTCGGTTGGGAAATCCTTGCCAGAACACATCCAAGATTGGAAACCTTGCCAAAGTCACAAAAAAGGAATGGGGGAGTGGGGTGGATGGGAGAGGGGGAGGGAGGCATGCGTATCCTTGCATTGATCAAACTAGAAGGTTGAAAACGGGGAAGCATCCTCCACAGGAAATTTGGACCGGAAAATTAAGTTGATGGGGAATCATCTGTTGGGTAGAATCTCCTCCTGCTCACTGCTTTGAAGGAAATAAATATTTCGATGATGTTCTTGCCACTACGAAGCGCTTGTTCTTGCATAAAAAAAAAAAATCCAGGGATGAGTCTCTGAAGATTTGCACCCTTCCTTGATTTCTCAGCTCCGGCTAAATTTCATTGCACCCCACCCAAACCTCCCGGGATGTGGGAGGAGCTGGGGAGACAGCGCAATAAGAAACAGTTGTGTAAGGAAATTTCTGATCTGCCCTAGGGCATGTTGCGATGGTCATTAAGAGGGAGGGCCGGTTGCAAGTCCCTCTTTCCAGCATCCTTGTAACTGAACGATGTGGGAGAAATTTATTTATTTATTTATTATTTATTAGTTTGATTTATATGCCGCCCTTCTCCGGAGACTCAGGGCGGCTTACAATGCGTTAAGCAGTAGCCTTCATACTTTTGTATAGACCTGCTTAGTAGGGCTTTTGCCCCACCCCCCAAGCGGTGTTCTTTTTTATACAAAGTCAGATTATTGCCCCCCACAATCTGGGTCCTCATTTTACCTACCTCGGAAGGATGGAAGGCTGAGTCAACCTTGAGCCTGGTGAGATTTGAACTTGCAGTAATTGCAGGCAGCTGGCAACTACTGTAAGTGCTACTTTAACAGCACTTAGTCCACTGCGCCACCAGGCTACAGGGGTACAGCCGTGTTCTATGGGCAGCACCGGTGGTGAAATTTATTTACCTTCCCAACCAGTTCGGAAGTGCACACGACCCACGCATGCATGTGCCTGCATCATGTGCGCGCACGGACCCTTTGCACATGCGCAAACCCTTCTGTGCATGCGCAGAGGGTAAAAAACTGGTTACTTCCTGGTTAAAATCAGGAAGTAACGATGACCAGGCAGGTGGGCGGAGCGTCGCGCCGCCATCGCTACCGGTTCTCCGAACCACCAGCCACCATCGCTACCGGTTCGTCTGAACCGGTCCGAACCAGGAGCATTTCACCCCTGGGCAGCACCCCACACCATTGTCTTCATCTCCTTCGGTTTTGGTGGGAGGGAGGGTTGGACTAGATGACCTACAAGGTCCCTTCCAACTCTGTTAATCTGTTCACACTTTAATGTAGATTTGAGGGCCCACATGGAAAGCCGAAGCAAAGATGGCAAGATACAGAATCTAACAGAATAACAGAATCGGGAGGTCTTATAGTCCAACCCCCAGATTGTATTTCATTCTGGACAAGTGGCTGTCCAATCTCTTCTTAAAAACCTCCAGTGATGGAGCACCCATAACTTCTGGATTCCATTGATTGATTGCTCTACCTGTCGGGAGATTCCTCCTTAGTTCTAGGTTGGGTCTCTCTTGGAAGAGAGATTGGAAGGGACCTTGGAGGTCTTCTAGTCCAGCCCCCTGCTCAAGCAGGACATCCTATGCCCTTGATGGTGAACCTATGGCACGCGTGCCAGAGGTGGAATGCAGAGCCCTTTCTGTGGGCACGCACGCCGTCGTCAGCTGCTCTTGTGATTTCCAGCTGATCTTCACGGAAGATCAGCTGGAAACCCAAAGATCAGCTGGTCAGCACACACATGTGCACCAAAAACTAGAAGATTAGCTGGCACATGTGCACCGGCCAGCTGTCCTCGGCTTTCCGGGGCTGCAGCGCGCGTGCGCATTACGGTTTGGGCACTTGGTTCCATCACTGCCCTACACCCTTTCAGACAAATGGCTTACCAATCTTTTCTTAAAAACTTCCAGTGATGGAGATCCCACGACTTCTGAAGGCAACCTGTTCTACTGGTTGATTGTCCTCACTGTCAGGAAATTCCTCCTTAGTTTCTAGGTTGCTTCTCTCCTTTATTAGTTTCCATCCGTTGCTTCTCATCCTGTCTTCTGGTGCATTGGAGAATAGGTTGACCCCCTCTTCTTTGTGGCAGCCCCTCATATATTCAAGGTTGACTCAGCCTTCCATCCTTTCGAGGTAGGTAAAATGAGGACCCAGCTTGTGGGGGCAATAATCTGACTTTGTATAAAATAGAACACTGCTTAGGGGGGGGGGCAAAAGCCCTACTAAGCAGGTATATACAAAAGTATGAAGGCTATTGCTTAACGCATTGTAAGCCGTCCTAAGTCTCTGGAGAAGGGCGGCATATAAATCGAACTAATAAATAATAAATAAATAAATATATTGAAAGAATGCTAGAATAAATGCATCCGTGAAACATGCTCAGTTAGACACCGATGCTATGTTTAATGGTGCTTGTTGACTTGAAAAGTGGACTGTGCACCTGTGAGAAAAATGTGATGAGGATGAGGATGATGAGGAGGAGGAGGAGGATGGCAACTGTGAAGGGTGGTTGAATGGATAATCTTAAATCGAGGACTATCTGTAGCCTCCTTCCAGAAACGCTTCATAGGGAAGGAAAATGCATTGATGCCGTCAACATCCCGAAGGTTTCGCAATGATTAGCAAGACCAGCGCATTGTAGTTGAGAAAAGGCAATTATTCTCTGCCAGGCTTCGGCCATTGAGAGGGCAACTCAGGTTGGCCTGCCAGAGGTGATTTGTCAGGCGGCATCAGGACTGAATTAGGGACCTAATTTCTGTCACCGGCGCATTCACACAGTGCAAGGGGGAGGGGGGAACGGATGAATTACCGCAGTCAGAAAATCTCTGGCCCGGCTTTTAGGAGATTCTTCTAGCATGACGAAGGATGAGATGCCTCCTGGAGGAACGGAGCGGTTAAAATTGGCTGAGACGAGCAGTCAGTGATGGGGTTGTAAGGTTGGGTGGACGGGCGGGCAGGTGGATGGATGGATAGATGCGGGGATTGGCAAATGAGTGGATGGATGGATGGATGGATGGATGGATGGATGGGATGGTCTAGGAAGGAAGGGTGGACAGTTTCTATTAGTTAAAAGGGGAATTGGTGGAAAGACTAAACAAGCAGGAAGGAAAGAGAGAGGACAACCCTATCCCAGGGTAATGTCAACTATTCCTTTTGAGTGATGGTTGCTAATAAGCAGCATGTACAAAATGGCTTGCTTTTGTATCACCTAAGAAGTCTGCTTTCTTTAGGTGGGACCATGAATCCTTCCTTCCTTCCTTCCTTCCATAAGAAAGGAGGAGGGAGGAAGGAAGCAAGCAAGAAAGGAAAGATGGACAGACAGAAAGGAGGGAGGAAACCTGTGTGTGTGAGAGAGAGGGGGAGGGAGAGGGAAAGGGAGAGAGAGAGAGAGGGAGAGATGGAGGGAGGAAGAGGGAACACCATTTCCCTCCCTCCTTTCTGTCTATCTCTTCCTTCCTTGCTTCCTCTCTCCTTCTCTTCTCCTCCCTCTCTCTCTCACAGTGTCCCTCCCTCTTCTCTCTTTTTTCTTTCCTTCTTCATTTCTCCTTCCTCTCCTTCCTTCCTTTTTTCCTTCCTCTCCTTCCTTTCTTTCTCCCTCCCTCTCACATTCTTCCTTCCTCCCTTTCTTCCTCTTCCCTCTCTCTGCCTTACAGAATTTCCCTACCCTTCCTCTTTTCTCTCTCTTTCTCCCTCCCTTTCTCTCCTTCCTTTCTCCCGCTCTCACTCTGACATTCCTCCTCCCTCCCTCCCTCCCTCCCTTCCTAACTGCAAACCACATAGTTCAACGTCAGCCTGCAAGAACATTTCGTGGGAACTCGCATTTGCATAAATCCCATCTGTTTCCAGGCAGAGCTGATGAATGTTTTTAACTTTTCCTTGGAAACTTCCCAAACTTGTTACGGTGGTGGAAATCGTACCATTTTTCTAAACTCACTAAATAAATAACACGTTTCTGCTTTTAGAAGCCAAACGCCGCTTCGCCATGTTCCCCCTTGCATCATCAGCAACGGGATGATTGAATCAGCGATGCACACCTGAATGCTAAAGGCATGGGTGGGAATGGGTGTGAGGGAGGGAGGGAGGGAAGGAAGGATGGGCACGAGCCGGAGAATGATCTGCTATCGTACCGCAGTTTCCCTCTTGGGGACAGCTAAGATATGAAGCAACCAGACAGTCATGTTTTAACCTGACATTGCTGCCTGACATCAATCATCGCAGTGAGAGAAGTTAATGGGGATATTGAACAAATAGAGAGCTTAGATCGATTATAGCCCTACCAGTTCAATAACTTGCTACATCCTGGTCATGGGTGAAGAAAACCCCTGTTGTCACAGCAATTGCCATCTTCTACAGAGACGAGGATAAGCAGGAGATTAAAATACAGTGACAGTCAAGATGAAAGTGATATTTGGGTTTATAGGAGGGAGGGAGGGAGGGAGGGAGGAAGGAAGGAAAGAAAAAGAAAGAAAGAAAGAAAGAAAGAAAGAAAGAAAAAAAGAAAAAGAAAGAAGGGTTATAGGAGGGAGCAAGGAAGATGGGTGGGAGGAAGGGAAAGAAAGAAAAGGAAAGAAAAAAAGAAAGAAGAAAGAAAGAAAAAGAAAGAAAGAAAGAAAGAAAGAAAGAAAGAAAGAAAGAAAGAAAGAGAAAGAAGGATTATAGGAGGGAGGGAGCAAGGGAGACGGGTGGGAGGAAGGGAAAGAAAGAAAAGGAAAGAAAAAAAGAAAGAAGAAAGAAAGAAAGAAAGAAAGAAAGAAAGAAAGAAAGAAAGAAAGAAAGAAGGAAGGAAGGATTATAGGAGGGAGCAAGAAAGATAGGTGGGAGGAAGGGAAGAAGGATTATAGAAGGGAGGGAAGGAGGGAGCAAGGAAGGTGGGTGGGAGGAAGGGAAGGGAAGGGAAGGGGAAGGAAGGAAGGAAGGAAGGAAGGAAGGAAGGAAGGAAGGAAGGAAGGAAGGAAGGAAGGGGGAAAGAATGGCTAAGAAAGACATACAATAACAGGCTTGGAAGGGACCTTAGAGATCTTCTAGTTCAATCTCCTGACCATAGCAGGAGACCCTATATATCAATTGGCACTAAAGAATCCAGTCTCTTTTTGAAAATCTTCAACTTCTGGAGGCAAGCCATTCCATTAATAAACTGCTTTCACTGTCAGGGAATTTCTCCTTAGTTCTAGGTTGCATCTCTCTTTGGTGATAACAGAATAACAGAGTTGGAAGGGCCTTGGAGGTCTTCTACTCCACCCCCCTTGTCAAGGAGGAAACCCCATACCATTTCAGACAAGTGACTGTCCACTCTCTTCTTTAAAACCTCCAGTGATGGAGCCCCCACAATTTCTGGAGGCCAGCCGTTCCATAAATTAATTGTTCTAATTGTCAGGATGTTTCTCCTTAGTTCTGAGTTGGTTCTCTCCAGGATTAATTTCCATCCATTGCTTCTTGTCTTGCCTTCTGGGGCTTTGCAAAAATAAATCGACCCTCAATTCTCTGTGACAGCCCCTCAAGTACTGGAAGATCTTCTATCGTATCATCCCTAATCCTTCTCTTTCTCAGACTAGACATACCCAGTTCCCTCGATCGTTTGGCCTCTAGACCTCTTTAGAAAGCCAACCTTTCCTGGATAGAGACAACGTGCATTCTCTAAAGCAGAAACTCGATTTCTTCGAGAGCCACATCAGGATTGTGCTTCACCTCAGGGGGCCCGGGTGGGCGTGGCCACCCTGTCAGGGGCACCTGTGTCACTTGTGTCAGGGGCACCTGTAGTGGCCTGAACGCTCTGCCAGAGAAGGCTCCCAAGCTCCGTTTTCAGCTGCCACAGCCTCCTGCAACCCTCTGCCAGTGAAAACAGGCTCCTGAGCTCTGTTTCAGCTTGCATGGCCTCCTGCAACCCTCTGCCAGCTAAAATGGGCTCCTGAGCTCTGTTTTTGACTGCCACAGCCTCCTGCAACCCTCTGCCAGTGAAAACAGGCTCCCGAGCTCTGTTTTCAGCTTGCATGGCCTCCTGCAACCCTCTGCCAGGTAAAATGGGCTCCCAAGCTCCGTTTTCGGCTGCCACAGCCTCCTGCAACCCTCTGCCAGCGAAAACAGAGCTCCGGAGGGCTGCCCTCTGGAGCTTCATTTTCGCTGGCAGAGGCATCATGGGCCGGTCCTTCGCTGTTTTCAGGACGGCCGCGGGGGCCAGACCTAAGCACCCCATAGGCTGGATCTGCCCCCCCCCCCCGGATGCTACCTTTAGGACAAGACAGCAAGGTTTGCTTATTTTAAGAGCAGCTGTCTTTGCCTCCTAGCGAAAGAGTCAATCCCCTAGTAATCGACCATTCGCTGTTTATGAAGCTGAAAATAGCTGCACTGCAGGCACTTCTGCAAGCTGGAATATCTCTCAGACAGATGTTTTGAAGAGCAGCACATTTGCATGATGTGAACGCTGAGGCTAGCAAATGGCCTCGTCTCCTCTTCGATGGATGCTTGAAGCTCGCACGGGCAGCCAGCCGCCTCGGAAGCCAGGTTGAGATTTGTTAGTTAGATCGATGCAGGTTTCCAGCTGAATAAACTTGAGGGTGAGAAGCTTTTTATACCTGGGACAGAGGAGCCATGGTACCTTGGACAGTTCCAAAGACGCCCTGCTAGCTGGAATTCTTGGCTCAGTGTAGGGAGATGTCTCGGGGAGCTAATAAAAGCATCAGGTGGGTTATTAAAGCTTACATTGTAATTAGTTCTGTGCCTTGGATGATCGGATACAATTGTTCAAAGGTTCCTCGCTTGGTTTTGAAATAGCTGATTGTGAAAAACGGACGCTCTTCCAAAGGAAGCAAACTGGAAGGGAAGGGAAGGGAAGGGAAGGGAAGGAAGGAAGGAAGGAAGGAAGGAAGGAAGGAAGGAAGGAAGGAAGGAAGGAAGGAGGAGGGACAGGGAAGGAAGGAAAAGGAAGGAAGGAAGGAAGGACAGGGAAGGAAAGAAGGAAGAAAGGGAAGGACAGGGAAGGAAGGAAGGAAAAGGGAGGAAGGAAGGAAGGGAGGAAGGGAGGGAGGGAAGGACAGGGAAGGAAGGAAAAGAAAGGAAAGGAAAGGAAAGGAAAAGGAAAGAAAAGGAAAGGAAAGGAAAGGAAAAAAAGAAAAGAAAAGAGAAGAGAAGAGAAGAAGAGAAAAGAAAAAAAGAAAAGAAAAAAAGAAAAGAAAAGAAAAGAAAAGAAAAGAAAAGAAAAGAAAGGAAGGAAGGAAGGACAGGGAAGGGAGGGAGGGAGGGAGGGAAGGGCAGGAAAGGAAAGGAAAGGAAAGGAAAGGAAAGGAAAGGAAAGGAAAGGAAAGGAAAGGAAAGGAAAGGAAAGACAGGGAAGGAAAGAAGGAAGAAAGGGAAGGACAGGGAAGGAAGGGAGGAAGGAAGGAAGGAAGGAAGGAAGGAAGGAAGGAAGGAAGGAAGGACAGGGAAGGGAGGGAGGGAGGGAAGGGAAGGGCAAGGAAGGAAAGGAAAGGAAAGGAAAGGAAAGGAAAGGAAAGACAGGGAAGGAAAGAAGGAAGAAAGGGAAGGACAGGGAAGGAAGGGAGGGAGGGAGGAAGGAAGGAAGGAAGGAAGGAAGGAAGGAAGGAAGGAAGGAAGGAAGGAAGGGCATGCCTTGTGTATAGGCATGAATAAATCATTTATGCTGCAATCTATATAAATGGGCCTGATTCTTTGCGCCTGATGGTCAGACTCGAAAAAGCAAGAAGACATGCAGAGTTAGGTCTAAGCAGTTTCCTGTATTGTTTTTCACCTACAGACAGAATCTTGCCAAACTAAAACAACTACAGTATATGCATCATTAAAGATGTACTCTTTAGACAGGAGCTTTCTTAACTCTCTCCCATCTAAACTTCACTGTCTCTCCTTCCTTCCTTCCTTCCTTCCTTCCTTCCTTCCTTCCTTCCTTCCTTCCTTCCTTCCTTCCTCCCTCCCTCCCTCCCTCCCTCCCTCCCTCCCTTCTCCATCACTGCAAGTTGTTAAGAAGAGACTGGACAACCACCTGTCTGAAATGGTATAGGTTCTCCTGCTTGAGCAGGGGGTTGGACTAGAAGACCTCCAAGGTCCCTTCCAATTCTGTTATTCTGTTAATCGGATAGGATGATAGTCAAATGCTGAATCTTCTGACCAGAAGATCTAAAGAAGGAGTGATGCTCCTTCACCTGAGAAGCGGCCTCAGCTTAGAGTTGTATCAAACTCTTCCATCCCAAACTACGAGATTTCCTAAGCAGGGAAGATAACCAAGGTTATCACGGGATGAGTGACGACGGCAGCCTGGCTCCGGTTCTAGTCCAACGTTCTGATTGTCACCTGTCTGTCCCATCGCATTTCTTTTTTCCCATGGAAGCTGAACAGGTAGTCATGGCGATGACCGAGGTGGCTGCCTGCAAAACTTCCATTAGATGTGCAAATGGTGCTTCTGCATTCTAGTCATTACTTAAACCTATTATGGATGATTAGCAACTCCGTGCAACCGTAAATAGCCTGAAAGAAGATCTAAGGCAGTTTAAGTGGTGTGTGAAGAGGCCCTTTTGATTCTTGGGGTCTCTGCAATTTGGTCCACTTTGCTGTTGTCTCAATTTTCCCTCCTTTTGTAAGCGCAACATTTTCCCATTTGCTTTTGTCGGCTCAGCGTGGAGTAGCCACGGCTAGTATTAAGATCTTTCCTTACCCTCCATTGAATTCGCAAATTGATGAGCTGCCAGGTCCGACAAAGTAAAAAATCAAAGATGGAGGCGTGCGCTGTGCCCGTAATCCGAGATGTTTTCTTAGTTGGTTGAGAAAATTAAATGTCAGCCCTGCAATGCATGAAGGTCATTGGATTTTATTACCTAAAGTAATGTACACAGATCTGCCTTGACACGTCCATTTGTCAGGCAGGAACAGGCCATTTAGTGGAAGGTGGGTGTGGATATGTAAATGAGCAAGACTAGAGGATAGGATAGGATAGGATAGGATAGGATAGGATAGATCAAATCAAGTCAGGATAGGTTAGGATAAGTCAAGTCATCAGGATAGGACAGGACAGGACAGGACAGGACAGGAGAGAGGACAGGACAGGACAGGATAAGTCAAGTCAGGATAGGATAGGATAATTAAAATCAAGTCAGGATAGGATAGAATAGGATAGGATAGGATAGGATAGGATAGGATAGGATAGGATAGGATAGGATAGGATAGGATAGGATAGGATGAGTCAAGTCATCCGGATAGGATAGGATAGGATAGGATAGGATAGGATAGGATAGGATAGGATAGGATGAGTCAAGTCATCCAGATAGGATAGGATAGGATAGGATAGGATGAGTCAAGTCATCCGGATAGGATAGGATAGGATAGGATAGGATAGGATAGGATAGGATGAGTCAAGTCATCCGGATAGGATAGGATAGGATAGGATAGGATAGGATAGGATAGGATAGGATAGGATAGGATGAGTCAAGTCATCCGGATAGGATAGGATAGGATAGGATAGGATAGGATAGGATGAGTCAAGTCATCCAGATAGGATAGGATAGGATAGGATAGGATAGGATAGGATAGGATAGGATAGGATAGGATAGGATAGGATAGGATAGGATGAGTCAAGTCATCCGGATAGGATAGGATAGGATAGGATAGGATAGGATAGGATAGGATAGGATAAACCAAGTCAGGATAGGATAGGATAGGTCAAATCAAGTCAGGATAGGATAGGATAAGTCAACTCAACTCAGGATAGGATAGGATAGGCTAGGATAGGATTGGATAGGATAGGTCAAATCAAGTCAGGATAGGATAGGATAGGATAGGATATGAAAAAACAAAACAAGACAAGACAAGACAAGACAACCTTTAGTGTCATTTTTTACTGCGGGCACAGTGGCCCACATTAAAAATGAAAATCTGTTGTCTGCTCTCAAAAGAAAGTATATATTTACCCATGCACGTACATAACAGTTCAGATGGGTTTGCTGATCACGTACCTGGCTCCCTGCCACGTGGCAGCAGCCCTGCCCGAGCTACTCAACGTTATCGCCGCGGTGGCGGTTGATACCCCCAGACTTATGGTCATGGGGGATTTCAACCTGCCGTCCATGGGTGAGACGTCTGAGGTGGCTCAGGAGTTCATGGCTTCCATGACAGCTATGGATCTGACCCAGCTAATTCATGGCCCTACGCACATGGGGGGAAACACACTGGACTTGATTTTTGTCTCTGGACAGTGGTTGAGTGATCTCAAGATAGGGGACATAGTCATCGAGCCCTTGTCATGGTCGGATCACTCTCTCCTTCGCCTTGACCTTCGAACCGCTGCACCCCGCCGCAGGGAGGCGGAACCAATAAGATGGTACCGCCCCAGACGCCTGATGGAACCTGATAGGTTCCAGACGGAGCTTGGGCCAATCCCTGATGTCCTGGCTCACGCCTCGACTGGAGACTTAGTGGCCGCCTGGGATAGGGCGGCCGCTGGGGCTCTGGATCGAGTCGTGCCTTTGCGGCCTCTGACCCGGCGCCGATCTCACCTGGCTCCTTGGTTTACTGAGGAGCTGAGGGAGATGAAGCGCCGGAAAAGACACCTAGAGAGTAGTTGGAGGGCCAGTCGCACTGAATCTGACCGGACACTGGTAAGATCTCACATTAAGAATTACCTAGTGGCGATAAAAGCAGCGAAATGCACTTACCTTGCTGCTCTTATCGCATCATCAGATAACCGCCCGGCCGCCCTGTTTAGGGTAACCCGCTCCCTGCTCCACCAGGAAGTGAGGGAGGACCCCTTGGAGGGAAGAGCCGAGGATTTTGTTCAGTATCTCTATGACAAAATCACTCAGATTCGGGAAGATCTGGACTCCGACTGGGTAGATCCAGCGGGGATGACGGAGGCAGGTCCTGAGAATGTTATCTGGGATGAGTTTGATTCTGTGACCCCTGAGGACGTGGACAGGATTCTGGGTAGACTGAATGCGACCACATGTTTGTTGGACCCGTGCCCCTCCTGGTTAGTGCTGGCTTCCCGGGAGGTGATGCGAGGCTGGCTCCAGGGGATTATAAATGCTTCATTGAGTGAGGGTGTCTTTCCCGCCGCCTTGAAAGAGGCGGTGGTGAGAGACCTCTCCTCAAGAAGCCTTCCCTGGACCCGGCAATATTGGCTAATTATCGTCCAGTCTCCAACCTTCGCTTTGTGGTGAAGGTTGTTGAGAGTGTGGTGGCACGACAGTTTCCCCAGTACCTGGATGAAACGACGTATCTAGATCCATTCCAGTCGGGTTTCAGGCCTGGGTACAGCACGGAAACGGCATTGGTCGCGTTGGTGGATAATCTCTGGAGGGCTCGGGACAGAGGCTGTTCCTCTGTCCTGGTCCTATTAGATCTCTCAGCGGCTTTTGATACCATTGACCATGGTATCATGCTGCACCGGTTGGAAGGGTTGGGGGTGGGAGGCACCGTATTATGGTGGTTCTCCTCCTTTCTCTCCGACCGGTCGCAGTCTGTGTTGACAGGGGGGCAGAGGTCGACCCTGAGGCCCCTTATATGTGGGGTGCCACAAGGATCGGTCCTCTCGCCCCTTTTGTTCAACATTTATGTGAAGCCGCTGGGCGAGATCATCCGTGGTTTCGGGGTGGAGTACCATCAGTACGCTGATGACACCCAGCTGTACATCTCCACCCCAGACCACCCCAACGATGCCCTTGAAGTGATGTCCCGGTGCCTGGAGGCCGTACGGATCTGGATGGGGAGAAACAGGCTCAGACTCAACCCATCCAAGACCGAGTGGCTGTGGTTTCCGACGTCCCGATATAGTCAGCTGGTGCCATCGCTGACTATTGGGGGCGAAGCATTGGCCCCCATGGAAAGGGCTCGCAACTTGGGTGTCCTCCTGGATTCACGGCTGTCTTTAGAAGAGCACTTGACGGCCGTGACCGGGAGGATTTTTCATCAGGTTCGCCTGATTCGCCAGTTTCTGGATCGGGACTCGTTACACACGGTCACTCATGCCCTCGTCACCTCCCGTCTGGACTATTGTAACGCTCTCTACATGGGGCTCCCCTTGAGGAGCACTCGGAGGCTCCAACTGGCACAGAGTGCAGCCGCGCGGGTGGTGATGGGAGCGACGTGGCGCTCCCATGTAACGCCTCTCCTGCGCGAGCTGCACTGGCTCCCGGTGGTCTTCCGAGTGCGCTTCAAGGTTTTGGTCATCACCTTTAGAGCGCTCCATGGCTTAGGACCTGGCTATTTGCGAGACCGCCTGCTACCACCAATAGCCTCCCACCGACCAGTACGCTCCCATAGAGAGGGGCTCCTCCAGGTGCCGTCGGCCAAACAATGTCGACTGGCGGCCCCCAGGGGGAGAGCCTTCTCTGTGGGGGCACCTACTATCTGGAACGAGCTCCCCCCCGAGATACGGAGGATTCCGGATCTGCGTACCTTCCGTCGCACGCTTAAGATGTTCCTATTCCAACAAGCTGGCCTAAACTTCTCCTCTTTTAAATGGGAATTTTAAATTTGGTTTTAAATTATTGGGGTTTTAAAATGGTCAGCCAAATTTATTTAATTTGTTTTATCTCTATTTTAAATTTTGTATTTATATGTTTTATTTTATGGCTGTTCACCGCCCTGAGTCCTTCGGGAGTAGGGTGGTATACAAATGTAATAAAATATAAAATAAAAAACATGAATAACACACATATACACATGCTGTTACATATATGTGTAATATATAGCTCAAGCATCGCTTAAGTGCCATGTCCTAGATAGAATAAACCCTTTGACGAATGATTGAAGGAACTAGGTCTGTCTACTCTAATGGGGAAAAGGGTTAGGGGTGACATGATAGCAGTCTTCCAGTATTTGAGGGGCTGCCACAAAGAAGGAAGAAGAGGTCAACCTATTCTCCAAAGTGCCTGAAGGCAGGACAAGCAGTAAAGGATGGAAACTAATTATGGAGAGGAGCAATCTAGAACTAAGGAGAAAATTCCTGAAAGTGAGAACAATTAATGAGTGGAACGACTTGCCTCCAGAAGTTGTGGATGCTCCATCACTTTCTTCAAGAAAAGATGGGACAATCATTTATCTGGAATGGTATGGGGTCTCCTACTTGAGGAGTTCGGGTTGGCCTCTAGCTAAGATTCTGTGCAGTTCAGAGAACCCCCAATTCCCACTCCTGGATGGGCCCGCCCGCCCTGCCCCTGCAGGAGTCCTCACGCGGCCCGTTTTAGATGCAGGTAAGTGCAGTTCAGCGGTTCGAATCCCTACTGCCGCGTAATGGGTGAGCTCCCATTACTTATTATAGCTTTTTCCAACCTAGCAGTTCGAAAGCATGTAAAAAATGCAAGTAGAAAAATAGGGACCACCTTTGGTGGGAAGGGAACAGCGTTCCGTGCGCCTTTGGCGTTGAGTCATGCCGGCCACATGACCACGGAGACGTCTTCAGACAGCACTGGCTCTTCGGCTTTGAAACGGAGATGAGCATCGCCCCCTAGAGTCGGGAACGACTAGCACATATGTGCGAAGGGGAACCTTTACCTTTACCTTAAGTGCAGGGTGTGTGCGGAGGCTCAGGGAGGGCGAAAAATGGGCCTACTGGAAGTTCAGGAAGCTGGAAATGGGCCTGTTTATGGCCTCCAGAGTATCTCCGGAGCCTGGGGAGACCGTTTTCGCCCTTCCAGAGGCTCAAGGAAAGCCTCTGGAGCCCGGGGAGGGCAAAAACACCCCGCTATCCCACCGTGGTGCAGGAAGCCAACTAGGCCACACCCACCATGGCCACATCCACTCAGCAACCAGGCAGAGAACCCCTTGCTAAAATTTTTGAAGCCCACCCCTGCTCCTAGGTCCCTTCCACCCTTATTATTCTATGTTCTAGAGATGAAGCAGAATCAAAAAGACTTTGGGCTTTTCTGAATCCACTTATTTCTTTCTTTCTCCTTCTTTTCATTTCCAACAGGATTGGCTGACCAAGTTTGGCTACCTGCCCCCACTGGATCCCATCACGGGACAGTTGCAGACTCAAGAAGAGCTCACCAAAGCCATCATGGTGATGCAACAGTTCGGAGGACTTGAAGCCACCGGTATTCTAGGTCAGTGAAGGAACCAAGAAAAGGTTTGGGAGGCATACCGTATTTTTTGGAGTATAAGATGCAGCTTTTTCCCCAAAAAAAGAGGTTGAAAATTTGGGTGCATCTTATATTCCGAACGTAGCCCCACCCAGCTTCTCAAACGGAGGTTTCAGAGGCTGAAAAAAGCCTCCGAAATGAATTTTCAGGGAAAAAAAGCCTCCAAACAGAGCTTCAGAAAAAAAGCCTCAGAAACAGAGCTTCAGAAAAACAGCCTCCAAACAGAGCTTCAGAAAAAAAGCCTCAGAAACAGAGCTTCAGAAAAAAAGCCTCCAAACAGAGCTGCAGAAAAAAAGCCTCAGAAACAGAGCTTCAGAAAAAAGCCTTCAAACAGAGCTTCAGAGGCTTTTTTTCTGAAGCTCTGCTTCAGAGGCTTTCAGAGGCAGAAAAAAAAGTTTTTTCTGAAACAGAGTTTCAAAAGTTTCAGAGGCAGAAAAAAAAAGCAAAAAAAAGCAAGGCACAGAGGTCACAACCAACGAACCTGTTGCTAAAATTCACCTTTAATTAGTATGGGCCAAATTTGTTTAATATGTTTTAAATTGTTTTTTTTTTTAATTTTATATTGTATGTGTTTTATCTTTGGCTGTTCACCACCCTGAGTCCTTCGGGAGAAGGGCGGTATATAAATCCAAATAAACCTTAAACCTCTGGGAACAGCTGATTGAGGGTATTCCGGGAGGCCGATCCACCTGCCAATCAGCTTTTTTTCTTATTTTCCTCCCCAAAAACTAAGGTGCATCTTATATTCCGGTGCGTCTTATACTCCGAAAAATACGGTAGTTCCATTTCTGTTCCAGGTAAAGGTAAATGGCTACCGCTTTGATGCAGACATCATGGGACAAAGTCTCCCATAACTTCAGGGAGGAACATTCTGTGCTGGAGAGTTGAAGGATGGGCCATAATTCACAGATGCCTTTTGGGCTTTCCCGAACCAATCTCGGAAATTGAAGGCTTAAAGCCAGAGATTCAAGGACACCGTTCTGATAAGATATATGGGTGGCAGAAATGCCCTTTTGTCATGAAGGAAACCAGTGCCTGCCAACTCTAGGATTGAAGTCTTAAGTCCTGCACTCTGTAGATTCAAATACTCTGGGATTTTCTCCAGCCCTTTAGGTTGCAGGGGAATGAGAATTGTGCGGTCCTTGGTGGCCTCTGAGCTTGTTTGTTTTCTTGCAAACATTTCATTGGCAAAGTAGATAATGCTACCACTATGATGTTACCTAATTCGATAGTGAAACATCTGCAAGAAAATCTCCAAGCTCAGAGACCATCAGGGACCTTCTCTTCCTCCTTCTCCTCCCTTCTAGCACTGATGACATTATGTAGTTGGTAATGAAATGTCTGCAAGAAAACTGCCAAGCTCAAAGACCACCAAGGACCTCACACTCCTCCTCCCTGCAAACTTCACTCCCTTCTAGCACTGATGATGTAACCTAGTTGGGTCATGAAACATCTGTAAGAAAACCACCAAGCTCAGAGAGCGTCAAGTACCCATCTTTCTCCTTCTCCTTCTTCTCCTTCTCCTCCCAAATCCCCTCCTTTTTAACACTGATGATGTAACCTAGTTGGGTCATGAAACATCTGCAAGAAAACCACCAAGCTCAGAGAACGTCAAGAACCCATCCTTCTCCTTCTCCTTCTCCTTCTCCTCCTTCTCCTTCTCCTTCTCCTTCTCCTTCTTTTCCTTTTCCTTCTCCTTCTCCTCCTTCTCCTCCTTCTCCTTCTCCTTCTCCTCCCAAATCCCCTCCTTTTTAACACTGATGATGTAACCTAGTTGGGTCATGAAACATCTGCAAGAAAACCACCAAGCTCAGAGAACGTCAAGAACCCATCCTTCTCCTTCTCCTTCTCCTTCTCCTTCTCCTTCTCTTTCTCTTTCTCTTTCTCCTTCTCCTTCTCCTTCTCCTTCTCCTTCTCCTTCTCCTTCTCCTTCTCCTTCTCCTTCTCCTTCTTTTCCTTCTCCTTCTCCTCCTTCTCCTCCTTCTCCTTCTCCTTCTCCTCCCAAATCCCCTCCTTTTTAACACTGATGATGTAACCTAGTTGGGTCATGAAACATCTGCAAGAAAACCACCAAGCTCAGAGAGCACCAAGGACCCTACAGTCCTCTTCTTCCTCTTCCTCTTCCTCTTCCTCCTCCTCTCCACAACCCCACCGCCCTTCTAGCACTGATGACATTACCTAGTTGGGCAATGAAACATCTGCAAGAAAACTGCAAAGCTCAGAGACCACCAAGGACCTCGCACTCCTCCTCCTCTTCCTCCTCCTCTTCTTCTTCACAACTTCCCCTCCAGAGGTGGGTTTCAGCAAGTTCTGACCAGTTCTGGAGAACCGGTAGCGGAAATTTTGAGTAGTTTGGACAAACCGGTAAATACCACCTCTAACTGGCCCCGCCCCCATCTATTCTCTGCCACCCGAGTCCCAGCTGATTGGGAGGAAATGGGGATTTTGCAGTAACCTTCCCCTGCCACGCCCACCAAGCCACGCCCACCAAGCCATGCCACGTCCACAAAACCGGTAGTAAAAATTTTTGAAACCCGCCACTGCTCCCTTCCCTTCTAGCACTGATGACGCTAACTAGTTGGGTAACGAAACGTCTCCAAGGAATATGCCAAGCTCAGAGAGCACCAAGGATGGCAAAACATTCTTTATATAAGATCGCCCCCTGAATGTCCAGTCAAGAAGCTCGTTGCCCTGCCTGTGAAACTGACCTGCTTTGCCATTGCCCATGCCATCCTCTGCCCTCAGATGGCCTCCTGCTCATTAGAAAGCCCCACCCTCTTGCAGACAAGGATGATGGGACCTCTGATAGGCTGCTTAGGGACTCCACAGCCCCTGCCTCTTTTCCTGGCAGCCCCTCTTCAAAGCTCTCTGCCCCGGCCTCTAGCAGCCATTTGCCAAAACTCTTCTCGCCTTGCTTCTTAATTAAGGAGATGTCATTATTAATTTTTTCCCCCTTTCCTTTTCTTTTCCTTTCCCATCTTATTAGATGCTCCAAGTTGGCTGGGAGCCAAAGGACGAACGTTTGATCTTTATTTTGAGTCTTTTTTTTTTTTTTTTCAAACGCAGCCACTCCAGATAGAAAAAGGCACACCACTTAACGTCCAAAACAAGAGCGTGCAGTTTCTTCCTTTGGAAAGGCTAATCGGAAGAACGTTTTGCAAAAGTTATTAGTTTTTTCCCTTCTTCGTTTTGGGTTTGTTGTTCTGAAACCGTGCCATTCTCAACATAAGCTCTCTGGATTGCTTTGCCGTCCCTGTCCTTTTTTTTCTCTTTTTTCATATTTTCTTTCTCTTTCTCGGGAAGAGACAGGTTTCTCTTGATTTGCAAGGATTTTTAGCGTGTGAGGGCCAGAGGAGGCATGGACGGAGCAAGGAAAATGGGGCAGGTTTTCATTTCCCCCCCCCCTTTTGAAAATTGGGGGGGTAGGCAGAGGTGGGTTTCAGCAGGTTCTGACTAGTTCTGGAGAACCGGTAGTGGAAATTTTGAGTAGTTCGGAGAACCGGTAGTAAAAATTCTGACTGGCCATCTATCTCTATCTATCCTCTGCCTCCCAAGTCCCAGCTGATCAGAAGGAAATGGGGATTTTGCAGTGACCTTCCCCTGGAGTGGGGAGGGAATGGAGATTTTACGGTATCCTTCCCCTGCCACGCCCACCAAGCCACGCCCATCAAGCCACACCCACAGAAACGGTAGTAAAAAAATTTGAAACCCACCACTAGGGGCAGGGATGACTTAAAAAAAACCTAGAAACTAAAATATATGATGAATGGTTAAGGGTTCTAGGCAGTGGTGAAATCCAATTTCTTTTTTTACTACCGGTTCTGTGGGTATGGCTTGGTGGGCGTGGTGTGGCTTGGTGGGCATGGCAAGGGAAGGATACTGCAAAATCTCCATTCCCTCCCCACTCCAGGGGAAGGATACTGCAAAATCTCTATTCCCATCCCACTCCTGGGGGAAGGATACTGCAAAATCTCCATTCCCACCCCACTCCAGGGGAAGGATACTGCAAACTCCCCATTCCCACCCACTCCAGGGGAAGGATAATGCAAAATCCCCATTCCCACCCACTCCAGGGGAAGGATACTGCAAAATCCCCATTCCCACCCACTCCAGGGGAAGGATACTGCAAAATCCCCATTCCCTCTCCACTCCAGGGGAAGGATACTGCAAAATCTCAATTCCCTCTCCACTCCAGGGGAAGGATACTGCAAACTCCCCATTCCCACCCACTCCAGGGGAAGGATACTGCAAAATCTCCATTCCCACCCACTCTGGGGCCAGCCAGAGGTGGTATTTGCTGGTTCTCTGAACTACTTGAAATTTCCGCTACCGGTTCTCCAGAACCTGCTGGATTTCACCCCTGGTTCTAGGTATGTCTAGTCTAACAAAGAGAAAGACTAGGGGAGACAGGATAGCAGTCTTCCAATATTTGAGGGGCTGCCAGAAAAAAGAGGGGGGCAATTTATTCTCCAAAGCCCCTGAGGGGAAGGACAGGATCATCAAAGAGAGATCCAACCTAGAAATAAGGAGAAATTTCCTGACAGTGAGAACAAATAATCAGTGGAACCACTTACTTCCAGAAATGAGGGTGTTCCATCTACCAAACATTTCAAAGGCTTCAGCTGTTAGGTTAGTATACACTAGTGGCCAAAATTGTGGAAACCTTTTAGGAAAAGTGTATTTTCTAATGACACCACTTTCTTTTTTATGGAGTAGTACCAGTGGTGGGATTCAGCCAGTTTGCACCACTTCGGGAAAACCGGTTGTTAACTTTCTGTGCAGTTTGGTGAGCTGGTTGTTGGAAGAAATCATTAAGGCAGAGAACCGGTTGTTCAATTATTTGAGTCCCACCACTGAGTAGTACCCTAAAATGATATATCAATGGAAAAATAAAATGGAAAAATAATTTAATCAAGAAGTTAAAGTTCAGGCTTATGCAGACGATCTTGTATTTATCTTGGATCAACCACTGGACTCGGGCCTGAAATTATTATGCTTGATTAGAGAGTATGGGAAAGTAGCGGGGTTAAAGATAAATGAAGAAAAAACTAAAATCCTAATGAAAAATATGACTCAGATGCAAAGGCAACAGCTGGAGCAGTTAATGGGCTTAAGAATAACAAATAAAATTAAGTATCTGGGTATATGGTTGACCGCCAGATGTTCCTCCATAAAGGAGGATAACTATCTTCCTCTTTACAGCCAGATGCTCAGAGACTTAGAAAGATGGAAAAATCTCCAGCTATCAATTTTGGGAAGGGTGGCAACCATTAAGATGTGTGTGTTACCCAAATGGTTATTTCTATTCCAAACAGCCCCGGTAAGGTTGAATAAAGAATTTTTTACAAATTTGGATAGGAGTATATCTAAATTTATCTGGCAGGGAAAGAAGCCGCGGATTAGACTTAAAATGTTACAAGAACCCAAAAATAGAGGAGGATTTGGACTTCCAAATTGGGAGCTCTGTCACCAAGCAGCGAACTTGATCTGGGTGAAAGAATGGATGGTCCTACAAAAGAGACGACTTTTGACATTTGAGGGAGCCGGTCTTCAACATGGCTGGCACTATTCTCTATGGCCAGGAGCATCCGGCCGCCCTAGACACTTTGATGATCACTATTTACGTAGGACGCTTGGGTACACTTGGGAAAAGGTTAGAAGAAGAGTATATACAAAAGTTCCATGTTGGATTTCAGTGCAGGAAGCTCAGGTTTATCCAACATTGTATAAAGGTGAGAGAACTTTGACATATGAAGGTTTCTTGGATGTTCAGGGTAATCCGAAGTCATGGGAATTGTTAAATCTTCAAGGATATAAGATAGACTGGTGGTCTTATTCTCAAGTGCACTCCAGGTATAAAAAAGATTTGCATAGTGAAGGAATCTACCGTAAAAGACAAGAATTGGATAAGATCTTATTAGAAGGAGGGAAAGGGATATTATCTAAATGTTATGCATATTTATTGTCTCTGCAGATAGGACAGGATGTAGTGAAGGATTGTATGATAGCATGGGGGTGAAATTTTGGATATCCCCTTGACTTCCAGCAATGGGAACAGATTTGGTTGAAAAATATGAAATTAACCATGGCCTCCTCATATAAAGAAAACATATATAAAATGGTCTACCGGTGGCATCTCCCCCCGGCGAGATTAGCTAAAATGTTTCCCGGGACATCTGCCTGCTGTTGGAAGTGCGGTTACAGCAATGGAACTTATTTTCACCAATGGTGGACCTGCCCGCAGGCGGTTAAATATTGGGAAAAAATACAGCAATGGATTTTGGAAATTACACAGATTAATTTGGAATTAAGACCTGAGATTTTCTTATTGGGGGCAAAACTTTTGAATGTTAAATCAGATATATGGTTCTTGTTGATTCACATTATCACTGCAGCAAGATTAGCGTATGCGCAGGAGTGGAAAAATCAATACTTACCGATAGATTTGAAAATAATATATAAAATTAATGAGTGTGCAGAATCAGATAGACTAACTAGATTGATCAATGGTAAAAAAGATTCAGAATTTTATAACAGTTGGAAAGTATGGTACGATTGGGTCCAGAAAAGGTGGGATAGAATAGATATATGATGATGTATATATATATGGTGGCAAATATGTATGTATAAAGGAATGATTTTATACTTACGGACAATGTAATCACATTATACCATGGTGGCAGGATTGTATATTTTATTTGTGTATTAGTGTATAGAATATATTAATAAAAATTATAAAAAAAAAAAAAGAATGTCATGCAATAACTTTTATGAAGGATTTGCTATTCGAATAGCAGTTACAGCATAAAGAAGAAAAGTGAAACACGTAGAAAAAATGAGACGTACAAAAATTATCACTATAGAAAAAACGAGATATGAAAAAATGATCCCCGTGTCAGTTAATACTTTGTTGGGTAACCTTTAGCATGAATGACGGCCTTACAACGTCTTCCCATGGAGCGAACCAGGTCTTTGAGTTCTGCAGCTGTTATCATGTGAAACCAAGATTGAACTGGGTTTAACTGGGTTTTATTGCTGGGTGGCTTCTGGGTGGCTACTGGGTGGCTTCTGACCAACAAGTTTCTTTAGTCAGCTCCATAGATTTTCCATTGGGTGAAGGTCTGGGCTATTCCCAGGACATTCCAGCAGCGGAATAGGATTATCTTGAAACTCCCAAAAAAGTGCTGTTATTAGCCATCAAAGCTCAAAAATACACTTTTCCCAAAAGACTTGCACAATTTTGGCCACTACTGTATATTTGTTTTTCTTAAATCCCAGGTGGGATGTTATGTCTATAGGAATGGAGGAAGATCCAATATTCTTTCTTTTGGGTCTTTCCGGGGGGGATCTGTAGATGAAGCCACCTTCAAACTGATGAAGACACCACGTTGTTCTTTGCCGGATCTTGCAGAATCAAAGACGAGGAAGAAACGGTATACCCAAGGAGCTACCAAGTGGAACAAAAGGAATTTATCCTGGAGGTAAGAAATTAAATCATTCGTGCCATCACCGCCCTTTTGGTGAGGGACGAAGGAGGCTCTTCTCACCAAAGGATAGTATAATCACCCAACAGATGCCATTTCATGTATGTTGGATGCAAACCAGTAGTGGGTTTCACAAATTTTTACTACCGGTTCTGTGGGTGTGGCTTGGTGGGCATGGCATGGCTTGGTGGGCGTGGCTTGGTGGGCGTGGCAGGGGAAGGTTACTGCAAAATCCCCATTTCTTCCCGATCAGATGAGATTCGGGAGGCAGAGAATAAATGGGGGTTGGGGCCAGTCAGAATTTTTAGTACTGGTTCTCCGAACTACTCAAAATTTCTGCTACCGGTTCTCCAGAATTGGTTAGAACCTGCTGAAACCAACCTCTGATGCAAACACTCTCAAATTTGGTCTCCGTTATAATTTAAAGTGGTGAGGGTTCTTGCTTTCTTCAACCTCCCAGAAAGAGCTTTGGTTTGCTTGTAGTCCAAACTGAAGAGCTCTAGCTTTGTTGGGTTGTTTGGTGAGATTTGTTGGTAGGGTTACAAATTGTGATTTGGAGAGGATTGGTCAGCATTGTGGTTTCAGGGGATGTGCCGGACAAATGTTGGGTATGTCTGGTTTAATGAAAAGAAGGACTAGGGGTGATATGATAGCAGTGTTCCAATATCTAAGGGGCTGCTAAAAAGAATAGAAGGCCAATCTGTTCCCCAAAGCACCCGAGGGCAGGACCAGAAGCAATGAATGGAAACTAATCAAGGAGAGAAGCAACCTAGAACTAAGGAGAAATTTCATGACAGTCAGAACAATTAACCAGTGGAAAAACTTGCCTCCAGAAGTTGTGGGTGATCCAACACTGGAAGTTTTAAAGAAGAGATTGGATATTTGAGGGGCTGCCACAGAGAGGAGAGGGTAGTCAAGCTATCTTCCAAAGCACCTGAAGGCCAGACAAGAAATAATGGATGGAGACAGAACAAAGAGAGATTCAACCTGGAAATAAGGAGAAGTTTTCTGACAGTGAGAACAATCAACCCATGGAATAGAAGTTGCCTTCAGAAGTTGTGGGAGCTTCATCACTGGAGGCTTTCAAGAAGAGACTGGACTGCCATCTGTCAGAAATGGTGTAGGGCCTCCTGCTTGGGTGGGGGATTGGAGTAGATGACCTACAAGGTCCCTTCCAACTCTGAATCTAATCAAGAAGAGAAGCAACTTAGAACGGCATTCTGTGTGCCTTTGGCGTTGAATCATGCCGGCCACATGACCACGGAGACGTCTTCGGACAGCGCTGGCTCTTTGGCTTTGAAACGGAGATGAGCACCGTCCCCTAGAGTCGGGAACAACTAGCACATATGTGCGAGGGGAACCTTCACCTTTACTCTTAGTTGACCAGATCCTTGTTCTGATTTGCAAATGAATTCAGGTCTGTTCGGTTTCCTAAAAACGCAGACCAAATAAGGTTCTCCAAATGGAAAGCAGAATAGAAGGGGATGTATTCACAAGTTGGGTTGTGACTCACAAGGTCCAGACCTCACTGGCACGTTTGGAAGTTTGCCTTTTAACTAAAAACCCTCTTAAATACCGCTCCCTTGCCACCGAGGTCTTCAGCTCTGAACCCGGATCATGTCGGGAGAAAGATCAATTTGGCCATTGGGCATGATTTATTCCCTCTCTAGGACTCTTAACATCAACGTGAGCCGGAGATCTCGCTCCCGGGAGAGAATTTTGCAAGATGAACACGTTCTTCAGTTAGCTTCTCTTGACCTTAGCCAACTCATCCAGAATTCAGCGATGTGGCCAGAGCTCCCTCTACTGCCGCGTTGGAGAGTTTGTGGAGCGTTTGTGATGATAGTGATCAAGAGGGTGTAAGGAAGGAAAGCGTGGAGGAAGCCCTCTTGAGAGGCTGCAGCTCCATCACCGGAGGCCTTCAAGAAAAAAAACTGGACAGCCGTTTGTCTAAGACAGGGGTTGGCAACCTTAAACACTCAACCGGAAGCCCCCCATTCAATTCTGGAGCTGACTGGAAATCTGGTTACCCCTACCATAGAGTCTCTTCCTAGCGTGGCGTCCTTTTTCCTCTACCTGTCCTAACTGAAAACTCTATCAATTGTGGAGCCAACCAGCGACAGGGAGCCGCAGCAGAGGGATGAAAGAGCCACATGCGGCTCCAGAGCCGCAGGTTGCCGACCTCCCCCTCCTCCCTTCTTCCTCCTCCTCCTCCTCCCCTCTTTCTCTTCTTCCTCCTCCTCCTGCTCCTCTCCCTCCTCCTTCCCCTCCTCCTCCCTTTACCATTTTGGATGTCAAGAGAGCTACAAGTCCCTGCTCTTGCTCTTCATTATTATTTGATGGTATTGTAGCCCATCTTTGATATCTTGTCTCTCCATCTTCTTCTGAGTCTTCTCCTTTTACCTTACTGTGTTTTGTTTCCCGACTTGCCATTTTTCCCGGAGTCATGAACGGAAAGGAAGAAGACACCCCTTGTCTACCTCTCATGAAATCATTTTGAGTCCCCAAGCAGCGATTGCGGGAACTGCAAACCCGTACCAGCCATCGCCGCTCCGTCAGCTGTGTCCACATCAGGACAGGTGTAAATCCGTTGAGACCTGGTGGGGAGAATGAAGCAAAGAAACTTCCCCTTCCTTCTCCAACTGCTTCTGAATTATTTCCTCTCCTGCTTTAGATCCCCGTCTGAATCTGGTCGGACATAAAAGAGGTTAAAAATGCAATCCATTAATAAAGCAGTGCCTGGAGCTAGGTCTTAATTTTATGGATGCGGATGTCTGGCCGTGTTCAGTGGAGGGTAAGAAGACCTTTGCAGGTGCCAAAACCGGAAGGAAAATGCTTCACCTGTATGCGGAGATAATGAGCCATTTATAGCCTCCTGGGCGTGCAGTGAGGGTTCATCCATTGACACTTTGAACGAATGAATTTCTCCACTTGGCTTTCTGCAAATAGGGATGTTGCCAACTCGGAAATGAATTTCTGTCCCTTGCGATGGCCGGATGAAGAGCCACAGGCTTCCCAAAAATCAGTCGCTTTCCACCCCCGGTTTTATCAGGAAGCTACAGCAGCAACGCTGGGCAACCGCATGGAAGGAGGAGGAATCCTACCGGGGTCTCGTTTTGTGTCACACTGTGATACCCTGCTGTCTTTCAGCCTTCATCCTTAAAGGAGAAAAAGAAGGAAGGAAGGAAGGAAGGAAGGAAGGAAGGAAGGAAGGAAGGAAGGAAGGAAGGAAGGAAGGAAGGAGAAAGAAAGAAAGAAAGAAAGAAAGAAAGAAAGAAAGAAAGAAAGAAAGAAAGAAAGAAAGAAAGGAAGGAAGGAAGGACTGCCATTTGTCAGAAATAGTGTAGGTTCTCCTCCTTGAGTGGGGGTTGGACTAGATGACCTATAATGTCCCTTCCAACTCTGTTAAATCTGTTAAGTAAGTAAGTAATGAAGAAAGGAAGGAAGGAGAGAGAGAGAGAGGGAGGGAGGGAGGGAGAAAAATGAGAGGAAGGGTGGAAGGAAAGATGGATGGATGGAAGGAAGGATGAAAGGGGAGAGAGAGAGATGAAGAGAGGGAGGGAGGAAAGGAGGAGAGCAGAGGAAAGGAAAGGGGAAGGGGAAGGAAGGAAAGAAGGAACGGAGGAGGGAGGGAAGGAAGGAAGGAAGGAGATGAAAGGAGGGTGGGAGGAAAGAAGGAGAGGAGGGAGGGAGATGAAAGGAGGGAGGCAGGAAAGAAAGAGAGCAGAGGAAAGGAAAGGAAAGGGGAAGGAAAGAAGGAAAGAAGGAACGGAGGAGGGAGGGAAGGAAGGAAGGAAGGATTGATTCACAGGATTTCAAAACAGAAAAACAAAAGAAGGCAGTTACTGCGTGAAGCTAAGCTCATAATGCTGTATTATCTGCGAAGAGAGGGTGATTGGTTTTTTCCAGTGGTTTATGGCAACTGTTGAGAGTGGAGCTTTGCTCACAGAAACAAATCACTTTTTCATTAAATCATTTTGCAAGCCTGCTCTTGGAGGCAGGGAATAAAACACCCGCTCTGGACAGATAGTTTAAAAAACGGGCGAAGCTCTCCACTTCTATGGACTGCGTACTTGAGACCGGCCATCTCTAGATAAGCCGATCTGGGGGGTTTCTTTGCTATAGGAGATGCTCCCCGCGGAAACGCAGCACATGATGTACAGACTGCTTTATCAGTGGCGACAGATGCGTAGCTTTAAACAAACGGCTTAAAATGTACTTTATTGATCAGCTCAGCTTTCTTTAACCAGGCATCGTGCTTCATTTTTAAATAATTGTCTAGTTTTATGGCTTTTTTGTTATTGTTATTCTTGTTGTTGTAAGCCGTAAAGAACTTAACGGAGTTAAATAAGCAGGGTGGCCTTACTCCAGGGAGTCCTCGATTTACGGCCGTCACTTGAGCCCCAAATTTCCATGGTTAAGCGAGACATTTTGTCAAGTGAGTTTTGCCCCATTTGACAGCCGGTTGTTAAGTGAATCATAGGCAGTTGATAAGTTAGAAACCGGGTCGTTAAGTGAATCTGGCTTCCCCCATTGACTTTGCTTGTCAGTAGGTCATAAAAGGGGATGACGTGACCTCAGGACAGGCAACGGTCATAAATATGAACCAGTTGCCAAGCAACTGAATTTTAATCACATGAGCGTGGGGTGCTGCAAAGGTCGTAACTGTGAAAAACGGTCATAAGTCACGTTGTTCAGTGCCGTTGTAACTTTGAAGCGCCACTAAATGAACCGTTGTAAGTCGAGGATTACCTTGTCCTCTAGGAACCTTGAAATGATGGTTCTCAACATTCTTAGCTAAGTTTTTTTTTTCCTCCCCAATTCTTCTGGGTGTTGCAGGACCACAAGCTAAGAAAGACAGAGATATATTGTGGTGGTGGAAAGAAGGATGTCCCGGAGGTGATTTTTTTTCAAGAGGCAAATGGACTTTCTGGTTTTTCTTTTGAAGACATTTCGCTTCTGATCCAAGAAGCTTCTTCAGCTCTGACTGGATGGTGGGGAATGGAAGGATTGATGCTCCTTGCAGACAGCTGGTCATTTGCATCCTTTGAGAGAGTCGTTGAGGTTTATCTGTGTCCTCAGGTCACCTGAGTGGTGCAATTGGTTCCTGTAGTCTGCAATTTTTTCTTCTGCAAATCCATTCCTACTCCCACACCATTCAAAGGATGTTCATTCCAAATTGAATAGCTAAAAGTCTGTAGAGATTCTCAGTCATTCAGGCCACAGTTGTCCCAAAGGTGCTTTTTCTCAAGAGGCAACTGGACTTTCTTGGTTTTCTTTGAAGACATTTTGCTTCTCATCCAAGAAGCTTCTTCAGCTCTGACTGGATGGTGGGGAATGGAAGGATTTGTATTCCTTGCAGATAGCTGGTCATTTGCATCCTTTTAGAGGGTCGTTGAGGTCACTTGGAGATTTATCTGTGTCCTCAGGGTCACCTGAGTGGTGCTAATGGGTGTGGAGCCTTCTTGGAACCGCTGAAAGGACTGTGTTGTAGACTTAAGAGAGACAATGTCCTATCCCTCCCCCTCTGTTGAGAGAGGGCTGTTCAATTTTGACATCAATGGCCTCTTTGACCCCTCTTTCAACCCAATTTGCATTACTGATGACACAGCTAAACCTCTAAGTGCCCTCAACGACCTTCTAAAAGGATGCAAATGTCCAGCTGTCTGCAAGGAATAGAAATCCTTCCATTCCTCATCTGTCTCTCCTCCTGAGGAGCTTCCATTCATTGCTTCTTGTCTTGCCCTCATCTTCTCTGCCTGGTGAGGATTCAACATCAGAAGGCAATCGCAAAGAGCATTCCAGATGTGTCTGCATTGCTTTTGATGGGATCCTTCTTTCCAAACCTCATAATCCTTCTCTAGCACTGATGATGTTACCTAGTTTGGATAATGAAACATTGGCAAGAAAACAAGCAAGCTCAGAGAACACCAAGGATGCCACAGTTCCTCCTCCTCCTCCTCCTCCTCCTCCTCCTCCTCCTCCTCCTCCTCCTCCTCCTCCTCCTCCTCCTCCTCCTCCTCCTCCTCTTCTTCTTCTTCTTCTTCTTCTTCTTCTTCTTCTTCTTCTTCTTCTTCTTCTTCTTCTCTCCTTCTTCTTCTAATTCTTCTGAAGGAGCTGAAGGAGCTTCTTGGATGAGAAGGGAAACGTCTTCTGAGAAAAACTAGCAAGTCTTGGAAAAAAACACCTTTGGGACAACATGACCTAGATAACCGAGAATCTCCGTAGACATTTGAAAGAAGGATGCTGTGTTGATCCTACTTCATCCTCTTTCAGGGTTCGAACGTTCCCGAAAGAATCCCACCTGGGCCACGACACGGTTCGCGCCCTGATGTACTACGCCTTGAAGGTATGGAGTGACATCACGCCCCTCAATTTCCACGAAGTGGCCGGCAACAATGCGGACATCCAGATTGACTTCTCCAAAACCGATCACAACGATGACTACCCCTTTGATGGCCCTGGGGGCACGGTAGCCCATGCTTTCTTCCCAGGAGAACATCATACTGCTGGAGACACTCACTTTGATGACGATGAATATTGGACGTTCCGGTCATCAGGTATGTGGGGCAGGAGAAGGACCAAAGACCACCCTCAAAGACCAAAGAGTTTGAAACCATGTGATCAGGGGTGGGATTCAGCCAGTTCAGACTAATTTTACATCTGGTTCGCCGAACCAGTAGTTGCAAGGACTGGCTGGACCCACCGACCACGCCCCTCGCAGGAGTCATCCAAGCAGCTTGTTTTGGATGCCAGGTAAGTGCAGGGCCCACATGGAGGCTTTGGGAGGGTGAAAAACAGGCCTCCTGGAAGTTCCAGAAGTCTGGAAATGGCCCCGTTTCTGGCCTCCGGAGGGCCTCCAGAGCTCAGGGGAAGCTGTTTTTGCCCTCCTGGAGGCTTCAGGAAACCCTCCGGAGCCCAGGGAGGATGAAAAACGGGCCTTCCGGAGGGCCTTTGGAGCCCAGGGCAGGCCATTTTCGCCGGGTGAGGTGGGGTGGAGTAGGGTGGGATAGGATAGGATAGGATAGGATAGGATAGGATAGGATAGGATAGGATAGGATAGGATAGGATAGGATAGGATAGGATAGTTGGAAGGGACCTTGGAGTCTTCTAGTCCAACCCCCTGCTTAGGCAGGAAACCCTACACCACTTCAGACAAATGGTTATCCAATCTCTTCTTAAAAGCCTCCAGTGTTGGAGCCATTCACAACTTCTGGAGGCAAGTTGTTCCACTGATTAATTGTTCTCACTGTCAGGAAATTCCTCCTTAGTTCTAGGTTGCAGCTCTCCTTGATGAGTTTCCACCCATTGCTTCTTGTCCTACCCTCGGGTACTTTGGAGAATAGCTTGACTCCCTCTTCTTTGTGGCAGCCCCTGAGATATTGGAAGACTGCTATCCTGTCTCCCGTAGTCCTTCTTTTCATTAAACTAGACATACCCAGTTCCAGCAACCCTTCTTTATATGTTGTACCACAATTGTAGGAGAGTTGAGTCAACCTGTACCACAGGATGACTTTCTACCAGTCAGCGATAGCAAGCAACAGTCAGGCTTACCTTAAGTCAACATTTTCAGCCAAGGACTATCTAGAACTGTCTTATGGTGCCATTGGAATACCCAGTATTTTTTTTTATTTTTATATGTGTATGAGAACCTAAGGGAAAGTTAGAAGCTCCTCATTTATGCATTGGTCTACGTGGGTCTTCCCTCTTAATTTGTATGGTGAATGTCAGACACCTTCCATCTAATTGGCGAAGGGGCACACATATTTTAAGTTTAGGAAGTTTCTCCTTAATTCCAGCTCGCTTCTCTCTTTGATTAGTTTCCATCTGCTTTTTCTTGTCCTGCCCTCTGGTGCTTTGGAGAATAATTTGACCCCACCAGTGGTGAAATCTGAACCGGTTTGCTACTGGTTTGCTAGCCGCACATGTGCGCTGCGCACCAAGCTTGTACTGCATGCTGCATGCGCGGTGCGCACCAAACACACACTGAGCATTTAAAAAGCTACTGGTTCGGTTGAAACAGTAATTAGCTACCGGTTAGGGTAGCGCGCGCATGAGCAATATGCACCAAAAGGAAGCTTGGGAAGGTAAGTAGAACAGCGAGGGGGGCGGGGAAATCAGCTGTGCTGGGTGGTTTAGCTTTCGGACATCCTGCTTTCTAGCAAAGCTAAACCGCGCGGCATAGCTGATCGTTGGATCGTAGCTTTTCTTTACTACCGGTCATTTTTATCACTACCACTTCGCCCGAACCAGAGCGAACTGGTAGGATTTCACCCCTGGATCCCCACCTCTTCTTTGTGGCAGCCCCTCAAGTACTTTAAACAAGGATGGTGCGTAGCAGCCATCCTTTATCAGATGTCCGCAGAAATAGTGGATATTATGGGGCTGAAGACCAAATTCTGGAGAGGAAACATCTAAGATAGATTGGTAGATGTGGTAAAGGTAAAGGTTCCCCTCGCACATATGTGCTAGTCGTTCCCGACTCTAGGGGGCGGTGTTCATCTCCGTTTCAAAGCCGAAGAGCCAGCGCTGTCCGAAGACGTCTCCGTGGTCGTGTGGCCGGCATGACTCAACGCCAAAGGCGCACGGAATCCTGTTCCCTTCCCACCAAAGGTGGTCCCTGTTTTTCTACTTGCATTTTTTGCCAACTGCTAGGTTGGCAGAAGCTGGGACAAGTCACGGGAGCTCACTCCATTACGCGGCGCTAGGGATTCGAACCGCTGAACTGCCGACCTTTCGATTGACAGGCTCAGCATCTTAGTCACTGAGCCATCGCGTCCCTGCAAGATGTGGTTATTGTGTCCTAAATTCCCTTTTGGAAAGTTTGGGAATCCAGTTTTAAGCACTAATGAGACTATGACTAGTTTCAAACACAATCTTTGTTTGAATCTGGTTCTCCGTTAGTGATGATCTAATATGGACCTGATACTGTGTACGAGAACTTAAGGGAAAGATAGAAGCTCCTCATTTATGCATTGGTCTAATGTGGCTCTTCCCTCTTAATTTCAGATACTGACGGGATGGATTTGTTCGCTGTGGCAGTTCACGAATTTGGACACGCCATCGGCTTAAGCCACATCTCTGCCATGGAATCAATCATGAGTCCGTACTACCAGGGACCGGTCGGAGACCCCTTGAAATATGATTTGCCGTATGAAGACAAAGTCCGGATTTGGCAGTTGTACGGTGAATGTCAGACACCTCCCAGCTAATTGGTCAAGGGCACAGGGACACGGTGGCTCAGTGGCTAAGATGCTGAGTTTGTCGATCGAAAGGTCGGCAGTTCAGCGGTTCGAATCCCTAGTGCCACGTAACGGGGTGAGCTCCCGTGACTTGTCCCAGCTTCTGCCAACCTAGCAGTTCGAAAGCACGTAAAAAAATGCAAGTAGAAAAATAGGGACCACCTTTGGTGGGAAAGTAACAGCATTCCATGCATCTTTGGCATTGAGTCATGCCGGCCACATGACCACGGAGACGTCTTCGGACAGCGCTGGCTCTTTGGCTTTGAAACAGAGATGAGCACCGCCCCCTAGAGTCAGGAACGACTAGCACATATGTGCGAGGGGAACCTTTACCTTTAAAATTTTATTATTTGAAAAAACAAACCTAAAAGGCCATTACAGGTAGTCCTCAACTTACAACAGTTCATTCGGCGACCGCTTGAAGTTACAACAGTACTGAAAAGAAGGACTTATGCCCCTTTTTCACACTTATAACCATTGCAGCATCCCCATGATCACGTGATCAAAATTCAGACGCTTGGCAACTGGCATGTACTTATGACAGTTGCAGTGTCCTGGGGTGTCCCTTTTTGCGACCCTCTGACAAGCAAAGTCAACAGGGATGCCAGATTCGCTTGACAACTGTGTTACTAATGTAGCAACGGCAGTGGATTCACTTAACAACTATGGGGGGAAAGGCCCTGAAATAGGGCAAAATTAACTTATGAATTCTCTCGCCTAGCAACAAGTTTGGGGCTCCGCTGTGGTCATAAGTCGAGGACTACCTGCATTGACGATAATCCAGATTTAGAGTTCTTGTGGCTCTTTCTCCTGCTCCATAAAAGTGAGAATTACAGTATCCAACTCTTTCGTGTTTTAACGGCAGGCCATTCTAATTGCAGTAGTTCCCTGTAAAAGTAAATGCTAATAAAAAATAGCATTTACATAAGTAGATGGTGTGAGAGCCAACTTTCACAAAGAGTTGGCCTTGTGGGGGGCCTTCTTGTCTCGGCTGGGTAGAAGAAAAAAGGGGACGAGAGGTCGGCGTCACATACTGTAACAACCGGTTTGCCCAGCACCAGAAAGGTGAGCACGCACGTCCGTGCATCCTTGTGGCGTCAAAAAACACAGCAATTCTCTCACACGTGCCGTCCATTCGTGCGTATGGCGTCAGAAAACACGGTGCACTCGAGCAATTCACTCAAGTGCACCGTCCACACATGCGTGCGGCGTCAAAAAACACAGCAGTTCTCTCACACGCACCATCCATGCGTGTGCATGGCATCAGAAAACACGGTGCACTTGAGCAATTCGCTCGAGTGCACCGTCCGCACATGCGTGCAGCATCAAAAAACACAGACCTATAGGACGGGATTGCTCCTGGGCAGGTGGGAGGGCCCACTCTACCTGCATATCGCAACTACTAGTTTGCCCGAACCGGCCCGAACGAGCAGCAGCCCACCACTGGACGTATTAAATTTCTCCATTCAGAGATATATCAGATTTCTCAGATGTTAGGACTGAGGCATGGGCTAGTAATCTGATTTAGGAACTCACATTGAAGGGGGAATCATCAGATGCCAGATTAAGAGATGGGAAGGCCCAAGGGGAACAGGGTGGAGAATATGATGATGGGTTCTTAGAAGATGCTATAGAGTGGTGCGGTAGCCTAGAGGTGCTACTCTCACCTCACAATCAGGAGACTGTGAATTCGATCCTAGGTAGAGGCAGATATTTCTTTCTCTCGGCACAATGAGAATAGATCTGCAGAACAAAACTCCGCATTGGCGACAGGAAGGGCATCCGGTCAGCAAACGTTTTGCTAGCTCCATTCTGGATCGGGACTCCCTACGCACGGTCACTCAGGCGCTTGTCCCCTCCCGCCTGGACTACTGCAATGCTCTCTATATGGGGTTCCCCCTGGGGTGCACCCGGAGGCTCCAGCTGGTCCAGAATGCGGCCACGCGGGGGATTATGGGAGCGACGGGGCGCTCCCATGTGACACCTCTCCTGCGTGAACTGCATTGGCTCCCGGTGGTCTTCCGGGTGCGCTTCAAGGTGTTGGTGACCACCTTTAAAGCGCTCCATGGCTTAGGGCCTGAGTATCTACGAGATCGCCTTCTTCCACCGGCCAGTACGCTCGCACAGAGAGGGCCTCCTTAGGGTGCCGTCCGCCAGACAATGTCGGCTCGCGACCCCCAGGGGGAGAGCCTTCTCTGTGGCGGCGCCCACCCTCTGGAACAACCTCCCCCCAGAGATACGCACAATACCAGACCTCCGGACTTTTCGTCGGGCCCTGAAAACTTATTTATTTCACCTAGCCGGGCTGGCTTGATCCCACAGTTTTTGGTTAATTGATTCTAATTGGGTTTGATTGATTTTAATTGGGTTGTTTTAAATTGTGGCCAAAAATATTTAATTATTTTTAAACTGTTTTTAAATTTTGTATGTTCTGTTTTATTCTGGCTGTTCACCACCCTGAGTTGAGTCCCGTTGGAGAAGGGTAGTATACAAATTAAAACAAACAAATAAATAAATTCAGTTGCCCAGACTCCACCCCGCAAGGAATTATGGGGTCGTTAAAAGATGATCTTAGAGGATGCTATTTCTGGAAACATCGGCTTGGGTGATCTGTTTTGATGTCCAAATTGCTTTAACCCATCCTTGTTTTTCCTCTGCAGGAGTCAGAGAATCTGTGTCCCCGACGGCTAAGCCTGAAATATCGAACGCAGATGATGACCATCCCATCCTGCCAGATTTCCCTGAGAATCGCTCCACTGTCCCGTAAGCTAAATTGCACACCCCCATTTCTTTGGGAAGGAATAGAAGCTGAAAGGATTATTGAACTAGGATCGGGCGAAATTTGGGTCGCACAGGAGCAGCATCGATGTTCTGCCATCCCAACTCCAGATATCATCTCTTCAATTTAGAGCAGAAAGTGTTTGACTTCATAGATCGGGGGCATCTATCAGAGATGTAGGTCTTTCTATAGAATGAATGAGCTGGAAGGGACCTTGGAGGTCTTCTAGTCCAGCCCCCTGCTCAAGCAGGAGAACCTATAGCATTTCAGACCAGTGACTGTCTAGTCTCTTCTTAAAACCCTCCAGTGATGAAGCACCCACAACCTCTGAAGGCAACTTCTGTTCCACTGGTTGATTGTCCTCGCTGTTAGGAAGCTTCTCCTTAATTCAAGGTTGCTCCTCTTTGATTAGTTTCCATCCATTGTTTCTTGTCCTGCCCTCTGGTGCTTTGGAGAATAATTTGACCCCCCTCCTCTCTGTGGCAGCCCCTCAAGTGCTTTAAACAAGGATGGTGCATAGCAGCCATCAGATGTCCTCAGAAGTAATGGATATTACGGGATTGAAGACCAAATTCTGGAGAGGAAACATATAGACTAGACTAGACTAGACCAGAGCAGAGCAGAGCAGAGCAGAGCAGAACAGAACAGAATAGAATTCTTTATTGGCCAAGTGTGATTGGACACACAAGGACTTTGTCTTGGTACATACGCTCTCAGTGTACATAAAAGAAAAGATCTAAGATAGATTGGTACATGAGGTTATTGTGTCCTAAATTCCCGTTCTGGAAAGATCGGGAATCCAGTTTTAAACACTAATGGGACCATGAGGATATGACTATGAGTTTCAAACACAATCTTTGTTTGAACCTGATTCTCCGCAAGTGATCTACTATGGACCTGATACTTGATGAAGAGGGATGCGGTGGCTCAGTGGCTAAGACGCTGAGCTTGTCAATTGAAAGGTCGGCAGTTCAGCAGTTCAAATCCCTAGTGTTGTGTAATGGGGTGAGCTCCCATGACTTGTCCCAGCTTGTGCCAGCCTAGCAGTTTGAAAGTACATAAAAAATGCAAGTAGAAAAATAGGGGCCACCTTTGGTAGGTAGGGAACAGTGTTCCGTGCGCCATTGGCATTGAGTCATGCCGGCCACATGACCACGGAGACGTCTTCGGAAAGCATTGCTGGCTCTTCAGCTTTGAAACGGAGATGAGCACCGCCCCCTAGAGTCAGGAACGACTAGCACATATGTGCGAGGTGAACCTTTACCTTTACCTTACTTGATGAAGGTTCCCTGAAGATTTTCACCACCGAGTTTTCTTTCTTCTTCCCGTTCTTTTGGGAGAGACCCAAACTTGGCCAATAACGATAAGCTGGCTTTCTGATCAGAAGGCAAAAATGATTATCCTTCCGTGAAGATCCAAAGCAGCTGAACTTTCATCCTGGGCCATGAAGTGAGCTTGCAATTCCGTGGCCTCAGTCACGTTTCGAAGATGAAACTCATTCCGGGAGAAGCAGCAAAAAAATTAACCCTCCTTGAAAATGGCCGATCTCTCATGTCCCATTTTTCACAATCCCTAGTGATGAAGAGAGGTTAGCGGTGCTGTCTCCTTCAAAGTCATTTTATTTTATTTTATTTTTTGCAGGAAGCGGAGTGCAAGCAAGCCATGGCTTCCCAGCCCGCTCGATTGCACCCAATTTCTCTCCTCTTTGGCAGATGTAATTTTGTGATAACTTTGGATGAATTTGTGTAAATTCGAGCTGAAGAATTTGGCTTTTTTTTTTTTTTTTTTTTTTTTTGGAAACTCTAGGAAAATAGGTCATCCCCATCCTATATGCTGCCTGGATTTTGCAAACCTGGTTGATAAAAAGAGTCCCTCCCAGGATGTTAATTAAAAAAAAATAATAAATGAAGGGGGAAGATCTTTAAGGCAGACAAGCACATAGGTCTCCTCCATTGCCTTTGTTCTCCTTGGCGCATTTCAAATCGCTCAGGCTGAAATTGGCAAGGAATTAAAAGAATAGAATAGAATAGAATAGAATAGAATAGAATAGAATAGAATAGAATAGAATAGAATAGAATAGAATAGAATAGAATAGAATAGAATAGCAGAGTTGGAAAAGACCTTGGAGGTCTTCTAGTCCAACCCCCTCTCAAGTAGGGAACCCTATACCATTTCAGACAAATCTCTTCTTAAAAAACTTCCAGAGTTGGAGCATTCACAACTTCTGGAGGCAAGTTGTTCCACTGATTGATTGTTCTAACTATCAGGAAATTTCTCCTTAAGCTGCTTCTCTCCTTGATTAGTTTCCACCCATTGCTTCTCCTCCTGCCCTCACGTGCTTTGGAGAATAGCTTGACCCCCTCCTCTCTGTGGCAGCCCCTCAAATATTGGAAGACTGCTGTCATGTCTCCCCTGGTCCTTCTCTTCACTAGACTAGCCAGGCCCAGTTCCTGCAATCGCTCATCGTATGTTTTAGCCTCCAGTCCCCTAATCACCTTTGTTGCTCTTCTCTGCACTCTTTCTAGAGTCTCAACACCTTTTTTTTCATCATGGCGACCAAAACTGGATGCAGGATTCCAAGTGTGGCCTTACCAAGGCCTTATAAAGTGGTATTAACCCTTCACGTGATCTTGATTCTATCCCTCTGTTGATGCAGCCTAGAACTGTGTTGGCTTTTTTGGCAAAGGGTTTCATTTGTGTTTGAGCCAAAATGATTTAGCCCGGATAGTTGAGTTGAATGATAGCTTTGTTTATTTTACTTATTTTAAAATCTCTCCTTCTTTTCGTCAGGTTTAGAAGAGACGTGCCCAATAGATGCAGCACGCATTTCGATGCCGTGGCTCAAATCCGCGGAGAGGTTTTCTTTTTCAGAGGTGAGCGGATGTCAGAAATACAGGGAATGTGCTCGACTTATAACCGTTCTAGGTGACATGATTAGTGCTAGAAGGGAATGGTGCTTCTGGAATGGAGAGGAGAAGGAAGAGGAGGAATAATAGGATTATTGTGGGGTCCTTGGTGCTTTCTGAGCTTGATGGTTTCCTTGCAGACATTCCATTACCAAACTAGGTGGCATCATCAGTTCTGGAAAGGAATGGTGTTTCTGGAGTGGAGAGGAGGAGGAGGAGGAGGATTGTAGAATCCTTGATGCTCCCTGATCTTAGTGGTTTCCTTGCAGACATTTCATGACCAAAGTAGGTTACATCATCAATACTCAAGTAAACCTCGCTCCCTTCTAGCACTGATGATGGTGGTTTTCTTACAGACGTTTCATTACCCAACTAGGTAACATCATCAGTGCTAGAAGGGAGTGGGGTATTGGGAGGAGGAGGGGAGGAGGAGGAGGATTATTGTGGGGTCCTTGGTGCTCTCTGAGCACCAGGTTTCCTTACAGAAACGACAGTCCAGGGATAATCCAATAAGAAAGTCTTCTTACCAGTCGTCGTAGTCATTCACAATAAACAGTTCTTCTGGATTTGCAAACAGTAGCATACAGCTGTTTGAATATGGTACTGTGTATTCACACTAACTCTCAATATCCTGGGCCCATAACCAATGTTAAGGAATTCGCAGAGTAACCCTTGAATAGCAAGGGTGTGTACATGAAAGCGTTTGAGAGAAGATACGAATAAGCACAGTCAACACACAGATACACTGAGTTGTGTTTACTTTCAGGAAATAGTAAGGCACAGTCCAATAAACAGTCTAGGTCATACACATATAAAGCAGGAGATAGTAAAACGACAGTCCAGGAATAATCCAATAAGAAAGTCTTCTTACCAGTCATCGTAGTCATTCACAATAAACAGTTCTTCTGGATTTGCAAACAGTAGCATACAGAGATATCAGAGAGCAAGAACAGCAAAGAGAAACAAACCATGTTTCTAGCTCCCTCTTAAGGAGATTGGCTATAGAGCTAACCAATCAGGACACATTATGATGCAATACAGCAGTCTTAAAGCAATATTGATGGTTTATATATTGCCAACCAAGGTAGGTAATACTCATTTCCTAACACATTTTATTACCAAACTAGGTGACATCATCAGTTCTGGAAAGGAATGGTGTTTCTGGAGTGGAGAGGAGGAGGAGGAGGAGGATTGTAGAATCCTTGATGCTCCCTGAGCCTAGTGGTTTCCTTGAAGACGTTTCATGACCAAAGTAGGTTACATCATCAATACTCAAGTGAACCTCGCTCCCTTCTAGCACTGATGATGTTACCTAGTTGGGTCACGAAACGTCTGCAAGAAAACCACTAAGCTCAGAGAGCCTCTGAGGAATAGAAATGAGGAATGTCAACCTCTGCCAAGTTCAGTATCCCCGTGTTTCACCCTTGGAATCTTTCTTTCCACAAATTCCTCCCCTGGTTAATCTCGACCAAGTTTTGCCTTTTTTAAGGGCATCAAGCAGGAAATTTCTCATCCCGGTTTATTTATTTTATTTATTTATTGGTTCGATTTATATGCCACCCTTCTCCGGAGACTCAGGGCAGCTTACAATGCGTTAAGCAATAGCCTTCATACTTTTGTATATACCTGCTTATTAAGGCTTTCGCCCCCCCACCCCAAGCAGTGTTCTTTTTTATACAAAGTCATCTTATTGCTCCCACAATCCGGGTCCTCATTTTACCTACCTCGAAAGGATGGAAGGCTGAGTCAACCTTGAGCCTGGTAAGATTCGAACTTGGAGTAATTGCAGGCAACTGGTGCTACTTAACAGCACTTTAGTCTGCTGCGCCACCAAAGCGCACCAAGGCAGTTTAGAGCTGCCACGAACGAAACCTGCAAGCGTTGGTATGCGAAGCGCGTGCCAGTCTCCCATCTCTGCATCACTCATGCCATCCTTCCATTCTGTCAAATTAACTTCTGGAGCGCTTTGAACTTCTGAGCTTCTAAAATATCGTTTAGGAGAAGAAGCCACTTAAATCAATGGCGTTTTCTCCCAAAGATATCGGAAACGAAATGGCGAGCCTTAACCTCCAACGGCGTGGTAAAAAGCCTCATTACCGATGCAAAGAAGATGCTGACTGAATCGCATCGAGTTCCTCATAAAGATGCAAAGTGGCCACATTGTATTCCCCGGGTTTCTTCACTCTTCCCTTCTTTCCTCCGATTCCCCTTTTAGCCGTTACGAAAGGATTTATAGATCCCCACTTCCTGAGGATGGGGTGTTATTCCTGCATAGATCAATGTCAAATAAAGGAAAGAAGGAGCAAAATGATATGAATTTGTAGAATGGCAATTCTTTTTTTAAAAAATTATTTTAAACTGAGCTATTCCGCAGATGATTCGAGGGGTTAGAAGTTCTTCAGCCTGGGCTTAATGTCCCTCAAGAGTGTAAATACAATGTCACCAGCTGCTAAAGTGTAGAAATCGTCATCTTCAGGCTGGTGTTTTCGGCTTCGTGCTTCTAGGAGCAATGTGTGTGATCGCAGCTGTTTCTTCCTTTTAACTGCCAGTGGGGGTGTGAACTGATTGGGTGGGAGCTTTGTGTGTATATATATATATATATATATATGTATGTATGTATGTATGTATGTATGTATGTATGTATGTAGGTCTTTGGTTATTCGGGTCTTCTCCCACGTAAAATTGGAAGTGTCTTGGCGACGTTTCGACGAAGTCTCATTCGTCATCTTCAGGCTGGTGTTCTCGGCTTCGTGCTTCCAGGAAGCACAAAGCCGAGAACACCAGCCTGAAGATGACGAATGAGACTTCGTCGAAACGTCGCCAAGACACTTCCAATTTTACGTGGGAGAAGACCCGAATAACCAAAGACCTACATACAAACACCCGCGAAAACCTGAGAAAACAAATATATATATATATGTGCAAAAAATTAAAATCTCGGGTGTTTTCCCATGTCATTGTAAATAAGTTGGTTAAAATGTTTAAAACTCTGGTTAAAATCTGGTTTTAAACATTTTAACCAACTTATTTACAATGACGCGGGAAAACACCCGAGATTTTAATTTTTTGCATATGCACACCCGCAAAAACTTAAGAAGACATATATGGTGAGATTAGGGCTCTGCCTTTGAGATACCAGAAATTCTTCAAAGATGTCCTCCACTGAGCTACACAAATCTCTACAGCACCAAGGAACAGATTTAATCCTTTTTTGCTACCTTTATTTATTTTATTTTATTATTCATATTTCTATGCCGCCCACTCTCTGAGGACTCTGGGCGGATTACACCAAAGACAGTATACTAAATAGCATGTTGCCCCCTAACAATCTGGGTCCTCATTTTACCCACCTCGGAAGGATGGAAGGCTGAGTCAACCTTGAGCCGGTGAGATTTGATCCGCTGATCTGCTGAACTAGCAGTCAGCTGAAGTAGCTGCAGTACTGCACTCTAACCACTGCGCCATCTCGGCTCTTTTTGGTTTAGTCCAGAATCAGAATCAGAATCGAGCTGGAAGGGACCTTGGAGGTCTTCTAGTCCAACCCCTTGCTCAAGCAGGACACCCTATATCAGCTTCTTTGTGGCAGCCCCTCAAATATTGGAATGCTGCTATCATGTCTCCCCTAATCCTTTTTTTCTCTAGACTAGCCAAACCCAATTCCTGCAACTGTTCTTCCTATGTTTTAGTCTCCAGGCCTTTAATCATCTTAGTTGCTCTTCTCTGCACTTTTAAGTCTCAACATTCCAGGTGTGTGACCTTACCAAGGCTTTATAAAAGCACTTAGGCAACCTTAAAATGGATGTACTTCAATTCCCAGAATTCCCCAGGGTCTGGCTTCTCTAGATAAGACTCTATGGTTGCTGGAGCTCCGTGGGTTAGTTTAACCAAAGCTTTAAGCCAATGTTTCTCTCTCTCTTTTTTTTTAAACAAACAAATATACAAACAAACAGTACATTCAGTGTATTGTAAATCAGTGTTTCATCTGAGTACATATTTTGGGTCTTCTGCTCCCTCCTTCATCATTTTCATATTGTATTTCTATCGTGCCTTTATATTTTCATTTAGATTGTTACATCATTCTTCCCAAATTTCTTATGTTTATATTAATTCATCAATTATCTAAAATTTATATATATATATATCTCTTCTCTAACCATTGATATAATTGCCCCCATACTTTAAAATACTCCAATTCTTCCTTTTCTTTAATTACCAATGCTAATCTATTCATTTCTGCACATTCCAATGTTTTCTTAATTACTTCTCCCTTTAAAGGGATTTTCTCTGCTTTCCAATTTTGTGCAAACACAATTCTCACTGCAGTTACAATATGTATAATCAAATAAGTATTCTCTTTACTATATTTCTCTGGCAAGATACCCAATAGGAACAGTTCAGGCTTTAGATCAATACGTTGTTGTATCATTTCCTCTAGCCGTGTTCTAATTTTAATCCAGTAATTCCTCGCTTCTGGACACGTCCACCACATATGATAATACGATCCTGGTATCTGATGGCATTTCCAAGCATTTAGCTCAACCTTGGTAAATTTAAGATGGGTGGACTTCAATTCCCAGAATTCCCCAACCCTCCACAGCCATTGTAATTGGTTGGGGAATTCTGGGAGTTGGAAGTCCACCCATCTTAAAAGTTTCCCAGGTTGAGCAACCCTGGTCTAATGACTTCTGGAGAGGAGAGAAAGTCTTGTGGCGTGCTAAATCCTCACTTCCGGTTGCCTTATGAGTAGGTTGTTGTTACTAATTAGAGCTTCTCCATCCAGGCAAGTATTTTTGGAGACTGACTCGCAACAAGCATCTGGTGTCCCTTCAGCCAGCTCAGATCCATCGTTTCTGGAAAGGATTGCCTCTCAACTTGGATAGTGTGGATGCGGTCTACGAGAGGACCCACGACCATAAGATAGTCTTCTTCAAAGGTAGAAGGGAACATCTCCCATGCTTTTCAGGGGTGGGATTCAACAATTTTAGCCACCGGTTCTCTGCCCGGTTGTTGGGTGGGCGTGGCCATGGTGGGTGTGGCCTACTCAGCCTCCTGCACCATGGTGGGGGGGGGCGTTTTTGCCCTCCCTAGGCGCTGGAGGTTTTCCTTGAGCCTCCAGGAGGGGAAAAGTGGCCTCCCCTGGGCTCCGGAGGCTCTCTCAAGGCCAGAAATGGGCCCTTTCCCAAACTTCTGTAAGTTTCAGGGGGCCTGTTTTTCACCCTCCCCAGGCTCTGGACGCTTTCCTCAAGCCTCCAGGAGGGCGAAAATGGCCTCCCCCAGGCTCCGGAGGCTGGAAACGGGACTGTTTATGGACTTACCGGAACTACTGGGAGGCCCATTTTTTGCCTTCCCAGCGCCTCCACGCAGGCCCTGCACTTACCTGGCATCCAAAACGGGCCACATGGAGGCTCCTGGGAGGGGAGGGGAGGGGATGAGTGGGCGGGGCCAGCCAGTCCTTGCAACTACCGGTTCGGCAAACCAGATGTAAAATTAACATCCAGTTCCCCTGAACCGATCCGAACCGGCTGAATCCCACCCCTGATGCTTTTCATTTGTGACTCTCCTTTGGTTTCCCCACTGTGATGAAAAGTTTGTTTCATTCCTTACTGGAGATTCATGTTGAAGGTTGTTTTCATTTTCTTAATGCCACGTGAGCTGATGCCATCATTGACTTATGGGCCATTCTGGGCCAGGTTGGCCCTGTGGGAAGCTACTGCCCTCCTAGAAGAATGAAATATTTTGAGAAATATTTTTTTAAAAAGGCAGGATAAAATATTTTCCCTAAAAGAGAAATAAAAATCATAAGGGAGACAGAAACTCTGAGCCTCAGCTCCCTGCCGCGTACCCCCCCAAGCAGATACTGAGCTGGGGCAGCATTAGAAATGCAGATTTGGTAATCCATTACTGCCTGCACCAAGGTCTGGCTCTAAGCAAAAGTAGGGTTAGCCTTCAGCTGCCATAGGAATTGCCCAATAGCACCCTTTCATTGCATCAGCCAAACTTCAACCAAGCTTGGCTCAGGCAAACTACAAAGTTAGCTATGACCTACAACAGCCAACAGAATACATGTTCTTGCAGAGGAACAGGAAACTCAAGTGCAAAGCCCAAGAGAAGGTATAAATATCATATTTTTTGGAGTATAAGATGATCCGGAGTATAAAACGCTCCATAGTTTTTGGGGAGGAAAATAAGAAAAAAAAATCCTGCCTACCAGTATCCATCAGTATTCATCTGGCTAGCCTCCTGTCACTGTGTGAGAGAGTTGAGGGCTGTTTGGAAACTGAAACAATATTTGCTGTGTGAGCAACAAGAAGACAGCAAGGAGCCTGGGCGTGGCTTAGCTCAACTGTTCTGTACTAAAGCTGCATGCTGTGCTGAGCTCTGAAACTAAAACTGAAACTGAAACTCCTCTCCTCTGCTTGTGTTTTGCTTGTATTTACTACCACATTGGAAAACCTGCTTTTGGTATTGTATATTTACTTCATGTGTTATATTATATATAAAGAGAAGTTATTGAATCCTGCTGAATCAGTTACTTGTGTGTGCTTTCTGGATGTGATGGCTGCTGCAAACTCTGTTCGCAAATAGCGAACAGCCAGGTCAGCTTCAGCACATTATTGCAGCCTAATTCAGCACAATCAGCTGATTGGCGGGGGGATCAGCCTCCCGGAATACCCCCCAATCAGCTGTTCCAGGCTGCGGGGATTGCACAGACCATTGCCGCCTCCATGCCTTGCGTTTTTGGCTTCGTGGGACGCACCCAAATTTTCACCCTCTTTTACCGGGGGGGGGGAGGTGTCTTATACTTCAAAAAATACAAAGCCCTCTCTCTCAACTCCATGTGGTCAGCCGCACTAGGACCATGTGCTTGATGGTTCTGCTTCATTAAACCATCTTTCCAATCAGTCTCCATGTTTCCAGTGTCTTTCACCCTGCTTGGAACTGAACCCAGATGGATATTTCTTCCAACAGTCCAAAGGAGGGAGAAGTAATTGCTTACTTACCTCTTTCTTCTCCCCAGGAGACCGATACTGGGTGTTCAAAGACAACAATGTTGAAGAAGGCTACCCTCGGCCCATCTCGGATTTCGGCTTGCCCCCAGGAGGCATCGATGCAGCCTTTTCCTGGGCTCAGAACGACAGGACCTATTTCTTCAAAGACAATCTCTACTGGTGCTACGATGACCACCAGCAGAGAATGGATGCAGGTTATCCTTTAGAAAGCACGCTGTGGAAAGGCATTCCCAGCCAGCTGGACGATGCCACGCACTGGTCAGATGGTGAGTTTGCACCTTCAGAGAGCTTCTTTTGAGACAACTTTTGCTGGACGTAAGGGGAATGCTGTGGCGAATTGTCCCGCAGTGAGTTTTCCATGATGAATTGGCGGCGTTGAGTTGGCTGTGGCAAGTTGTCCCATCACGTGTTGGCCATGATGAATTGGCCATGTGTCAGGGTTCCGACTGATGCCCTAATTCCGTGATTGCAAACCTATGGCACGCGAACCTATGGCTCCATGTGCCATAGGTGGCACGTGGAGCCATATTGGTGGGCACATGAGCTCAGCTCCAGCGCAAATGCGTGCGCCAGCCAGCTATTTTCTGGGTCTTCTGGGCCCACCAGAAGTCAGGAAACAGGCCATTTCTGGCCTCCGGAGGGCCTCCAGGGTTGGTAGGGAAGGCTGTTTTCGCTGTCCCCAGACTCCTAGAAAGGCTATGGAGCCTGGGGAGAGCGAAAAATGGGCCCAGTGGGCCCACAGTGCCATCGCGTGCCAAAAGCAGAGAGAGCACGGGGGTGGATGGGTGCACACACATGCGCGACCCCATAGAATTATGGGTGTGGGCTCACACACGTGCGACCCCCCCCCGCGCGACCCCCACTTTTGGCACGCGAAGGCAAAAAAGTTAGCCATCACTGCCCTAATTAAATCATGAGCCTCAAGCCAAGCTTCAAAGGAAATCCAATTATTTATTAGGAGCTTCATGTTGGAACGGACCAAGTGAAGCCAACTCTGACCTCACTTAATTCGCATCCTGGCTCTGACCCTGTTTCCCTCTCCCCCCCAAAGGTGTGTCATCAGTCACATTCTCCAATGAAGCAATTTCGCGGGTCATAGGGGTCCCTCCCTCTGGCCACTGTAGGTCTGCGTGGATATGACCTTGACATGGCCGGCTGGAATGTGCTTTGTTTTGACTAAAGTGCAAGTTCCTCAATGCAGCTACAATGTTCGATTCCCCATCCCCCTGCCTATGGCAACTTGAGAGCAGGTGAGGAATGCTTTACGAGTTGACACTACGTTGGCCACATTGAGTTGAGTTGATTGTGGTGAATTGTCTCACAGCGAGTTGGCTGTGATAAATTGGCCGTGTTGAGTTGGCCGTGTTGAGTTAACTGTGGCAAACTGTCCCACAGTGAGTTGGCCGTGATGAATTGGCCGTGTTGTGTTGGCTGTAGCAAATTGTCCTGCAGCAAGTTGGCCGTGATGAATTGGCTGTGTTGAGTTGTCCATGTTGAGTTGACTGTGGCGAACTGTCCCATAGCGAGTTGACCGTGATGAATTGCCATGTTGAGTTGGCCATGTTGAGTTGGCCATGTTGAATTGACTGTGGCGAACTGTCCCACAGCGAGTTGACTGTGATGAATTGGCCATGTTGAGTTGGCCATGTTGAGTTGGCCATGTTGAATTGACTGTGGCAAACTGTCCCACGGCAAGTTGGCTGGGATGAATTGGCTGTGTTGAGTTGGCCACGTTGAGTTGGCCGTGGTGAGTTGTCCATTCCATGTCTGGACCTAAACTTTTCTTTCTGTCTCTCTTCTTCCAGGGGCCACCTACTTTTTCAAGGGCAAGGAGTATTGGAAAGTTACAGACAGCAATCTGGAGGCCGAATCAGGCTATCCCCGCTCGATTGCAAAAGACTGGCTGGTGTGCAGCAACATGCAGGCCGATGCGCCAGAACCAGCCGAGCGCTCCAGGACCGGGGGCCGCTCCAAGCAGGGATACCACGACGAAAGCCGATCGGAAAGCGAAGTCTGCTCCTGCACCTCGTCTTCCTCCGACCTCCCACCCTGCACCTCCTTCAGACTCTGCGGCGGCCTGGTCTTGGTCACTCTTTGGACAGCGGTGTTGGTTCACGGACTTCTATGACCGACGGGGTCGCTTTGGACTGCAGCAATTCAGGGGTTGCCAACGGACGCTGGGGGTGGAACCAGACCCTGGTCTCCCCCGACGCAGCGGTATTCAGAAAGCAACATCTAAACATTCCTAGCAATGTGATGTGGAATTAATTTCAAATTCTCCATGAGAAGCAAAAGAGCATTTTTAATTATCATGATGATTATTATTGGTGTTCTGATTTCCTTCGGTTGGCTGAGGTGGGTTTACGGTTCCCTTTTTATTTTATTTTGTTTTTTAAGTTAACTTGCTTTTCACGCCAGATTTTGCAGGTTTCTCACTTCCTCCGGTCTCCTCTTTTCCCCAGCATACAAACCTATGAATAAAGTTTTTGACCTGCCACATAGTCATCATATTCCCATGGGGTTATTTATTCTCTTTTGCTCGGGGTATTTAAAATACACCACCACCCCTGCCCATCTTTTTGCAAAAACAAAAGGGGGAAAAAATCGACCTTTAATTTCAGTGTTGGTCAAAGTGGAACCTCTGAGAATTTAGTCCTCAGGGAATTGGGGAAAGTTGCAGGGCGTGATTGCAGTTGGTCTTCGAATTATGACCGCAAATGGGTGCAAAAGGTCCATTGTTAAGCAAAGCCCTTGCTAAGTCAGTTTTGGCCCCATTTTACAATATGTATCTGCCATCGTTGTTAAGTCAACCGTGCAGCCACTAGGTGAATCTGCAAAGGTGACCTTGGCTTGTTGGGAGCTGCCTGCGAAGGTCACAAAGGCGATCACATGACCGCGGGACACTGCAACTGTCATAAGTACATGCAAGTTGCCAAGCACCCGAATTTTAATCATAGAATAGAACAGAACAGAACAGAACAGAACAGAATATGGAATAGGAATAGGAATAGGAATAGGAATAGGAATAGGAATAGGAATAGGAATAGGAATAGGAGTAGAGTAGAGTAGAGTAGAGTAGAGAATAGTAGAGTAGAAGAGGAATAGGAATAGGAATAGAATAGAATAGAATAGAATAGAACAGAACAGAACAGAACAGAACAGAACAGAACAGAACAGAACAGAACAGAACAGAACAGAATATGGAATAGCAATAGGAATAGGAATAGGAATAGGAATAGAATAGAATAGAATAGAATAGAATAGAATAGAATAGAATAGAATAGAATAGAATAGAATAGAATAGAATATATATGGAATGGAATAGAATATAGAATAGAATAGAATATATATGGAATGGAATAGAATATAGAATAGAATAGAATAGAATAGAATAGAATAGAATAGAATAGAATATAGAATATAGAATATAGAAAATAGAATAGAATAGAATAGAATAGAATAGAATAGAATAGAACAGAATAGAATATGGAATAGCAATAGGAATAGGAATAGGAGTAGAGTAGAGTAGAGTAGAGTAGAGAACAGTAGAGTAGAATAGGAATAGGAATAGGAATAGAATAGAATAGAATAGAATAGAATAGAATAGAATAGAATAGAATAGAATATGGAATAGGAATAGGAATAGGAATAGAATAGAATAGAATAGAATAGAATAGAATAGAATAGAATAGAATAGAATAGAATAGAATAGAATAGAATAGAATAGAATAGAATAGAATAATAACTTTATTGTCACTTGAATACAGACCAATCGGCATACATTAAAGTGAAATTTCGTTGCATATAGCTCTCAAAGGGTCTCCACCTCCAATATACACTACATAATATAACAGAATAAATAAATAAATAAATAAATAGAGAATTATACATATACCCACATATATTACATCATATAATCATGGGGGCTCTGCAACGGTCGTAAAGTGTGAAAAACGATCCTAAATCACGGTTTTTCAGAGCTGTTCTAACTTCGACCACTCTAAATGAATGGTTGTAAGTCGAGGACTGGTAGTCCTTGATTTACAATAGTTTGCTTAGTGACCCTTCAAAGTTACAACGGCACTGAACAAAGCGACTTAAGACCGTTTTTCACACTTTAAGACTGTTGTAGCAGCCCCAGGAACATGTGATCAAACTTCAGGCGCATGGCAACTGACTCACATTTTTTATGACGGTCCCGGCGTCCCGGGTTCTTATGATCCTCTTTTGCGACAAGCAAAGTCAATGGGGAAGCCAGATTCCCTTAACAACTGCGGAAAGAAAAGTCGTAAAATGGGGCAAAAACCCCCCCCACTTAACAAACGTCTCACTTAGCAACATAAATATTGGGCTCAATTGTGGACGTAAGTCGAGGATTTACCTGCATAGCCTAATTATGATTTTAAAAGAAGAAAAAAAAAAAAACCTCATGCATTGCCAGATGAGGGCAGCAGAGATTATTAAATTTGGCAGAACGAAGCCCGGGCTTTAGAAACCGAAGTGGTTTTTGTAACAAGACATCAGTCCAGCTTACTCACTGCAATGCTGGGGTTACATGGCTCTGGGAGAAAAAAAAATTGGATTTTGCATCAAAAGTCTTAAAAAGCCATTGAGGAGCGTCATTTGTCATCGGAAAATTAAACTCCCAACTTCAACCAGCTCCAGGAGATTATAAAAAACGCGAGCGGGATCGCACAAAAAGTCGATTTTCGTTGTTATTGTATTGTAGGGATGTAGAATAGCATAGAAAAACAAAGTTGGAAGGGATCTTGGAGGTCTTCTAGTCCAACCCCCTGCCCAGGCAGGAAACCCTACACCACTTCAGACAAATGGTTATCCAACATCTTCTTAAAAACTTCCAGTGTTGGAGCATTCACAACTTCTCCAGGCAAGTTGTTCCACTGATTAATTGTTCTCACTGTCAGGAAATTTCTTCTTAGTTCTAGGTTGCTTCTCTCCTTGATGAGTTTCCACCCGTTGCTTCTTGTCCTGTCCTCAGGTGCTTTGGAGAATAGCTTGACTCCCTCTTCTTTGGGGCAGCCCCTGAGATATTGGAAGACTGCTCTCATGTCTCCCCTGGTCCTTCTTTTCATTAAATTAGACATACCCAGTTCCTGCAACCTACAGTAGTCCGTGTAATCCTACAATGTTTTTATTATTTGCATAAAAACATGCTGTGGGGATTCCCAACAAGGAGAAAGCAAAAAAAAAAAAAACGGAGAATGGGAGGTCCAACTGCAGAGACAGGACACTTTCTGGAAATGGCGGCTTTCGAAAAGAAACGTATCTTGGTTGAAGTCTGTAAAGATTCTTAGTCCTCCAAGTCATGGTTGTCCCAAAGGTGCTTTTTCTCAAGAGGCAACTGGACTTTCTTGGTTTTTCTTTTGAAGATGTTTTGCTTCTCATCCAAGAAGCTTCTTCAGCTCTGACAGGATGGTGGGGAATGGAAGGATTTAAACTCCTTGCAGACAGCTGGTCATTTACATCCTTTTAAGAGAGTCGTTGAAGCACTTGGAGGTTTATCTGTGTCCTCAGGGTCACCTGAGTGCTGCTCCTGATTCCTGTAGTCTGCAATTTTTTTTCCTCTGGAAATCTATCCCTACACCTACACCATCCCAAATTGTATATCGATCTTTCCTCCTCCTTCTTGCCGGCCTGTCTGCGATCTTTTTAGCTGTCAATCCTCCTCCTTCTTTCAATCGCCGCTTTTTTCCTCTTTTGAGCCCTTCCACTCAGACCCGGCTAGCGAGGCTTTATCTTCCGATCTCAAGCGCGCTCTGAAGAAAGTGGTCACTGGTGCACTCGCCTCTCTTTCCCGGAATTTTTGCTTCCTCTCTTGTTGGCTATCGTGGCTTCAGGTCTGCCATTAAGAGGCAGACGCGCCCCGTTAGCTTGACAGTGGAAATCGGTCGCGCCGGGTGGGTTTGCGCTCCACCACTCGACTCACCGAAGCCCCACTAATGTCCGCGAAGCTCTCCAGGCTTCCACGCCTCGAACGGTCCCCAAAACGTTGCGTTAAGTGGCAGTGGGAGAGAGCGATCACTCTCACCACGCCATAACACCACGAGTCACCAACCGGAAGTCCCGCATGTGGCTCTTTCATCCCTCTGCTGCAGCTCCCTGTTGCTGGTCAGCTCCACAATTGATAGGGCTTTCGGTTAGGATAGGTAGAGGAAAAAGGACGCAGTGCAAGGAGGAGACTATGATGGGGGAACCGGACTTCTGGTTGGCTCCATAATTGAACGGGGGCTTCCGGTTAGGACCTTTGTGGCTCTTTGAGTGTTTAAGGTTGCCAACCCCTGGTATAACTAAATGTCTGTAGAGATTCTCAGTCATCCTGGATGACCAGGTCATGGACAACCATGGAACAAAGCACCTTTGGGACAACCCTGACCTGAATGACTGAGAATATAAATCCTTCCATTCCTCACTATCCGATCAGAGCTGAAGAAGCATTCTCGGATGAGAAGCAAAACATCTTCAAAAGAAAAAAAAAAATACAAGAAAGTCCAGTTGCCTCCTGAAAAAGCACCTAGGGGACATCTTGGTTGAAGGTTTGGATTTCGACACACAATGGAGAACAAAGTCGATGGACATCTCTCCACCCTCCAGAGTCTTAAGTGGAGAAATAGGTTGCTTGGCATGTCACATTACAAAGCTGTGTTTTGCTAATCCTAGGTGTGGAAGAAGCCCTGATGGATTGGAGTCCTACCTCACCATCCGTGAACCATTTTGATAAGGCTCCAGACCAGCTTCATGCAACCTTTAATGTCAGAATCAAATAAGGTCCATTTTTATTTTTTTATTTTTTTTTAACGTATGGCACCTGTTAGCCAGGGATCACCGAAGCGGCTGGCTGTAAGGGTGGGCTTCAAAAATTTTAACAAGAGTTCTCTGCCCGGTTGCTTGGTGGGCGTGGCCACGGTGGGAGTGACCTAGTCGGCCTCCTGCACCACGGCAGGGGGTAGGGGTGTTTTTGCCCTCTCCGGGCTCTGGAGGCTTTCCTTGAGCCTCTGGGAGTGTGAAAATCGCCTCCCCAGGCTCCAAAGGCCCTCTGGAGGCCAGAAACGGCCCCGTTTCCAGCCTTCCCAAACTTCTGGTAGGCCTGTTTTTCGCCCTCCGCAAGCCTCCACGCACGCCCTGCGTTACCTGCATTCAAAATGGGCCATTTGGGAGAGGCAGGGTGGGGTAGGCGGAGCCAGCCAAGAGTGGGATTTAGTGGTTCTCCAAACTACACAAAATCTTAGCTAGAGGTTCTCCCGAACCCTCGCGACCTCCAGCAGCCTACCCCTGGCTGGCTGCCTGAATGCCAGTAGGCAATCGTGGGAGGTTCCTTTCCTGTCCCTATGCAGTTTATTCGCTCATGGGAATCGAGCCACCGAGCTGCCGACCTCAGCGGAGTGCAGGCTCAGCGTCTTAACACATGAGCCACCAGCTGGTTCATAACTTACGTTGAGACTCTGGAAAGAATGTGGAGAAAAGCAACAAAGATGATTAAGGGACTGGAAACTAAGACATATGAAGAATGACTGCAGGTAGGTCTAGTCTAGTGAAACATTGGGACACGGTGGCTCAGTGGCTAAGAGGCTGAGCTTGTCGATCGAAAGGTGGGCAGTTCAGCAGTTCGAATCCCTAGTGCCGCGTAATGGGGTGAGCTCCCGTGACTTGTCCCAGCTTCTGCCAACCTAGCAGTTAGAAAGCAGGTAAAAAATGCAAGTAGAAAAATAGGGACCATCTTTGGTGGGAAGGGAACAGAGTTCCGTGCGCCTTTGGCATTGAGTCATGCCAGCCACAGAACCACAGAGATGTTTTCGGACAGCGCTAGCTCTTTGGCTTTGAAACAGAGATGAGCACCGCCCCCTAGAGTCAGGAACGACTAGCACATATGTGTGAGGGGAACCTTTACCTTTACCTTTAGTCTAGTGAAAAGAAGGTGTAGGGGGAATATCATAGCAGTCTTCCAATATTTGAGGGGCTGCTAGAAAGATGACGAAGGGCAAACTATTTACCAAAGGATCAAAAAACAAGGATGAATGGATGAAATACTGCAACCAACGTTGGTCCCCGTACTACAAAAAAGATGTTGAGACTTTGGAAAAAGTTCAGAGAAGAGCAACTAAGATGATCAAAGGCCTGGAGACTAAACCATAGGAAGAACGGCTGCAGGATTTGGGTCTGGCTAGTCTAAAGAAAAGAAGAATTAGGGGAGACAGGATAGCAGCATTCCAATATTTGAGGGGCTACCCCAAAGAAGAGGAGGTCAAATTATTCTCCAAAGCACAAGAAACAATAGATGGAAACTAACCAAGGAGAGAAGCAACCAGGAATTGAGGAAAAACTTCCTAACAGTGAGGACAATTAACCAGTGGAACAGCTGGCCTTCAGAAATCGTGGGTGCTCCATCACTGGAGGTTTTTAAGAAGAGTCTAGACAGTCACTTATCTGAAATAGTATAGGTTCTCCTGCTTGAGCAGGGGGCTGGACTAGAAGACCTCCAAGGTCCCTTCCAGCTTCTATTCTATTCTATTCTATTCTATTCTATTCTATTCTATTCTATTCTATTCTATTCTATTCCATTCCATTCCATTCCATTCCATTCCATTCCATTCCCTATTCTATTCTATTCTATTCTATTCTATTCTATTCTATTCCATTCCATTCCATTCCATTCCATTCCATTCCCTATTCTATTCTATTCTATTCTATTCTATTCTATTCTATTCCATTCCATTCCATTCCATTCCATTCCATTCCATTCCCTATTCTATTCCATTCCCTATTCTATTCTATTCTATTCTATTCTATTCTATTCTATTCTATTCTATTCTATTCTATTCCATTCCATTCCATTCCATTCCATTCCATTCCATTCCATTCCATTCTCTCTTCTCTTCTCTTCTTCTCTACTCTTCTACTCTACTCTGTTCCATTCTCTTTTCTCTTCTCTTCTCTTCTCTTCTCTTCTCTTCTCTCTCTTCTCTCTATTAGAACCAACTTGGAACTAAGGATAAATTTCCTAATGGCAAGAACAATCAACCAATGGACAGATTGTCTTCAGGAGTTGTAGGTAGCCCATCACTGAAGGCTTCCAAGAAGAGACTGGGCAGCTTTTTATCTGTAATGGCATAGACCAGGGGTCAGCAACCTGTGGCTCTGGAGCCGCATGTGGCTCTTTCACCCCTCTGCTGTGGCTCCCTGCCACTCAAAATATGCATCACAGCTGCCAATGTGCGACACCCGCCGGCACGCGATTTATTGAGCTTTTCAACCCCCAGTAGGTCAACCATGGATAAATCCAAGAAAAGAAAAGTTTCAGAAGGAAACAGAAGGTTTAATTCAACTGCATATGCTAGTTTGTGGCCGCTCAAGAAATAGTCAGGCACGGGAAGAATTTTGTGGCTCCCGGTGTTTTCTTTTCTGTGGGAAATGGGTCCAAATGGCTCTTTGAGTGTTTAAGGTTGCAGACCCCTGGCATAGACTCTCCTGCTCATGCAGAGAGTTGGATTAGATGACCTCTGAGGTCCCTTCCAATGCTGTTATTCTATGTGCTAATTTAGTGCAACCTGCAAGGTTAGGTTAATGCCACCTTCTCAGGACAGAAATGGTAGTGTTGGCACCTCGCCTTGGATTTTTGATCCAAAATGGTTGGATTCTCCCAAAGTTGACCCTTCCTAGCTTGGTGGGAGGTGGAATCTCTCCCCTCCCTACAGTACTTTCTTTCTTTCTTTACCTGCGTCTTTGACACACGATGAATGCAGACATTAGTTCCACCTGCTGATAAGGATCTTGGCAGTCAACTGTAGGACAATAAAAACATACTGGAAATTAATGGCTGGCACAGAGACGGTTCAGACACCTAGTGTGTTGATATGGACCATTGCCAGCTCAACAGCTTTGCTGATAGCCAACCAAGTCAGTCTGGACAGTAAAACGAGCAATAAAATGTGTTACAATGGCATTACTTAGGAAATCCGGGGAGGGAACTGCAACGATCTCTGGTAGGTATTTGATGTTGGGTTGGTGCTCATGACATTGTCCTTCAGCTTCCTTCCTTGGTTCCTAACTGTGAAAGTCCTACCTGAGGGCAGGACAAGAAGCAACGGGTGGAAACTAATCAAGGAGAGAAGCAACTTAGAACTAAGGAGGAATTTCCTGACAGGGAGAACAAGTGTGCGTGTGTGTGTGTGTGTGTGTGTGTGTAGGGTAGGGTAGGTAGGGTAGGGAAGGGTAGGGTAGGGTAGAATAGAATAGAATAGAATAGAATAGAATAGAATAGAATAGAATAGAATAGAATAGAATAGAATAGAATAGAATAACAGAGCTGGAAGGGACATTGGAGGTCTTCTAGTCAGCAGGAAACCCTACACCACTTCAGACAAATGGTTATCCAACACCTTCTTAAAAACTTCCAGTGTTGGAGCATCCACAACTTCTGCAGGCAAGTTGTTCCACTGATTAATAGTCCTCACTGTCAGGAAACTTCTCCTTAGTTCTAAGTTGCTTCTCTCCTTGATGAGTTTCCACCCATTGCTTCTTGTCCTGCCCTCAGGTGCTTTGGAGAATAGCTTGACTCCCTCTTCTTTGTGGCAGCCCCTGAGATATCGGAATACTGCTATCATGTCTCCCCTAGTCCTTCTTTTCATCAAACTAGACATACCCAGTTCCTGTAATTGTTCTTCGTATGTTTTAGCCTCCAGGCCTTTGATCATCTTAGATTGATTCAGAGTAACAGAGTTGGAATGAGCCTACCTTAAGGCGAGGTGTGAGTTCAATCACAGAGTCTTTAACTGACCTGTATAGATTCCTAAACCTGTCTATGGAGATTCTCCACCATCCAGGTCATGGTTGTCCCAAAGGTGCTTTTTTCAAGAGGCAAACAGGACTTTCTTGGTTATTTTCCTTGAAAACGTCGCGCTTCTCATCGAAGAAGGTGAACTGAAATCAGAACTGAAGAAGCTTCTTGGATAAAAAGCGAAACGTTTTCAAAGAAAAACAACTTTAAAAAAAAAATTCCAGTTGCTTTTTGGGAAAGAACCTTTGAGATCCCTAAACATGGTTCACAGATATGTGTTCTACAGTTGTTTTGTACAGGTGGAATGAAAAAGTTGTTGTGGCCCACAGTGGCCAGCAGAGCTGGCAGCAGATTCGGACAATGAGGAGGTTGGGGAGGAACATGGGCCAATTCTGGAGTCTGGGGAAAGCTCTGATGAGGGCTCTGAGTTGGAGGCAGAGATGGGGCGAGGGCCATCTGGGAGTTCTTTGCTGCCTCCGGAGTCTGACATCAGTGAGGCAGAAGAACAGCAGTAGCTTGTTCCCAGTGTGCGCATGCGCAGAGCTGCCAGAAGACAAGAACAATTAAGAAAACAGGTCGACTTGGGAGTAAGGCTTGGAGATGATTGGCCCCTTCCATAAGATATAAAAGAGGAGCAAACGGGACGTGAGCTTTTGCAGGAAGCAATTAGTTCATTTGGCCGATTCAAGCTTTGAAAAGTTCTGTTTGACTCTGTGCCAAGTTTGGCTTGGCCTTGCGTGTGGCAATTAGTTCTCTGGCAGCATTCCAAAGGAGATAAGGTGGGTGTTTATAAATATTCCCCTGAAAGACTGTTTGAGAAGCCTTTCAGACTGGGAATGACAATAATTCACAGCCGTATGAATAAAAGAGGTTTGCCGGGACTAAGATTGTGCTGTATACTTTCTAAGGAAGCCTAGGTCAGAACAAAAGGGTGTCAGTTTGGTGTTTGATTCAGGAATGGAAATAGCCATCTTAGAAACCTACCACGAGACTCCAAAATTGGATTGAAGAAGAAAAGCGAAGACCAGCTGGAATTCAGCCAATCAAAAGACCATTTTGGAGGGAATGTCAACGATTATGGCAAGCATGAAAGCAGCGGACTGACCAATAGAAGATAATATTTGTAGCTCAGGGTTGAATTGTGGAATCCTTGGTGCTCTCTAAGCTGGATGCTTTTCTACTAGCCCTGATGATGTTACTTAGCTGGGTCATGAAACGTCTGGAAGAAAACAACCCAGCTCAGAGAGCACCAAGGACTCCATAGCAGCGAAGTGAGTTCTCCCTATGGACGTGATCTCATCCTTACTCTATGAAAAAAATTGCTTCCTTTCCTGTATGACGCAGCCGAGCTTCACATGGGTATCCTCCCCGGTCATGCTGCAGTAACGTGAGCTTACCGAGACACTTTTACTAATCAAGTTGTGCGACTCTTGCAAATCCCAAGACAGGCCAGGGAAAGGGTGACTGACGTCATACACCTTGGATGGAGGAGAAACAGATCTTGGGTTGCTGCCAACGTCACAGGGAGTGACCGAGAGAATTGGCATCTTCCTGGGATCTTCCTTGCACACCTCTGGAAACGTCTTCTCCATATGAGAAGAAGAAACAGATGAAGTTTGAAATACGATCCTTAAATTGTTCCGCTTCTGGCAGGGCTCTGTTAACATGACCTTGTTTCAGAGGATGCAAAACAGGTCGAGCTACTCTGGAATAATTGCAAGGCAGTGCAGACAAAAGTGGGGAGATAAGTGAAGGAGCCTATCTCGTTCATTCTTTTGGATGGCCGGTTTTCAGCTTTACTGCTCATGCCTCTTTGTAGAATGAGCTGGTGGCAGAGATTGGGCTTCAAAAATGTTAGCAAGGGGTTCTCTGCCTGGTTGCTGGGTGGGCGTGGCCATGGTGGGCGTGGCCATGTCGGCCTCCTGCACCATGGCGGGGTGTGTGTGCGTTTTTGCCCTCCCTAGGCTCTGGCGGTTTTCTTTGAGCCTGCGGGAGGGCAAAAATGGCCTCCCCAGGCTCCAGAGGCCCTCTGGAGGCTGGGAGGCCTGTTTTTCACCCTCCCTGAGTGCCCTGCATTTATCTGCATCCAAAACGGGCCATGTGGAGACTCCTGGGAGGGGCAGGGTGGGGTGGGCAGTGCCAGCCAGGAGGGGGATTTGGGGGGTTCTCTGAACTGCACAGAATCTTAGCTAGTGGTTCTCCCAAACTCCTGAGAACCCCCAGCAGCCCACCTCTGGCTGGTGGTCTTGAGCTGGTCTTGGTAGATCCGAGGGTTGGTTCTGATCTGAACAGGCCAGGAGAGTAGACCGATCTGTCAAAATACATCCTGGAGAGTCACTCAAATCACCTTTGAAGCGAAGGATGCTTCATGGTTGTTTGGGCTGGTGCTGTCACTCAAGAGTTGACTTCATTTTGGTGTGGATGGTTAAGCTGGACAGGAGGCCTCACATCTGGGATCGGGGGGCGGGGGGCGGTCCAAGGGAGATCCCTATAACCATGTGAAAAGAGCTAGGTAAATCTTGAGGTCTATCCTTTCAGATGCATTCTTTGGGATAGGCATCAAACTCAAGGTAGAATATGTTGATGAATCAATTTAGACTAGAGGCTCTTTTGTGCCCTTGCAATTCAGTTTTATATATTATTTAATACTAGATATGAAGATGATATGCTGAAATTGTTTTCTTTCTTTCTTTCTTTCCTTCCTTCCTTCCTTCCACCCTTTCTCTCTTTTCTTTCTTTCTTTCTTTTCTTTTTCTTTCTTTATTTGATTTATATACCGCCCTACTCCCGAAGGACTCAGGGCGGTGAACAGCCAAACAGTAAAAAATACATAGATACAAAATTTAAAAACAAAGTAAAATCAAATTAAACAATTTGGCCCACACTGATTAAAACACCCCAATCATTAAAAAAAAACCGATTAAAATTTGAATAATTAAAGAGGGAAAAGATTAGGCCAGGCCCGCCTGGTGGAATAAAACGGTCTTAAGAGCGCGGCGGAAGGTGCGCAGATCCAGGATCTTCCGTATCTCCGGGGGGAGCTCGTTCCAGATAGTAGGTGCCCCCACAGAGAAGGCTCTCCCCCTGGGGGCCGCCAGTCGACATTGTTTGGCCGACGGCACCCGGAAGAGCCCCTCTCTATGAGAGCGTACCGGCATTCTCTCTCTCTCTTTCTTTTTCTTTCTTTTTCCTCCCTCCCTTCCCTCCTTTCCTTTTTCCTTCCTTCCACCCTTCCTCTTTTTTCCTCCCTCCCCCTTCTTTTTCTTCCTCCCTTCCTTCTACCTTTCCTCTCTTTTTTCCTCCCTTTCTCTCTCCCTCCCCCTCCCTTTCCTCCTTTCTGTTTTTCCTTCCTTCCTTCTTTCCTTCCTTCCCTCCCCCGGTCCCTCTCTCCCTCCTACCGTTTCTCATTACTGTACTTAATTTTCTTTTTCTTACTTTTCTTTCAAGCTTGTTATTTGTACTTTTGGGGGGGAAATTAGGCTTTGTGTGCATTTTTTTTTCAAATTTTCTAGGAAATCATTACCTGCTCCTCCTTCCAAATGAAGTGTCCCTTTTTAAATTGATACATAGAGCGTTAGGGCAGCAGAACCAAATTCTGCCTTTGTACCTCTGATCGTGCTATAAGTGAATTTCCAGGTGAAAATGGAAAATCACTGGCTTCAGTGGCAATCCCAGTGCCGTGTTGTTGTGCACACATATGTTATACACACATATATATGCACAGAAGTCTAAAATTGGAATATTGAAGTCACTGACTGCACTCTCTATACCAAGGGTGGTTTCTACTCAGTGGTGGGTTGCTCCCGGTTCGGACCGGTTCAGCAGAACCGGTAGTAAAGCCGGCAGGAGGCCCTTCCCACCGCTCCGGATCTCGTCATCAGCAATCTGCGCATGCGATCGCTGATGACGCGATCCCATTGCGAACTGGTAGTAAAGGTAAGTAGAACCCACCCCTCGCTCGGCTCGCGTGCATGCTTTGCTTCTGCACATGTGCAGAAGCGTCTGTGCATGCGCAGATCGCTGATGACAACATCCGGGGCAGTGGGCAGGGCCTCTCGCCGGTTTTACTACTGGTTCTTCTGAACCGGCCCGAACCAGGGGCAACCCACCACTGCTCTATACCTATTATGCACAGATGTCTGACATGGCTACTTCTCAGGTCTTGCTACCTGCTTTATACTGTCTGCAACTGCAGGTAGGTACAACTAGGCCAGGGGTCTGTAGCCTTAAACACTCAAAGAGCCATTTGGACCCGTTTCCCACAGAAAAGAAAACACCGGGAGCCACAAAACCCTTCCCGTGCCTGACTATTTCTTGAGCGGCCACAAAACTAGCATATGTAGTTGAATTAAATGTTCTGTTTTCTTCTGAAACTTTTCTTTTCTTGGATTCATCCATGGTTGGCCTACTCAAGTTGAAAAGCTCAATAAATTGTGTGCCGGCAGGTGTCGCACATTGGCAGTTGTGATACATATTTTGAGTGACAGGGAGCCACAGCAGAGGGATGAAAGAGCCACATGCGGCTCCGGAGCCACAGGTTGCTGACCCCTAAACTACGCCTACCATAGTTGTGTTGCAAAATTTTGGAACGGCCACTAGGTGGCAGCCACACGCAAGCCTTTTCTGTCTCTTTACTGCCCTCTAGAAGTCGTCTGAATTCCTGCAACCCAGATTTGGTTCTCCTACCTATGACCATGCCTCATCTCATCCAGGAGGCCACACATACCTCTGAGCCCCAGCATGGATGATATCTCATCACAACATCTCTTGCTAGTGATGTAACTGAGAACTCAACACAACCAGGCTGGGCTCCACATTTTAGTTTTGCCTATGAGCAACTGAAGTGTGAATACACAACACTCAGCTGGAGCTACTTGAGGTCAGCAGATTGGGGAAGCCCCATTTCCCAGGCTGGAGCCAATTCATTAATTCAATGACATAATTAATTCCCAGGATTCTTTGTGAATCAGCTGAGGACTTTTCCTACCTCATCGCTGGAGCTGAAGATCTCAATGTTCGGTCTTGCTTTTCGGCAGCACAGCTCTTGTGACTGGTCAGCAGCTCAACGCTAGCATCATCATTATTAACAATAATAATAATAATATTTATTTTGGCCCTTGTTTACTTTTGCTGAAAGATCAAACTGGTAGGTGACTCACTCCGGTGCTGGAATCAAACTGACTCATAAGAGGAAGACAAGCAACGGCAGATCTAGAAGCTCAGTTACTTCACCAACTGTTTCCAGAAATTCAACTTCTAAAGGTGCTCTATGAAGTGTGAGTTAAAAAAAACACCCAGCTGGCTGGGAGTGCAATATTCAAAGGAGCGAATAGGAAATGCTTTAAAATCAAGTGTAAGAGGTGTGGACTTCAACTCCCAGAATTCATGTTGGCTGAGGAATTCTGGGAGTTGAAATCCACACATCTTCAAGCAGGGAAGGTTGAGAAACATTTCATTTAATGGCTCAGTTCCTTCTGCCAAAAAACCGGGATGAATTTGTCAATGAAGCTGGCAGAAATCTGTCCCTCTCCTCTCCTCTTGTTTTCTTTTTTCTTCTGTGCATCTTCTCTTCTCTCCTCCTCTCCTCTCTTCCCTTCTATTTCTTCTTCCCTTCCCCTCTCCTCTCCTCTCTTCTCTTCCCTTCTATTTTCTCTTCTCTTCTCTCCCCCTTCTATTTCCTCTTCTCCTCTCTTCCCTTCTCCCCTCCTCCCTATTTCCTCTTCTCTCTTCTCCTCTCTTCCCTTCTATTTTATCCTTTTCTCTTCTCCCCCCTCTTCCCCTTCTATTTCCTCTTCTCTTTTCCTCTCTTCCCTCCTCCCCTCCTCCCTTCTATTTCCTCTTCTCTCTTCCCTTCCCTTCTTCTCTCTTCCCTTCTCTTTTCTCCTTTTCTCTTCTCTTCTCCCCTCCTCCCTTCTACTTTCTCTTCCCTTCCCCTCTCCTTTCTTCTATTTTCTCTTCTCTTCTTCTCTCCCCCTTCTATTTCCTCTTCTCTTCCCCTTCTCCCCTCCTCCCTTCTATTTCCTCTTCTCTTCTCCTCTCTTCCCTTCTATTTTCTCCTTTTCTCTTCTCTTCTCCCCTCTTCCCTAATTCCTCTTCCCTTCCCTTCTCCTCTCCTCTCCTCTCTTCTCTTCATGCCCATCTCCATCTCCACCTTCACGCTTTGCTATGTGGTTGGTGCCTATCATCACACACAGAGAATCGTGCTTGCAGCCCTAAGCATTTCCTGTTTATCTCCTGTTCAACCACTAACTTAGCATCCCAACTGAGACAAGGTCACCCTTAAAAGATAAGAGGCTGCCACCCAATACACCAATCTGGATTGTTATTACTATTATTTTTTGGGGGGTGCTGCCCCCTAACAAGGAAAAGAGCCTGGCATATCAAACAGCCAAGGAAAAGCTTCTAGAAGAGAGGGGCTTCTACGTTTAGTCACCTCCATGTATGCTACGTAGCATAAATTAGCACCTTTGGGAAAGAGCTGGATGCAAACTTTTCTCCCAGATCCGCCAGCAAGGAAGCCGTGTGCCTTTTCAGAGTGGGAAAGTTTTGCTTCTGAACGAAATGAAAACTTCTTGATGTGGCTTTTTGCAAGGTGTGCAAAACAGCCAATTGATAGAAAGGAAATCAGCTTCTTGTGGTGAGCCAAGCAGGCATCTTCTGAGCTTCACGCTCACAGCTCATTTCCTGCTCCTATCCAGCCCGTGAGACTTTAGTCTCTTACAGCCTCCGAATAGGTGGTAGGGTAGGTGGTCCCCATCCAGGCTAAGTCGAACATCTAGTCAAAGCTTTGTACGTTCAGCTGCTTCTTCTTTTACAAGCTGATAATGGTTCCCAGGATGGACGTTAATGTTGCAGGACCTTGAGCTGATAACAATGGAAGGGTAGAGGAACAATTGCGCAGCTTGGACAGAGATGGACAGAGCTGAAGATTCTGAGATCACCAAAAAGAAATCAGGGCATGGCGAAAAACCTCAACATATCCCCCCCTTTCTCAAAGAAATAGATAGACAGATAGATGATAGATAGATAGGAAGGAAGGAAGGAAGGAAGGAAGGAAGGAAGGAAGGAAGGAAGGAAGGATGGATGGATACTGGATGAGTGGATTGATCAGATACATGCTATATGTGATGATAGATAGAAATGGATGGATGGATGACAGCCAGCCAGCCAGCCAGGATACTGGATAGGTGGATGTGTGATAGAGATGGATAGATATGATACATGATATATGTGATTAGATAGATAGATAGATAGATAGATAGATAGATAGATAGATAGATAGACAGATAGATAGATAGATATAGAAAGGAAGGAAGGAAGGATGGATGGATGGATATTGGATAGATGGATGGATAGATAGATAAGGTACATGATATATGTGATGATAGACAGATATGGAGGGATGGAGGGATGGATGGATAGATGGAGGGAGGGAGGGAGGGATGGACGACAGTCAGCCAGTCAGCCAGCCAGAATACTGGATAGGTGGATGGGTGATAGAGATGGATAGATACGATACATGGTATATGTGATTAGATAGATAGATAGATAGATAGATATGCATGATAGATTTATTTATTTATTTATTTATTTTGTCAAGCAGATATAAGATAACAGGTAAAAGTATAAACATAATTTGAATACATGAAAAGAGTAAGTAAAAAGGAATATTAGGACAGGGGTGGTAGGCACGCTGGTGCACTTATGCACCAGATAGATAGATAGATAGATAGATAGATAGATAGATAGATAGATAGATAGATAGATAGATAGATAGATAGAATAGGTAAGTTGATGAAAGATAGATGACTTGAGATGACTTGGAAAAACATTCCAGAAGAATGGAATGGCAAACCATGTTGGGGCTGTTATCATGAGAAGTACATGGACATATGTATTGCTGTGGTGGCACAGTGGTTAGAATGCGGGCTAATTCTGCCGACCGCCAGCAGTTCGATCCTGACTAGCTCAAGGTTGGCTCAGCCTTCCGTCCTTCCGAGGTGGGTAAAATGAAGACCCAGATTGTTGGGGGCAAGAGGCTGACTCTGTAAACCGCTTAGAGAGGGTTGTAAAAACACTACGAAGCAGTATATAAGTCTGAGTGCTGTAGCTACATCGAAGAAACTACTGAGATATTACCTTGGCTACACATTTAAGGTGAATATATTCATTCTGGAAAGATCAACAAGTTCAACAAAATGTTCTGGGGACCCAGAAGGGTTGATGAGTTCCCCTTGCCACAGAATCAGAAAATGATCTAACCCAGACACCATGCTTATAAATCGTGTAGATGTGCAGACACAGCAAGCGGTGGAAGAATCAGTAAACCATGGTTCAGGTTTAGCAAGAACTAGGATCTTGCTGACTGGAAAATCTAGGAGCGGTCATCAAAGAAAATCTGGTGAGCTCCAGGTAAGGCCAGAGTGACCACAGGAATTAGCCTAACAAAGGGAAGGATTACTCAGCAACCCTGGTTCAACTTTCTGACGTCGGCTACCCTTCCCAGAATGACTCCAGTGGAATTCTCCCAAACTCATGCACACCCCCAAAATACGTCCTTGCAGCCGGGGTATTGTCTGTGACGTCACTGAATTCATTATATAATCAAGCAACTACTTACCATAATGAGTCCAATCTTGATCATTAAAGCAGTGAGGCATCCAATACTTTCAAAGCTGAAAGGATGACAAAGAGTTACCACCTCTTTTACTCCAAATGAGGATTATTTTAGGCCAATGTTCTCATGAAGCCAAGTAGGATGTTTAGAGGAAATTGCACAGGTAGGTTAAATATTGATCAAGAGAGTCCAAAGCACAAAGTAAACAGAACCACATACTCTATATCAAAATTCTTTTTCTTCCTCCTTCTCCTCTTCTTCCTCCCTCTTCCTTCTTCCTCTTCTTCCTCCTCATCCTTCTCTTCTTCTCCTTCTTCTTCCTCCCTCCTCCTTCTCCCTCTTCTTTCTCCTTATCCTCCTCCTTTTTCTCCTTCTTCTTTCTCCCTCCTCCCCCTCTTCTTCCTCCTCCTTCCTCCTCTTCTCCTTCTCCTCCCTCCCTCCGCCTTCTTCCTCTTCCTTCTCCTTCCTCCTCTCCCTCCCCTCCCTCCTCCCCTCCCCCTCCTTCTTCTTCCTCTTTCCGCCTTCTTCCTCCTCTTCTCCTTCTCTTCCTCTCTTCCTCCTTCTTCCTCCCTCCTCCTCCTTCTTCCTCTTCTTCTTCTTCCTCCTCCTCCTCCTGCCTCCCCCTCCTCTTCTTCCTCCTTCTTCTCAAATGGTTTATGTTTGACAAATGCTTTTGTGTGGATAGTCACACCAGAAAGCAAGAGGTTCTCCCTTTTGTTAGGGTTGACTTCAATAAGATATAAGGCCAACGTAAGTCAGACCGAGCAAATCCAGGACTGGATGACTCATAGCCTTCTTCAGGGGTGGGTTCTACTTACCTTTACTACCGGTTTGCAACAGGATGCGCAGATTGCTTCTGACGACATCAGGGTCAGTGGGCGGAGCCTCCCGCCAGTTTTACTACCAGTTCTATAGAACTGGTCCGAACCGGGGGGCAACCCTCCACTGGCCTTCTTGGCAGATGACCATAAATTGGTAAAATTTTTCAATGAATTCTTCTTCTTGGCACATATCTCGCATCTGACTATTGACAGAGGATGGAATAACATAGACTATAAACTTCCACCTGTATTAGGCTAGCAGTAGATCCAGAGACTATCCAAGTTTCTTTATGAGCCTCAGTGGCGCAGTGGTCAGAGTGCAGAACTGCAGGCTGCTTCTGCTGACTGCTGGCTGCCTGCAATTTGGCAGTTCAAATCTCACCAGGCTCAAGGTTGACTCAGCTTTCCATCCTTCCGAGGTCAGTCAAATAAGGACCCAGATTGTTGGGGGCAAGAGGCCGACTCTGTAAACCACTTAGAGAGGACTGGAAAGCACTGCGAAGCGGTATAGAAGTCTAAGTGCTATTGCTATTACTATTAGATCACAACTCCCATCTAGCATGTAGGTATGGTCATTGGAGATGGAAAGAAATGACCTTACTAAAGGCCTGCTTCTCTCATTCAAGGCACCAGAGATGCAACCTTCTCTTGGATGCTGTTGGAGGAATGTATGGTTCCATAGGGGACGAAAGAAGATTCAGGCTGGAATAATTGTTTAACACACTCAAGTATGCATCTGTCTTGGTAATCAGTTGTTTGAGGAAGAACTGGAACTAAAGTTGACCACAAGGTGAAGAAGACTGAGCAGTGAGATTTGGCCGTTAGGAAAGAGAATACAGGTTTAGAGTCCATCAATCATTTTCAAATCAGGGAAATCCTTCCTTCCTTCCTTTCTTCCCTTCCTCCCATTTTCCTTCCTTCCTTCCTTCCTTCCTTCCTTCCTTCCTTCCTTCCTTCCTTCCCTCCCTTCCCTCCCATTTTCCTCTTTCCTCCCTCCCTCCCATTTTCCTCCCTTTCTTCCTTTCTTCCCTCCCTTCCATTTTTTCCTTTCTTCCTTTTTTTCCTCCCTCCCTCCCTCTCATTTTCCTCCCTTCCCTTCCCTCCCTCCCTCCCATTTTCCTTCCTTCCTTCCCTCCCTCCCATTTTCCTTTTTCCCTCCCTCCCTCCCATTTTCCTCCCCTCCCTCCCTTGACTGGAGGAAGAGCCACAGGAGATACACCTGGTGTGT